>NC_136803.1:21892921-21915421 GCF_951216825.1 Electrona antarctica | reverse complement strand
CTCACCCCTCCTCACCCCCCCCCCTGATGACGACAGACACTCCTTTGTTATCTGCAAACAACACGTTACAAAGAAACAAAATCAACGTCGCAAGCGTGACCCGTCCGACACCGCCACCGCTGCTCAACGGTAAACACACACACACCCCGAGACGACAACACCACAACGTCTTTCAATTATTCGCCGTCGACGCGTCGCGTCTAATGACCGCCGGGGATCCGCCAGAGAGAGAGAGAGAGAGAGAGAGAGAGAGAGAGAGAGAGAGAGAGAGAGAGAGAGAGAGAGAGGATGAAAAGGAAATATCCGGTCGGCTTTTCTTTTTTTCTCCCTGCCCGGTTGCCGCTTATCGCCGCGGTTGGTTTGAGTTATAGAGACGAGCTGGCTTTGATGATGTCACCGCGCCTCTGTCATTAGCGGGGAAATGAAAGTCAGATGAGCCGTGAGGTCACTCCCCGTCTCTCTCTCTCCCTCTCTCGCCCCGTGCCGACAAGATAGCCCCGCCTCTGTCTGTCTGTCTGTCCAGCTGTCCCCCGCCAATGTCTGTCTGTCCAGCTGTCCCCCGCCAATGTCTGTCTGTCCAGCTGTCCCCCACCAATGTCTGTCTGTCTGTCTGTCTGTCCAGCTGTCCCCCGCCAATGTCTGTCTGTCTGTCTGTCTGTCTGTCTGTCTGTCCAGCTGTCCCCCGCCAATGTCTGTCTGTCTGTCTGTCTCTCTATGACAGTGTTGTCAGTCTTTGCTTTGTGTGTCGCCCGTTCTCCTGTTTATTGACATGCGAAACCAGCGACACACACATGAAACCAGCGACACACACATGCGCGCACACACACACCTACACACATGCACCGGCTGTACAGGCTGTGCTCTGGTGCGTGAAACGATAACATAATAATACTCGGCCTCTAAAAAACACTCTGTAAACCAACAGAACTTGCGTGATGGGCCTAAGCTGATCAGCATCCCCTCGCAGCCCAGGACACTTAGCATGCATGTACACAAATAGCTCATACACACGCACGCACGCACGCACGCACGCACGCACGCACGCACGCACGCACGCACGCACGCAGAAGAGGAAAAGAAAAAAAAACATTCCAGCAAGTTCCCCTTAGCTGTACACACACAAATCCATCAAACCAGCGCGGCACATCTCTGACTTGTTAAGGTACCATTTGTCAGCTGCTCTGGGAGTCACTGTGTGTGTGTGTGTGTGTGTGTGTGTGTGTGTGTGTGTGTGTGTGACTCCGCCACTAATTGCCACCGGTGCTAAATTTAGTCTAGAGAGATGTGGAGTCCTTTTGATCAGCCCCGTCGTCGCAGCTAAAGAATCGCACTCAGCCTCGCAGGCAAGTTTACCAGCCTCTCTCTCTCTCTCTGTCTCTCTCCCCCCTCTCTCCCCTCTCTCTCCCCTTCTCTCAGTCTCTCCCCTGCGCTCTCTCCCTTCTCCCCTCTTCTGCTTGTCACTGGGGAATACGTGAACTATTCCATATGTCAGCCTTGTCAATCAGCCGCGGAAATATGGGAAGCATTCTCTCTGTCTCGGTTTCTCTCCACACGCATGCATGTACACATGCATGTGCACACACACACACACACACACACACACACACACACACACACACACACACACACACACACACACACACACACACACACACACACACACACACACACACACACACACACACACACACACACACACACACACACACACACACACACACCACCTCCCCCCCCTACCTCTCTCTCTCTCTCTCCGCCCAAAGATCCTGGGGTATAGCTGGCGTTCCTCATCTCTCGTAGGATTCTGTGCAGCCGGGCTCGGGTTGGTGCGTTTATTTATTTCCATGTCATCCTGGGTGGTTCGGAACCTCAAGACAAGACGAGGGAGAATATTAATCAAAACAATCTCGCCACGGACTTTTAATTGCAACATTAATCAATCATCGCAAATGAGACGAGTGCGTGGACACTCTGACTGGACCCGGTGGGTTCTGATTACCATGTGCTGTACGTCATATTACAGAGAGGTTATTTTAGACAGGACTCAAAAAGGGGGTTTTTGCGTTATATTATTCTTTCCCCCACACCCCCCCCCCCCCCCATCTTTTCTTAATGCTCCGTAATGCTGTTCAGTCTATACACGAAACGGGTTGTTCAGGCACTCGGTGCCGCGCTACGAGCTTGTAGATCTGCTATTTTTCAACAGCTAAAGTTTAAAATAATGGTTAAAGTGGTTCAAAGCTATAAGGTGACACAGGGGTCCTCAGGTCTGAATGGGTTAACCCTGTAACACCCGGATATATTTCTACTGGCAAAAAAGAGATTTCAACCTTATTACTACTTTTTACTACTAAGACTTATCAGAGGAAATTATGTAAAAAAAAAAAAGTTTTGTTGCAAATTTTATCCGCATTTATAATAATTATTAAAATAATTATAATAAATTAATAATTTACATTTGGGGGATATCTTTCACAATAATAAATAAAACATGTTCTAGACATTCTAATGATCACAAAAAAACATTAGTTATTTTAATTACTTTTATCAGGGTTAAAGGTCAAAGGTCATAGGTTCAAAATTGTTCAAAATTGTCCAGAGATTTTTAATTTGTGTGAATTTCAGCCTCTGTGGGGGGGATTTATATGCAAGTATCATGACCAATGGCATTGCAATGAACATCAATGATGACGTTTAGGTTGTTTATTTCATCGCAGTTCCTGTCCATACGGTCCCACCTCGAGGTGACCTATACTAAGCAATTATCAGGAAGGGGGGAAATAATAGTGAAAAGATAGAGTTCTGTTGATGTTCTCAGGCTTCAAGCAGAGGAGGCTCTCTCTCAGTCAGCCTCAGTACGATAGCAGATGTGTGTCTTTGCAGCGCTGCTCCATCCCCGGCTAACCTTTTTGACAGAGACACCCCGCCGTCTCTCGGTCCAAAGGGACGCTTCTTCTCCACCTGGCTGTGGAGAGAATTCCTATACCTTTCCACCATCACTGACTGAACCCATACAAACGTCCCTATTCGGCCCCCAATAGAGCACCGAAGTCTGACGTCAATATCGGTAGAGGGCGCTAAGTCCACGGGTTTGTGTACTTTTTTAAATTTGTTATTATAATCCCCATCAAGGGGATCTTAGATCGCCTCATATCAGAAAAAGAAGAATCAACCGACTGCTAATGAAAACGCTGATGAATTAGTTACATTTTCGCTAGAAACAGACGTCGTAAACGATACAGAGACACCTCCCCCGACAATATTGTAAAGAGACAGTATTTTTGGATACCACAATTCTTAGATGAGACGATTATAAGATGACTCTCTCTCTCTCTCTCTGTCATAGTTTTTCCAAATAATAGTCTGGACTTGGAACTATAGTGCCAATTGATTTGTGACCCTAATTTCGTGTTACAATAACCTCTGCTATGGTTCTATTATAGGAAAGATATCTGGCAGCACAGGATGCATTTATTCATTTAAACAGGCTGTGTTTTGCTCAAATATCTACGCACCACCACGCACCATGCAGCTTCGTCTCCCTGCCCCAAAACCCCGGTTGGCTGGACCTCGACCAATACATAGTCTATATCTCTTAGAGAAGTGATGACGAGCCAGTAGGCTCTCCTTTCAATTAATACACGATTCATAAGCGGAGTGAATGGATAAATGAAGCATTTTGCAGAGAGACTGATCCTTTTTTAAGACAAAAATAATACAAAAGATATTTTGCACACACACACACACACACACACACACACACACACACACACACACACACACACACACACACACACACACACACACACACACACACACACACACACACACACACACACACACACACACACACACACACACACACACACACACACACACACACACACACACACACAGCCAGAGATACAATCTCTTTCATGTCTCAAGGTTAGCACTGTGCACTTTTAAAAAGCGTCTTGAATTTCAACAGCTCAGCAATAGGAACATTGTCAAAATAGTGTCACGAACTAACAGGTGATGATTTTAGTCGAGGACGTTGGTTCGACAGGCAGCAGCAGCTTCAAGTCAGCTAAAACCTGTAAGAAAAGAAAGCCTGAGGAAAGGGTTTGAAAGGCCTCCTGATCTGTGTGACATGTAAGACTGTACGCTCCTCTCTCTCTCTCAGAGCTACAATGAGAGTTCAGCTCCTTTCACTGTATTTATTTTATTATATTTTCTTCCATCATGGCACTTGTTTCCACATGTTCCTTGACTCATGGGGAACACATCTGTCACTTTGACCAGTAAGCTCCGCCCTCAGATTCTCCACCATTTTGAGCAGTTTGAAAAATGCTTATACCTGATCTTCTGCCTGGATTTTTGAACAATTTGCGTGAAACGTTCTACACACAATCTATGGACCATTATCTGAAATCCCAGTTGAAGAGCAGTTTTATGTGAAAACATGAACAGCGAACACACTGTGGTAATGGATGCCCAAAACCAGGACACACATAAAACACTGAATGATTTTGCTGTTTACAATAAAACAACAGATTGTGCCCATATAGCTCAGTCGGTATAGAGCTCTCGCCTTTGGACCACAAAGTAATTGGTTCAAATCTGGGCACTGCCAACTTAGCGTATGAACCCACTGAGCATTTTTGTAGTCTAATAGACGTCTAAATGGCTAAAAAAATGTCTAAAAACTGGGGTAAAAATAGTCTAAAAATGAAGGGTTTTTTTTAGCAGTCTAGGCTTAGATTAGACGTTGAAACAATGTTTTTTCAAACGTCGTCTAAACGGTCTACATTTAGACCTTGATTAGCCCTAATCAAGGTCTAAATGTAGACTGTCTAAATGTAGACTGTCTATATATAGACGTTGAAACGATGTATCAACGTCTAATCTAAGCCGAGACTGCTAAAAAACTTTCATTTAATCAAGGTCTAAATGTAGACCGTCTATATATAGACGTTGAAACGATGTATCAACGTCTAATCTAAGCCGAGACTGCTAAAAAACTTTCATTTAATCAAGGTCTAAATGTAGACCGTCTATATATAGACGTTGAAACGATGTATCAACGTCTAATCTAAGCTTAGACTGCTAAAAAACTTTCATTTAATCAAGGTCTAAATGTAGACCGTCTATATATAGACGTTGAAACGATGTATCAACGTCTAATCTAAACCTAGACTGCTAAAAAACTTTCATTTAATCAAGGTCTAAATGTAGACCGTCTATATATAGACGTTGAAACGATGTATCAACGTCTAATCTAAGCCTAGACTGCTAAAAAACGTTTTAGACGGTCATTTAGACGTCTAAAAGCCGACAAATAGAGCACCGAAGTCTGACGTCACTTTCAGTAGAGGGTGCCAATACACAGGTTCATGTATTTTTTGAGTGGTGTAAACCACTCCTACAACTGGCTTTGTTAGTCTGTGCGCAAAAAATGACCATGGTTGCTACGGTCACCCAGTTCACCCGGGTGTGATTTCATTACGTCAGAGCTGATTTCATTACGTCAGAGCTGATCAGGCTATATAATACCTTACACCACTCAGTTCACACGGGTGTGATTTTTTTATTTGCATTGAAATCTCCATAGGGCGATTTTAGGTCGCTTCATATAAGAACTGTGTTTGAAAAATAAACCGACCATCCCGGCCTTCTGTCAGGGGGGTGGCTGTGCGTCGTTAATGATGTCTATTCATATTTGATACAGCCAGTTTCTGGAGAAAATGGAATTAATGTGGCCGCAAAAGCCTTGAAACTACATATTAAAGCAATGTCGCTGCTAATATACGTCACTCCCAGCTGTCAACACATTGCGTTCCTGAGATTTCTCGTTGACGTAAGCTCAGCTGGCAGTGACTCAACTCGTACTAACCACGAAACATTAAATAAATCAATAAAATAAAAATAAAAATAAAAATAAACGTAATTAACGTTCAGTTTCTGTTGTGCGACGGGCAGCTGCAGCCACCCCACCTACCCGGAAATGTAGTCTCTGGGCTGTTTGACTCGTTTCTAACGCTTATTTTGTTACTCTTTGGGTATATTTGTACATTTCAACCTTCAGTCGATGCTTCATATCCATATGAGTGAAAAGGCCGGGGTGATCGGTTTATTTTTCAAACACAGTTCTTATATGAAGAGATCTAAAATCCCCCTATATGGGGATTTCAATGCAAATAAAAAGTACACAAACCTGTGGACTGACGCCCTCTACTGACAGTGACGACTTCGGTGCTCTATTGCTCAGTGGGAATAGCACGATTGGTGATGAACTGCCTGGGTGTGGCACTGCACACCTGTTTCTATTCTCCAATCAATACCAGAGTCTTCTAGAACCCTGCCACCCCCACCGGCACCCACAATCAAAACCGATCCTGTCACAATTCCATGGTGTTCTTTTTCTCAAGTTCAGTCTTCCATGTTTCTATGGTTTATTGTGCATATTGCTTGGTCGCGCCTTATCGCTGCTTGCAGCTAAATATTTTTTAATTTTCGTTTTTTTAATTTCATGTGAAAGCAGGGAATAAATACACAGTATATCTACACAACTCTAGGACTCTGTTACAACAGTAAATACACAGTATATCTACACAACTCTATATGTAGGACTACAACTCTATAGGACAACTCTATAGGACTCTGTTACAACAATAAATACACAGTATATCTACACAACTCTAGGACTCTGTTACAACAGTAAATACACAGTATATCTACACAACTCTATATACTCTATAGGACTACAACTCTATAGGACTCTGTTACAACAGTAAATACACAGTATATCTACACAACTCTATATACTCTATAGGACTACAACTCTATAGGACTCTGTTACAACAGTAAATACACAGTATATCTACACAACTCTATATACTCTATAGGACTACAACTCTATAGGACTCTGTTACAACAGTAAATACACAGTATATCTACACAACTCTATATACTCTATAGGACTACAACTCTATAGGACTCTGTTACAACAGTAAATACACAGTATATCTACACAAACCTATAGGACTACAACTCTATAGGACTACAACTCTATAGGACTCTGTTACAACAGCCATGAATAAATACACAGTATATCTACACAACTCTATAGGACTACAACTCTAAAGGACTACAACTCTATAGGACTCTGTTACAGCAGTAAATACACAGTATATCTACACAACTCTATAGGACTACAACGCTATAGGACACTGTTACAACAACAGCCATCCACTGTGTCAACCTCGCTGAGGGCTATGAACCCCCTGCTCAGGCACAGGTTCATTTAAGGCGTTGTGGATCCTGTCGTGTGTGTGTGTGTGCCCAGCGTGTGTGTGCGTGTCTAAGAGCTGCACTTAAACTCCTTCCCTTGGACCTCAAAGACCGCACACAGACAGGTTGTCTTCAAAGCCCAGCGCTTCATGCACGCACGCACGCGCACACACACACACAGAGCTGCCAGTCTATGCCTGGACGGCAGTGACTCATGTAACAACATGAGGAAGGGAGAGCAATGAGCTATGAAACAAAAACACACACACACACACACACACACACACACACACACACACACACACACACACACACACACACACACACACACACACACACACACACACACACACACACACACACACACACACACACACACACACACACACACACCCTCTGAGACGTATACAAACATGAGTCTGATTATTCTCTGTGGTCGATTCCAATTTACAACTCCCATGACATCACTTCTTGTTTACAGGAGAGAGAGAGAGAGGGAGGGCGGGGGGAGGGAGATTTGGAGAAGAGAGATACAAGATGGTTGGAGAAATGATTGGAGAGGAAAGAGTACGGGTGGCAATAAAAGAGAGAGAGAGAGAGAGAGAGAGAGAGAGAGAGAGAGAGAGAGAGAGAGAGAGAGAGAGAGAGAGAGAGAGAGAGAAAAGAGAGAGAGAGAGAGAGAAAGAGAGAGAAAGAGAGAGGTATATAGGCTCGTGGTTCTCAAACATTTTCATGTCAATGACACCCAAATTGATATTGACAGCTTTTGTAGAGATGATGTGTGTGTTAAAATCGTTAACATTGTGTGTGTGTGTGTGTATATATATATATATATATATATATATATATATATCTCAGAGGTTCCCAACCAAGGATTTGTCAGCGGACGCGTCAGTGACACGTGGTTTATAAACGGCTTCGAGTCCGTGTTAGTTCCGTGTTACTGTTATGCTATACTTGCGTATAGCATAACAGTGACATCAGTGTCCGATCCTTGATATCTTTAGCGTTCATATGTGCTCATGCAGCGAGCAGCAGCAGCAACAACAAGCTGCAGCCAATATTTTGTCACTCACGCTAAGGAAACAAAACGCCACACGGTGACGGTACGGGATTATTATTTCATGTCAAAACATTCAAGATGTCACCCAGGTAAAGTAATGCGTCACTCTGCATGTTTAAGTAAAGTTTTCCATATATCCAAAGTCATTTCTGATAAAGACATAGTAGTACCCCCCCGGTTCCTCAGCGTTGTATAATGCCGAGGAAGGCCATACAGGCCGAAACGCGTACGTTTTCACTCTCGTCAGAGGTAAATAAAATCATGCAAAAGGACATACAATGAATGCTGGCATTTTCTTCACCTCAACTTATATCTTCGAGCCTTGCACCTAGAAGGCTTTTGTTTGAACCTGGAGTGCTGTCTGCTACGGCAGTACTTTTCTCTCAATCTCTCCTAATGGTACCAACATCAATACAGCATGGAAATGTGGACAAAATCTTATCCAGTGACGACAAAATATTCTTTCGTTTTGCGTCAGCAATGCAAAATCTCATGAAATGGTGGTCCGTACGCGGCTCAAATGCAGACTACACTAGAACTGCACTCGTGTTCTTCTGCCTCCATGGTAAATGATGGTTTCGTGTCTATAGATTGGAACTGCTTCTGGGTAATTTGTTTTGTATTTGCATTAACTCCAACATCTTTGTCTTCGAACGTAACGAGTATTACTGTAACATAGTCACTGTTGTTCTCAACAGTCAATATATTCAACGAAGCCTCTGATACCGTTGACTAATCCATCAGATACCATCACATTAGTAGTCAACATCACTTGTGCACCAAGATAGGTTACAGATTACATATATACATGTATGTATATGTAAGTTGTATATATGTATATGTAATTTGTAAGTTGAAAAGTAGTATACTGTGGTTACTTGGGTCGTTTGATGCGTATATCCGTAGCTGTGTATGACGTGATGAAGTTATGTACCAATGCCAGGGTATAACTGGCTCTCAATGGTGACGTAATAAAGATATGTTTCAGTGTCAGGTGGATTAAAGGAAAGGCCTCTATGTATATATGTATATGTAATTTGTAAATTGATTAGCAGTATACTGTGGTTACTTGGGTCGTTTGATGCGTATGTACCGTAGCTGCATATGACGTGATGAAGATATGTACCAATGCCAGGGTATAACTGGCCCTCGATGGTGACGTAATAATGATTATGTTTCAGTGTCGGGTGGATTAAAGGTAATGCCCCTATGTATACAATGTGTATGTAATCTGAAACCAATGCCATATCAAGCACAAATGAATCATGTCATACGCAGCTACGGGACATACGCATCGGAGCCCCGGACAAACAACATTACTTGCACGCTCTGCTTGCGCAAGTAATAATGGACCTTGACGTGAAAAGGGTTCACAAGGACATGAAATGCACATTGACAGTAGCGATAGTGTCCCTCTAGTAAAACCACTACCGTGCCACTGACACGCCAACTATATACTGAGCCCCCAAAATGTGCTGCGTGCGTGCGTGGGAACCCACAGGCGCTCTCCATGGGACTGCTATCGCCACCGTGGATCTAACTTGGCTGTCTGCTCTCATCAGGCCCGACCTGTCGACATGGCACTGCACCAGACTAGAGCGCATTACGCACTGAGCACTAACACATGTCGGCCTGACTCTGTCTGCCTGTCACCGTGAAACAACACACGCTGTGCCTGGTCCAGAGTGGGCTGCACGGAGGCCATTAGTACAGAGAATAACAGAGGTGTGTGTGTGTGTGTGTGTGCATGCGTGCGTGCGTGTGTGCGTGTGAGAAGGGGATACTTCCTCAGTTTGTCACGTATCGCTGCCGTTGTGTTGGGTGAAATTAAATAAATAAATAGTAAATTGAACAAATAACCTTAATACATTCACACTCACTCCAGAGGGCCACTATATAGTTCCACACTCACTCCAGAGGGCCACTATAGTTCCACACTCACTCCAGAGGGCCACTATATAGTTCCACACTCACTCCAGAGGGCCACTATATAGTTCCACACTCACTCCAGAGGGCCACTATAGTTCCACACTCACTCCAGAGGGCCACTATAGTTCCACACTCACTCCAAAAGGGCCACATTGCATATTACTGTTGTAGCAAAAAAAAGCTGATCTACGACGCAACTTCAGCTTGTAGATACAGCTATTATTGCTATTATTTGAATTTAAATCCTGAAAAGTAACATTTTTATGTAATTGAAAATGCCTTTAATTATAGTTATGTTAACTTTATCAACTAAATTAACAAATACATTGGATAATAAAAAAAAATACTACTCGTTAAGCTACTAATTTAGCTTTTAAGTCATTAAAGCGGGTCATGTTTGCAAATCAATAATATATCAGTATTCTGATAATAATGTGAGGGCCGCATTAAAGGTGGTGGCCGCTAGTTGAAATGTGGAGATACAAGGTATCAGCCCAACAGCAACGACACCACGTATATATATATATATATATATATATATATATATATATATATATATGATGCTGCGCCTAACTGGAAGTGAAAGAATCATTGTTGCTGCTGGCGCGCATGTGTGTGTGCGTGTGTGGGTGTGTGTGTGTGCCTTATCTTTATGCATCACACTGTCAGCAGTATAGCAGCACTTCCGGCCCCGGACTCACGCGGCAGACATGTGCCTCGAACCCGACTATAGTAAAGCCTATACCTACTGGGAGCGAAGCATTTCAGAGGGCCGGTGGAGGAGGAGGAGGATGAGGAGGAGGTGTAGGGCCCCATGCAGACCACGTCAACACAACATGCCTCCCTCCATGCCAGACAGGACAAATTACACCCGCCTGCAGGCTCCCCAAACAGGCATCACGTTACCCCCGGCCCGCCGCGACCGGACCAGAGGGCCTGTGAACGCTCTGCGGTGGCTGGCTGGCAATGGCTGCTTCTGTTCTCTCTGTGTGCGTGTGTGTGTGTGTGTGTGTGTGTGTGTGTGTGTGTGTGTGTGTGTGCATGTGCGTGTGAGTGTGAGTGTGAGAGAGAGAGAGAGAGAGAGAGAGAGAGAGAGAGAGAGAGAGAGAGAGAGAGAGAGAGAGAGAGAGAGACAGAGAGAGAGAGAGGGCGAATGAGGGAGAACCGGGGGTCCCTGATTACTCGTTTGGCCCTATTTGTTTTCATCTGCGTGCCATATACTTTATCATACCATCTCGGGGGCCAACACCCCCCCCCCCCCCCCCCTCTCTGGGCAGGCTCAATC
The DNA here is from genome assembly GCF_951216825.1 of Electrona antarctica. NCBI lineage: Eukaryota > Metazoa > Chordata > Actinopteri > Myctophiformes > Myctophidae > Electrona > Electrona antarctica. The sequence goes on along the minus strand of NC_136803.1, from coordinate 21,903,872 downwards.
ACAGCGAGTCATCTGCCCCGTGAGCACACTGATGGATGGGTGCTCTCCAAGGGTGGAAAGTAACTAAGTACATTTACTTAAGTACTGTACTTAAAGGGACACTTCACCCTTTTTGCAAAAACATATATATATATATATATATATGTATATGTTGATGACGTTTAGAAGATTTAGAACACTTTCCTGGGGGTAATATGTTGTTTTAGATAGTTGAGGTTTTAGCAGTGAGCCCAGTGTCTCTGATGTCATCGAACACTGGGCTCACTTCCGTCCTGGACTACAATTCCCATAATGCGTTTGTGCACTGCTCCTCCTAGTGGATAGGGGGAGGGCTGTCTTACTGAGACAACATGTAGTCCAGGAAGTAAGTGAGCCCAGTGTTCATTAACATGTGTTTTTTTGTTGCAAAAAGTTTCCATTTAACACACACCTTGGGAATCAAAACCACGGTGTGCTAAGAAGGCGTCCTTAGGTCTTTTTTATTGATATTTTTTTTAAACACTGCCGTTCACTTCCTTGTTTGCAGCTCCATTTAGAATGTCTCGTAACTCGAGATCTAAGGAGCTCTCCATGGTTTAAACCATCTCGTTTGGAATATAGACGCTTCTAGAGAGACTTTAGATGAATCAGTATGAGGTAAGAACGGAATATTATGCCTCCCGGTTTTGGGGGGCAACGGAAGGCGAGGCTTTTCAGAGTAAAATCTGCCATATCTGCTGGCACTATAGCGCCTGAAGAATTTAAGAATTTTAAGGTATTTGCACTTTACTTTAGTATTTCCAATTTCCAAAGGCAATTAACAGGGCGGGCGAGGCTGAGCAAGCCTATAGCAACCGGGCCGTTTTTTTTTTTTGCGAGACCATAACGATATAAAGCGATCTAAAACGTACATTTACGACTACTGTATGTCATACAAGCGTTGGATTTGATAGTACGTAAATACACATCTAACTCTAAGGCATTGATGAGATAAAGTAGACCTTTTAAGCAGTTACCATTACTTATAAGAGTGTGCACCCTAGGCAAGGTCACAGAGAGACAGAAAGATTTCTATATAGGTGACTGAAAAAGTAAGACGCGTCAGAGCTCTCCAGGACAGACGACACCTCTGGCCCTGCGCTTCATGGGGCACCCCGACCAACGGACTGATATGATCCAATGATTTGATTTGTGATGTAACAGGTCGTATATTGCTTTCATCCATGTCATTTGCTGTTCATATTCATATAGCACACGGACCCATTCATTTTGGGATATGCATCCCGACGGTAATCATTAAAACATGCCAGTTCTTAAAGGACCACTTCACCACTTTTCAACTTCTCTTCCTATAATTGGTCCTAACTAATGTTCATGATAAAATACCACCATTTCTTTCTACTCATTCTGTGTGTGGGCAGTTCAGAAACCCGTCCACCAGTGACATCATCAATGGTGAATCCAAACTAATAGAAACGGCAGGCTTTCTTTTCCTGAAAAGTTGCAATGCAAAAGTTGAAGCCAACGTTCTCACGATAATACAAATCTAAATATATTTTAAAACAAATCTTGTTTAAAAAAAATCTGCCTAATGATGATGTCACTGGTGGATGGCTGTCCGATGGTGGTGGTGTTTTATCATGAACATTAGTGAGGACCAATTATATGAAGAGATGTTGAAAAGTGGTGAAGTGGTCCTTTAAGATTCCATGACTTATGTTTACAGTCTGTTTATTGGACTATTAGATAACCTTTGGACAATAACGACGCATTAGCATGAAATGTGTTACCTTCCAGCCCCAGAACTCCCTGGTTTACAAAATGCTTGCACATTAACCCATAATGGGCGGGAACCCCTTTTGGTGTTATAACCCTTCTGGACGGGAACCCCTCTTGGCAGTGGCGTCAATTGGGTATGGCAAGCTATGGCAGCTCCAGGGTGAAAATAAAATAATAAAAAGGAGGAAAATATGCCCAAAAATAGACGAATAACCGCACATAACCGCAGAAATGGAGCAAACTAGTCCAAAAAAAGAGGCGAATAACCACAAAACGTTCGGCGCACACGGGCACAACGCATGCACGCACGTTACTTGCCATAACTTAGCTTTTGCTGAAATGACGCCACTGCCTCTTGGGGTTCTGTACAGTATGTACAGTATTCAAAAAATTTAAAATATGTGATGCTGCTATATAAATATTTGAAGTTTTTCAGAAAACTTTCAGGATTTAGAAGGCCTTTTAGAAGTCGGAGTCAGGCCAAAATGGGTCAAGAGAGAAACCTTGATCTAAGCCTCACATACACCACCACGGGAAGGCGTGGGAATCATACAAGGAATGTCTAGCATTTCAGGACTGGGAACATAAGTTTCTCATACTAGACCAGGATACCAAGAACATCCTTTTCCACAACACCCACAACATGAACTCTTCAATCTTTTTGGCCACAATTGGCTTTCAAAAATAGTCTCATATACTGTGTGTGTGTGTGCGCGTGCGTGCTTGCGTGCGTGGTGTGTGTGTGTGTGTGGCGTTTGAACACATACAGTAACACTGGTGTCACAGACAGTCTGCAGATCTGACCTGACACCATATACACTTTGCAGAGAGAGAGAGAGTTACACTGTTGCCTGCTGATTACAATGTGGAGCGTGCGTGCATGCAAGAGACAGAGAGAGAGAGATGGAGAGAGAGAGAGAGAGAGAGAGAGAGATAGAGACTCTTACTTGTGAGAGAGTGTTGTCTGCTAATTCCCCCACACGGTAAACTGTCATTTCTCAACCGTTTCGGACCCGGGGTGCCTCGCCGGAACCGGCCCCGTGACCGCGTTCCTGAGGGTCTGGATGTTCCGGGGACTCCCCCTGGCCGCGTTCCTGGGAGTCTGGATGTTCCGGGGACCGGCCCTGCCCCCTGGCCGTGTTCCTGGGAGTCTGGATGTTCCAGGGACCCCCCCTGGCCTCGTTCCTGAGGGTCTGGATGTTCCAGGGACCCCCCCTGGCCTCGTTCCTGTGGGTCTGGATGTTCCAGGGACCCCCAATGCGAAGTTGCACCACTCAGTTCACACGGGTGGGATTTGATTTGTTTTGCCTCAACATCAAATCTCTTTAACCGAAAATATAGCCTCTGCTATTTCTTTGGCCAAAACGTCAGATTATGACATTCCCAGAATAGGAATGCATATAGAATTCATGTGATAAAAAAGAAAAAAACAATTGGAAGACTCCTGCAACAAATGGTCAACGTTGGCAGGTACAGTACGCCTGCACTGCTCTTCGCTCCAACTCAAGCCCTGCAGGATTAGAATTACCGGCGGAACTGAACTGTGGTAATAACATTTTCACAGCCGATCATTCAACGTAACTTCCGATTATTGTTAATACCGTGATGTCATGTCCCTTGTCAATTTTCTCTTACCGTCCACATTGACAGTCGGCGTAATTGGAAATAATTCCCGCCACTTTACAGCTTGATAAATAGCACAGTTGAAATGGCCTTCGGTATAATTTGGAGGCGCATAGGTAATAGATTTATTTAGATTCAGAGAGAGAGAGAGAGAGAGAGAGAGAGAGAGAGAGAGAGAGAGAGAGAGAGAGAGAGAGCAGCAAATGAATCACAGTAGTTTCCACGTGTTCATATAAATCGGGGCTTATAAGCCCAAAATATTCAACTCGAGCAATTTTCACCAAAGCGATCGGAGCAAAAAACATCCGATCCTGTATTATAACGTGCCCAGAAAAGGGGACGTCGGGGTTCATGTGGTTAATTAGCTGTGCTGTGTGTGTATAGTACAGTGCTGAGTGCACTCACTCAGTCAGCATCCATGCAGTTGAGCTGCATGCGGCTGGGAACCAGCTCCAGCTCTCTAGTCTAAGGCCAGTGTTGCCCACATGAAGACAGGGAGAACATACAAAGTCCACACAGAAAGGTGTACTTGTGGGTTCAAAACCACAGACCACGTTGCTGTGAGTTTTACAGCACGGCCGAACAATGTGCAAACAAACCATGGAATTAAGGCTGACCACATGAATTAAGACAGTCCTACCCCTATCCACAAGGATGGAGCAGTGGACCAAAGCATTATGGGAATTGTAGTCCAGGAAGGAAATGAGCCCAGTGTGTCAGGAACACCTCAGTATTTGGACCCGTATGCAGAATAACCCAGGCAACAACGACTTGCACTCAAGCACTTTTATTTGAACTCAGAAAACCCTCCCAGGGCATATATAACATAAACTCCCACTCTTGGGAAACACAGTGTTATAATCGAGCAACCTAACCAATAACACAGAGTCACTAATATACCTCCATGCTCATTAACCAAAGTCTCTTCAGCTTAGAAGCGCAGGTGGACACAGTCTCACAATCAGCCAGGGGAAGGGAGGCAACAGAGGGGCAAAGGTAGGGACGGCGGTCCAGGTGTGGTACGTCCTAGGACAGGACGTGACACAGTGTCCATGACATCATGGAAACCATGGACAATTTGAAGTACTAAAATATCTAAAAACATATTACCCACATAAAAAAAACCCAGGAAAGTGTTTCTTGTCTCCCAAAACACCCTTAAAATAAGATCGGGTTGCAAAAGGGGTGAAGTGGCCCTTAATGTGGCCCTCAGGTTAATATCAGAATACTGATATATCATTGATTTGCAAACATGACCCGCTTTAATTACAAAAATTAGTATAGCTTAATGAGTAGAATTAAAATGTTATTGTCTATTTTTATGTCCAATGTATTTGTATTTAGTTTATAAAGTTAACATAACTATAATTAAAAGGGCATTTGAAATCAAAATTAAAATGTTACTTTTCAGGATTCCGATTGAAAAATAGCAAAACGAAAATAGCTGATCTACTGCGACGCGTTTTGAGCTATTTTTGCTACGACAGAAATGTGACTCTCTAGTCTGGAGTGAGTGTAGACATTTTGGGCTCCATTTTCGTCACCGCTAAACCCCTTATCCCTAAACTTCTTTGCCTTTTTTTACTATTTTGCAAAACATTTTTGAATAGTTAAAGGAGCATTCAGTGATTTGGGTGATTTGGAAAAAAACCCGGTCCACCCCGGTAACAAGATGTGCACATGCACACGCTCTACAGTGGGGGAAGTACAACAGACCAACATCACGTGCACCAAGGCCCGCCCCACTCGATCATGATTGGAGGAAGGCCCCTCTCATCCTGATTGGATGAAGGCTTTGCCACCCAAAGCCCAAACCGAAACTAGGGTTTTTTGACCCCAGGGGCTCACTGAGGACAGGGAGGAACTCCTTATATGGTCAGCACACTTTATAGTAGGGAGGATTATCCAAAAAATAAGAAAAAATAAGTGATATTTGAATTAAGTGAAATCACTGAATATACCTTTAAAATGGCCAGTCTACAAGCTCACAACGTGTCAATGTAGATTGGCTAGTTAAGCTATTCAAAAATGTTTTTCAAAATAGTAAAAAAAGGCAAAAAAGTTTAGGGATAAGGGGTTTTTAGCGGGTTTAACGTGGCCCTCTCCATCGTCAAAGTTGCCCACCCCTGATAATCTACGCATCATGTGCCATGTGCATGCGTACGGTATATCTCTCACAACAGCAATGTCCATATATGGACTTGCTCCATCGTCACCAACACACATTTGCTACCACATTTATACAGTATAGACTCACTGGCGTGTGCTTAATTGGTGGAGAAAGTGAGTCTGATTGTTATTCTGAGGAATAATAATCATTTAACGTTTCAAATCTGAGAGAAATAAAATAGCTCGAAAGTGGGACAATTTAAGGCTATTTTGTCGTTCTCATTGCTTGAATCAGATATTGAAATCGACTACTAAAGTATGTGTGTAATGAAGCCAAAATATTATTATTATGTTTTTTTTACGGAGATAAATTAAATCCTATTTCAAACTGATGATAACCAGAAAGGAGCACGTACTGTTTAGCATCCCCCCCCTCCCACCCCCCAAAAAGGCACTAAAAGCAAGATGCATTTCAAAGTGCTGTTTTTGCGTTGATATTCTTTAAAAAAAAAAATATCATTCAGAGTCAGTGCCAGTTGAAGCTTAACCCATTCTGGGCGGGAATCCCTTTTGGTGTTTTCAAGCGTTATGTTATACTTTAGCTATTGAAAAATAGCAGATCTACAAGCTCATAGCGCGGCACCGAGTGGCACGCTACGAGCTTGTAGGTCTGCTATTTTTGAAAAATCGTGAAAACTTGTCACAAATCTTTGAATATATGTGACCAGGTCTAGCAAAATGGTCCTCATCTCGCCTATAATGAAAAGGCAGAAAATCTAAAATAAACTAGATTTTTTTTTTTTGTGATTTTCGTTTTTTTCATATTAACACAGTTTAAATGTTGAAGAAGGTTTTCATTCCAACAGATTATTGATTTGGGCAAATTAAATGTATACATTTATAAGTCAAAGTAGGCTTGTTTTGTGAATGTTGTGAACATTCAAAGGGCTTTTATGAAAGCTTACATTCTGTACTTTAATAATCTGTAAAAAACTGAAAAATTACTCTGGTCGAGATGAGGGCCTATTTGCCAGACCCGGTCACATATATTCTTTCGGAGCGAACGTTTTCAACTCAAATGTTTGCTTCTGGGGGGGTCCCTGGAACAACATATTTTCAGATGGGGGTCGGCATATATATTTTTGGGGGTCCTTGACATGAAATAGTTTGAGAACCACTGAAATAGAAACATAGGGTTTTCAGGTCATGATTTAGGCATTTTGTAGAATCGGTCTCGGTCTAAATGGGTTAATTGCAGTTTCCGCCCAATTGACTGTGATACAGTGACTGTGTTCTGACACTCGTCTCCACTTACGGCACGCACGTCTGCATTTGTGATGGTCTGGTGGTGATAAAAATACATCTTTCTCTCTCTCTCTCTCTCGCTGAATGATCCCTTTTTGAATTCTTATCCCGTACGACACGTTCCAGACAAAGGAAATAAAAGGGTCCGCACCAACCCAAAAATAACACGCGCTTGTACATCATCTGCGCCGCAGATCTCTCCTTAACTGGTTCAGACCGTACGACGTGTGGGAACGCCATAACTAATCCAACCGACCGGTTGCTAGGACGTGTACGTGTACACACGTCCTAGCGCATTTTCATTGATATCAAACGAGAGAAAAATATTCAGATTTTTTTTCTTTTTTTTTTTAGTTGGCCTCTCCTTCTGCACCATACTCCTTGCTCTTTCGCGCATGCGCGTTGTTGCTCACTTCCCTGTTTACCGTCCACAGAGAAAGGCTCGGCGCGCGTAATCTAAGGAGCTCTCCGTGGTTTTGACCAGATGGATATACTAAGCTCTTCATTTCTGACTTCAACATGCCTCTCGTTCAAAATATGAAGCGAGCGGTCATCAGCGACTTATATCGTAACGATAGCGAGGTATGCATGCAAAAATATGTCTCACGTTTTTTGTCCGGAACGGAGTAAAAGCGGCCATTTCTTCCCGGCACCCCGAGCTTCTATTTTGAAAGAAATTCCGGCGCTGATTGTGTTAATGCCAGGTGTGAATTTAAAAAATAGGTTGACTCTAATATATTAAGACCATGCAGAGGCCGATTCTTACAAATGTCTTCTAAATCAGTTTTCGAGAAAAAACATTATACTCTGTATAATCGGTAGTGCTCAAACTTTTTCATGTCAAGCAGCCCTACAATGATGTATTCGGCCCCCATCTCAAAAAAATTGTTGGAGAACGACTGACATAGAACGCTGTTTTAGAAGACATTTTGTAGAATTATCCTCAAGTCTAAAATGGGTTAAGAAACTTTGCTCCAAGCTTGTGCGTGCGCGGTGGAGACTAGGGGTAAGGAGGGGCTCTGTAGCCTGGAACTCACCTATGCTTTTTATGGCATAGGCAGCTGCGCGACATGAGACTAATTACTTAGAGCGACAGAGAGAGAGAGGAGTGTGTGTGTGTACATGTGTGCGTGTGTGCGTCAATTTAACAAAGGTGCAGACGATCAGAAATCAGCAGAGAGTGAGAGATGTTTGCGCTACTCTATACCGAATTGAAGTGGACTCGGACCCAGACTTTCTTTTTCTCCCTGGAAAAAAAAAACGTCTGGGTTTCCGAGGCTAGGGGCTCTGTGACTGAAGCACAATGAGGATTGTCCTCTTTCCGTGAGAGAGAGAGAGAGAGAGAGAGAGAGAGAGAGGGAGAGAGAGAGAGAGAGAGTGCGCTCAGCGGGGCCACAGACTAGTGTCCGGCCTCGCTATCTCTCTCTCATCTGGCTCGGCATTCAGGCTGAATGTGAAACCCACCTGAGGAGGCTTTTTCTTCTTTCTTTTTTTTTTTTTGTGAAGGGGACAGAAGAGAGAAAGGACTTTTCTAGGTAGCCTAGCTGTCTGTGTTGTTATGTAGCCGGGGCGAAGGAAGGAAGGAAGGCGAAGAAGGCTCCGAGCTCCTCCTCGCCGATGGGGGACATACAATACCTTTTCGGGGCTTGCACTATAAACCCCGCGGGGAACAATGGACAGTAAAAAGCAATCATTCTCACTTCAGCGCCACAATTACTGTACTGCCTGAACCCCCCCCCCCCCCCCCCCCACCACCACCACCACCACAACCTCAGTGATGGAAGAAGCACTCACTCCAACTTTCCATTTGGACCTGAGGCCGATTCTATGAAAAAAAAAAAAGTCTTCTAAAATCCTAAAAGTTTCACTGCGCAAAAAGCATGGAATACGGATGTGTATATTACAGGAAACTCCCGTTAAACTTTCCAACAGACTCCGTTAAACTCCCGAATTGTACCATCACACCTGTATATTACCGTATATTACTGTATAGGCCTGCTGAATTTCAGGTTTACGGGAAATATAGTGCCCATAATAGCCCGTTAACTCCTCTTTTCACGCAGTGTTTGTCAGTGGTTCTCAACCTTTTTCACGTCAAGCACACCCGGAATTATCTGCATTTGGCCGCGGACCCCCATCTGAATATATGTTTTTTCCAGGGACCCCCCCCCCCCCCCCCAGAAGCAAAGACTTGAGCTAAAAAACTTTCGCTCTGAAAGAATATAATTTCAAAGATCTGCGCCACATTTTCACGATTCTTTCAAAAAAAATATATCTACAAGCTCATAGCTTGTAGATCTGCTATTTTTCAATAGCTGAAGTATAACTTAATGCTTAAAACACCAAAACGGGTTCCTGTCCTGAATGGGTTAAGTGAAGGATGCAAGTAAAAAGTACTGTAATCAAAACTTTACTTGAGGATTTCCGTCGAAATGTACTTACAGTAAGTACCAAAAGTATAAACGCTCATCGTGAATAGCCTAGTTAACAATTATGATCAAAATCTACAAGATGTAGATGTTCAGATCTACAAGCTCTGACACCGCGCCATGACGCGAGGCGTTGTGAGCTACAAAGTCACCTGCGACTAAAGTTTTCAAATAATTCTATAGTGGAATATAGAATCATTCAGTATTTGCCTCTGATGAGATGTACTGTATTGGAGTAGAACTTTAAAGTATATAACGCGTATATACATACTCGAGTAAGGCCTACTGTAGAAAAGTATAGCTCAAAACCGTACTTCATTGTATTGTACAACTGCCAGAAATGCACGCACGCACGCACGCACGCACGCACGCACGCACGCACGCACGCACGCACGCACGCACGCACGCACGCACGCACGCACGCACGCACGCACGCACGCACGCACGCCAATGTCGCTACCATGACTCTATCTCCGCTGCTGTTCACTTCTCTTCTCCTCTCTCTCTTCCCATTTCCCTCGGCGAACGATGAGACGCGCTACATTGAGCACAGCGCCCGTGGTACATGCTGGGATAATGCAGCCTAAACACTTCCTGTCGGACCGAATGGGTCGATTCCCGGGCCTTTTTATTACGGCTGTGCGCGCGGAGCCGTGCAGCCCATTGTGACGCTCGTGAGGAACGTATAAGCGAGCGAGAGTGCGCCCGCCCGGGGATCTGGGTCTTCATGTGTCTCTAATCTATGATAAAACAAAAGACTATATACTCTTAACTTTGCCTCTGACTTCATGCCTTAACTCTTGTTTTTGCAACAGAAGGATGCTCGTAATTAGTTTGGCCTCTCCGTGACTAACAGTCGCGTGTTTTTTTTTGTTGTCATGTTGTCACCAAACTGCGTACGCCGCCTTTAACACAATCAGAGCCGGGATTTCTTTCAAAATAGCAGCTCGGGGTGCCGGGAAGATATGGCCGCTTTTACTCTGTAAAGCCTCCACCCCCCCCCCCCCCCCTTCCGTTCTGGACAAAAACCGAGAGACATATTTTTCGTTGCTTACCTCTCTAAGATTACGATATAAGTCGCTGATGATCGCTCGCTTCATATTTTGAACGAGAGGCATGTTGAAGTCAGAAATTAAGAGCTTAGTATATCCATCTGGTCAAAACCACGGAGAGCTCCTTAGATTACGTGCGCCAAGCCATTCTTTCTGATCCGTCGTATACAGGGAAGTGAACGACAACGCGCGTGCGCAAAGAGTATGGTGGCCTTGGAGGCCAACAATTTTTTTATTTTAATTCAGAATATTTTTCTCTCGTTTGATATCAATGAAAATGCGCTAGGACGTGTGTACACGTCCCTAGCGTGTGTACACGTCCTAGCAACCTGTCGGTTGTGTTAGTTATGACGTTCCCCACCACGTCGTACGGTCTAAATGGGTTAAAAAGGTGCATTTTTGAGTGGTGCAACCACTCCAAGGAACAGCAATGTCCGTGTTCAACTATGTTTGTGTGTGACTGACTATGTTTGTGTGTGAAGTTAATGAGCACCAGTACCAATGAGTACCAAAAGTGGCGCTGTTGTGCCAGAAACGGAGAGAGAGAGATAGTGCTTGCACTGTTGCCTGCTAATGAGAGAGAGAGAGAGAGATAGAGGGGGGGGGGGATTTGCACCACTCAGTTCACACGGTGTGATTTTTTTAATACATCCAACGTATCTGGACAGTCGCTGC
>NC_136803.1:21864470-21892721 GCF_951216825.1 Electrona antarctica | reverse complement strand
CACACACACACACACACACACACACACACACACACACACACACACACACACACACACACACACACACACACACACACACACACACACACACACACACACACACACACACACACACACACACACACACACACACACACACACACACACACCGTGGTGACTTCAACGGCTATATTATCAGCGTTGCCATAACACACGCCGAAAAGGCCATCAGAGACAATTAATCCATCATATTGATAACACGCCACGGCAGACTAAATCGCTCTCGTAATTTCAGCGTTGACGCACGCTTCACTCATCGACATTGATCGCACAAAGGGGGGCCCAGAGAGAGAGAGAGAGAGAGAGAGAGAGAGAGAGAGAGAGAGAGAGAGAGAGAGAGAGAGAGAGAGAGAGAGGGGAACGAGGAGAAATAACAAACGCTGATGAATCCTAGAAAGGTCTCCCGGTTGTTAGCGACGGCCTTAATCATTCGCTAACTCTGTTCGGAATATTACAGTGCTCGCGCGGCTCTCTGGGCTTAAAAAGGGACACTGCTGACAAATTCAATTAATTGCAAATAGAGGAGCTAATGGCGCGTGCTAATGAATCATTTCATAAGGATCTCTCCTCCGCCGCGTGTTGTAATGAAAGCTTACATTGTCACTGGAGGCAGAGAGGGAGTGGACTCCCTACACCAATTACTGTACACTGTCAATGTACTGTACTCCCCCCCCCCCCCCCCCCCCCACACACACACACACACCCCTCTCTGTAGGACACAAAAAACACAAGATGAACATTAATTTAGGCCTACTGTATACAGTGGGGTTCTATTCGTCTCTTCCTCTGAGGTACCTTATGTGCAAATGGAAATACTACACACTTCATGACCATGACGTGTGTGGTATCATCGTTTCCTACTCTTCACCTATGATCATGAAGTGTGGGTCATGACCGAGAGAATAAGGTCGCGAATACAAGCGGCCGAAATGAGTTTTCTTCGACGGGTGGCTGCATGGCATCTCCCCTAGGGTGAGAAGTTCAGTCACGCGAGAGAGACTCCGAGTAGAGTCGCTGCTTCCTCGCCTGGAAAGGAGCCAGGTTAGGTGCTTCTGGCATCTGGTTAGGATGCCTCTCGGGCCGCGTCTCCCTAGACACGGCCCCTTCTTTTATATTCCTGAACCGATTATATGATAGAGGTCTCAATGGTTCATAATTAAATAATGTTTGTTATGGGCTGGTCTGTAACTCTCGGAGTTACAGGCCCATGAGGGTCCATTTGGTTCCAAACTAGCTGGGGACCCCCTGGAACTCCCTCAAGGACCCCTAGGGGTCCCCTGACCTCACTTTGAGAACCACTGGCCACTGACCATCAAACTGGGAGTCGTTGAAATAAATATGGTTAACACATACCGCCATTGGCCGAGATCTACATCAATTAAAGCTCATTATTTAATAAAACCCTCAACGCCATTGCCGTAGATCAATGGCAATTGCGCATTTATAGCGTTTTCGATCGATCAAGCCATAATGCTACTTACGTTAGCATCGGGTTGCTAGCTGGTGCTCTCAATAACACAGGATCACAACATTAAAATTATCGTGGCCATAATCACCCATTCTATCCGTTTCTTTCACCTGTATCTCCTATATTCCTTGTCCGAGATGGCATTTTTGGTCAAAACAAGGTTTATTCCACGGCCCAGAGCCGACGATGCGATCCTTCTGCATGATGTTAAAGCAGCACCCGTGGCAAACATGGAACGATACACTATCGTCACACAACCCAACATAACACCGGGGCTCCACCGGGCACGTCTCCGTCACCGTCAGGGAATGTTCCCTTTTTAATGAATGAAGGGTGGCTCCACTGCCCGCGTTGCGTTGCGAGACTGCATTCAAATTGCCCCGGTTCGTTTTTTGACGCACGCGACGTAGACGCAACGCATCCGGTGGAGCCCCGGTGTAAGTTCACAACATCCAGTCTAGATTTTTTGGCTCGCTTAGACCTGAACAGGGAAAAATGCTGGTGTGAATTATATCATAATTATTTTGTCAAAAAATCCTATAGCGCTAATTGTGTAAAGAACAGTGGTGGAAAGTAACTATTTACTTTACTAAGTAATTTTACTTAAGTACTGTACAATTTTGAGGTATTTGTACTTTACTTGAGTATTTCCAATTTCCAGTACTTTTACTTTTCAGCTATTTTCAATATATTTTGTACACATTTTGAACTTGTGAAATGGGACATTCTGCAATGAATACTTTTACTTTTAGTACTTGAAGTACATTTTGATGCCGATACTTTTGTACTTTTACTCAAGTACATTTTCAATTCCGTACTTTTACTTGTAACAACGTACTTCTAAATTGCAATATTGGTACTTTTACTTAAGTAAAACAGTTGAGTACTTTTTCCACCACTGGTTAAGAATAAGAATCACAATCCCCCCCCCCCCCCCCCCCCCCACGGTCCGTTTCTCCAGTGGGACCGGACACAGCAGGCAGGGCCCGGGGGGTGCGGGCTGTACAGCCCCGTTGCCCCACCACGCCTCACCATCTCTGGGCAACGAGAGGTCGAGGTATACCCCCCAACCTCGTTGGGGGCCGTGTTTTCAGGGCAATCTGGAACAACATCTGCACCGACTTGGGAAGAAAAAAAAGACATGGGAGATTCAAAGAGTCTCTCTCCATACCAAGGCTTGGAAAGGAGGGGTGCAGGGTGGGGGTTGCGAGGGTCAGTGACAAGTGGCACACACAGGGCTGGATGTGCGGGTGAAGTGGGGTGGAACAAGTGCTATAGAGGGGCCAGGGATTGTGTTTTTTCCCATGGTCTGCTAAACCCTTTTTCTCCCTGCTCCTCCATGAACCCGTGAACCCGTCACCCCTCCCTCCCTCCCTCCGCTCACCCCCGACAGGCCTGTATACCGGCTACTCTCACCCCCCCTCCCCTCCCAAACCCCTCCTCACCTCACCACCCTCCCAGTCCTGTCAAGAGAGAGAGAGGAGCGGCGAGCGGGGCTCGGTTTCACTCGGCAGGGCCAGTTGTGTTGCTTTTCAATGAATTGATACAGATGAAGAAGTTCAGCACAATGGATGGATTACCTCAGCCAAAATAGAGTCCATCCACCCTGCCCCCCCCCACCGCCCTCCCCCTCCTCAGCTCACCCCGGCAGCCCCCCCCCCCTCGCTCATTCACACAGCCACTGACACGGAGAGACACGGGATGACATGCATGGGCCCCGCGCACATATAGAGATGGATAGATAGATGGATAGATAGATACACACACAGGTGCACACAAGCATGCATGGAGGGAGGCCAACGCATGCATGTGTTGTCTGCTTATGCACGTTTGCAATTCCGTCGACTAAAACTTAGACGAAAAATGTTTGTCGACTATATTTTTCCAAACTAAATGGAAACTATATAAAAACTAAGCTACGATGACTAAAACTATAAGCCTAAATATATTGACAATGTTGTCAACAAATAAAAACTAAACTAAAATGTTAGGAAGGGACTAGTGGACAAGAGATCCAGTATAAGTCATTATACACTTGGTTGCATGCTGAAAATAGCAGATCTACAAGCTCGCAACGCGTTGTGAGCTTGTAGATCTGCTATTTCCAGCAAATGTAATTTAGTCGACTAAAACTAGACAAACATTCCAGGTGACTAAAATTTGACTAAAACTAAATGAAAACTATTCAAGAGACCATGACTAAAACTAAAAACAACACTGCACCAGCGTCTCACCAGCCAACACACACACGAGGAGGTTGAATGGACTGAAACCAGCGCTCTCCAAAAGAACAGGTTTGGGGATGAAACCGCATACGTGCAGACACAATGTTTGTACACAAGAAACTCATATATATGCACCTCTGCAAATGCATGCACACACACACACACACGCAATCGTAATTTGCTTCTACTGCATTATTGTACACAATACTTGTGTATGCACATTGGCATGTTCAACATATACAATCACAAACATGATGACACATATGGATAGATTACACATTATGTACAATCCCCACACCTGACATTATTGATTAGCCTACTTAACCAGTCCACTTTTCACAGTCTGTATCTGCCTGTGTCTGAAGAGGGCAAACTGAGTCCACTTTTCACAGTCAGTCAGTTTGCCCTCTTCAGACACAGGCAGATACAGAGATCTCCATGTGGGACACAGACAGATAGATAAAACGGGTGCTATGACAAGTTGACAGCGGGTATTATTAGGTTCCCAAGTTGCATCGTTCTCAAGTAGGCTGGTGGCCGACGGGCATGTACAGGTCTAGTCTAACTATAAATGCACCAAGTCTGTGTGTGTGTGTACGGTTGTAATCCATGTAACGCCAGGGCTCCACCGGACGCGTTGCGTCTCTGTCGCGTGCGTCAAAAAACGCACCGGTTCAATTTTAATGCACGCGTCACGCAACGCGGGCAGTGGAGCCACCCTTCATTGATTAAAAAGGGAACATTCCCTGACGGTGACGGAGACGCGAAGCTGACGCGCCCGGTGGAGCCCTGGTGTAACTCGAGAACCGTTCGCCCCAACGACTTCACACACGTTCCGCACCACCACAGGGAGTGCAGTGCCCGGTGTCCAGTCGGTCGGACCCACCGTTGTCCAGAACCGCCCCAAATAGGCCTCTGCCCGGGCTCTGGACATGGGCCACTGCCCAGTGTCCATATATGGAGCTGGCCTGTTCTGACATCATTCTGACGTCTGCATAGACTCCACATTTGGGCATGCCTGACAAAGAACTCCATATACGGGCATAAAAGGGACACATGCATAATAGCTGGGTGGGGCCATGCATTTCCAACTTGCATAGTTCCAATGGGCACCGTTCTAGTAGATATGATTTGAACAGAATGGCCCACACCGTAATGCTATATTTGTGCAAAATGTTCACCTATTTTTTCCCAATTGTTTGCATATTTCTCCTCCTCTTCCTCCACCCTCCTCCACACGGGAGGAGGAAGAGGAGGAAGAGGAGGAGGCTGGGTGTCCTTAGCTGTCCAGCAGGCTAATGGCTGCGGATGGGCCTTAATGCACGGCGCTCTCCATAAATCACATGATGCACTGCTCTCTGCTCAGACACGCGGCGGCTTGGCCCCCTCGCACGCAGCACGTGTACACACTGAGATTAATGGACACGCACACCCATTTACCTCGCAACACTGTGTGTGTGGCGCACATGCACACACACACACGTCGCACACGCACGCACAGACAGGGCTGGGAAGGTACGTGCAGCTTGCACAGCACATTTGTGTAGATACACATGCAATGCAATCCACTCACTGATCACGCACGCGCACACGGTAATAAAATAACAAACGCACTGTGTCCTGTACAGTTGTATATAGGCTACTGTACACATCCTTAGTAGAAGCCACTGCATGCTTTCTGGGGACAAATCAAACCGTAATGAATGCTGAGAGGTTTGAGGACAATAATGCTATACGCCAGATGAGTTGTGTGAGAAATAACTTGAATGCATCTCTCTCTCTCTTTCCGTCTGTCTCTTAACTCTCTCTCTGCGCGCGCACGTGCGTGTGTGTGTGTGCGTGTGTGCGTGCGGTGGGGGATAATGCACATACTTGTTATCTTTGTTGGTATATATGATCATTGGCTATTATTTACATCCCATATCAATTAATCATTTTGGGGCATGCACAGCAATTCAATTAGCCAGAGTTACACTCCAGCAATAAGAAGAGTTTAATTGCAAAGGGGCGAGGTTTCTAATTCAACTGTCTCTGGATCACTGGATGTGGAAACTCCCTGTTCCTCAAGCAAGCAAGCAAGCAAGCAAGCAAGAAAGAAAGAAAGAAATAAAGAAATAAAGAAAGAAAGAAATAAAGAAACGTCAACTTCATCAATTATGCTGAAGAGAATTCCCCGTTAATTTTCCCTTTCGAGCCTTTAAGGCTCGAACAAAGACAACTCTTGTCGTGACAAATCGTGTAATAAATTAACACAACGTTTTGGTATACCCGAAAGAAAGAAGGAAAAAAAACACTTTTTTGGGGGGGGATGGTGGAAATATGAACAAAGCCACACCTCCCTCAGAAAGCAATGTCGGTGTTTACTTGTTGAATCTTTTTAATCCATTTTTCTTGTGTGTGCGAATGTTTTTTTTTTTTGTAATCTCTCTTGCTCCACCTGTACCTCTCTCTACACCCCCTCTCTCTCTCTCTCCCCCTCTCTCTCTCCCCCCTTCCCCCCTCAATCCCTCTCCCCCCTCTCTCTCTCCCTCCCCCTCTCTCTCCCTCTTTTTCCCTCTCTCCCTACACACCCCTCCCCATTCTCTCTCCCCCTCCCTCCCTCTCCCCCTCTCTCTCCCTCTCCCTCTTTTTCCCTCTCTCCCTCTCCCCCTCCCTCCCACTCCCCCTCTCTCTCCCTCTCCCTCTTTTTCCCTCTCTCCCTCTCCCCCCCATTCTCTCCCCCTCCCCCACTCTCTCCCTCTGTTATCAGTGCAGCCTGTATACGGGGCCGTGTGCAGACGTAGGTGTGCGTGTGCGTGGCTGATTAGAGCGCTGATAGATAGCGAGGAGGATGACCTTAGCCTCGCCACTAAACACAAGGTTGGACATTTGTCTCCTCCGCCTGCATTTGCATGCTCCCCGCCCCGCTTATGGCAATTTGTCACACAACCATATTCACTTTACCACAGAGAACTACAAAAAAACAACAACACACACACACACACACACACACACACACACACACACACACACACACACACACACACACACACACACACACACACACACACACACACACACACACACACACACACACACACACACACACACACACACACAGCAAGGGTATATCTGAAATAATGTGAATCATTTTCACTTCAAGGCCCATTATTTATTCGGGCATTTGAGCCACGGAGGATCACCACACTGAGATTTAGCCTCTCTTATAGGCCCGAGACTAAAGAATAATTTGTTGTCGGTTAATTATTTTGTCCTCAATTCCACTCTGTATTGAAACGTTGGGTCAAAATGACAATTATTCTACATTCTCTAATTGTGTATAGACTTCTTGTAAATTAAGTAATGCAGTTGTTTAACAATAATTTAACTATCGAGAGCGTAAAATAAAACCACTGGTCCATTTGGAGAAAAAAAGAAACGGTAATGTGTGGCGAATAATATTATCAGCTTAAGCGCTATAGTTCATCGTGGAACCAAAATGAAGAACTGCCGATCTACAATGCACTGCATCGCAACGCGTTGTTGAACTTGATTATCTGCCATTATTCACTTTTCCGGGGGAGGTTAGAGAGAGAAAAGCTCCACGGTGTACACTGTGGATTCTCCTCAGCATTGTTACAGTAGCTGTTTACTCATGGATGCTGCGTACAGTACATGTGCTGTAATTAATTGAATACAGCGGTGCGGAAATGTGTCTGAGCAGAGGCATGGATAAGAGAGAACTCTGTGTGTGTGCACGTGCACGTGTTCGCTCGTGCATGCTTGCGTGCGTGCGTGTGCGCGTGCTCGCGCCCATTTGTCAGAAACCTCAGCGAATCTCAGTTTGCTAAATTAACACTCCGAGTTTTGGAGTGTAAGCTTTCTCCGCCACACACCCTGGCTCAGGGCTACACATACACACATAGACACACATGCACGCACGCACACACACGCACAAAAACCGCACACGCGCAGAGGCTGATGAATGGCCTGTCATGCCGTTGGTTGATCAGTGAATTATTTATACTTATAAAGTGTTCAATAATTCAGGGGCCCACGCACGGTCCGGTCTTAACAAATTATGGCTCGTGTCCCAAAAAACCTCTTAACAGAGTTCGGGTCGGCCAGCCCGTGGCACAACACGCCACGCCACGCCATGCACGGCCTGCCCTTGGAAGGCGAGACGAAGAACGCTGACAGTCGTTGCAAAGCCGCGGCGTCGACAGAGAGACACTGACAGGCCTAATTCGATAAGTTTGAGAGCGACGGAGTCGGGGCTGCGTGCGTCGCTGTCGATCTTTGTCACGTCTCTCTGCAGCTTACTGTTTACTTGTCTGTCCATCTGTCCGTCAGGCAGCTGACAGGAAGGAGAGGGGCGGATGATTCGCTGCTATTGTTACTCGATAGCTGCAGCACCAGGAGGTAGTGTGCGTGGTGCCTGTGTGTGCGTGCGTGCGTGCATGCACGCGTGCAAGTCTAGGTGCGCGCGCGTGTGTGTGTTCGTGTGTGTTTGTGTGTGTGTTTGTGTGTGTGTGTGTGTGTGTGTGATCAGCTGTATTTTCAAATGGCCGAAATGTATATAGCGCTGAAGTGGTTAACACTTTCCCTCCCTAACACGACTTACACAAGTTAATTGACTGTACAACAGCTTCCCTCACAATAACGAGTTGCACAAGTTACGTTTTCATTGTTTAATCCGCGCTTTTAAAACGTTTTAACACAGTCTGTGCGGGAAACGGTTTTCAACGTGGTTCGAATCCCAACGGTCCGGTGCGGGACACGTAGATGTCCGTTTAGCGCATGTTTTTATTGATTACTTTCAATCGCCTTTCTACACACCCGGACAATAGATTAACCAGCCCTAGTTCATAGCACAACACTCCGGTCATGTGATCCCCCCCCCCCCAAAAAAAAATGCCTCTCCCCCTAACTTCCTGAAAACAGGACGGGAGGGGGAGAGGCGTATTGTCACGTAATGGCGGCTCGGAGACTCCCATGCGAGCGTATATACAACTCAGGTCAACAGAATCGCTGCATAACAAGCCGATCGGCTCGGTCCACCTCTCCTGTTTCTCCCTCTTTGTTTCAGTCTCATGGAAGACAGTTGACTGGCCCTTAAATAGGCTACCCGCTGCTATAGGCCTATTATTGTTGTATATCATTGACCTAAATGGCGTTATATCATTATCTATATTATTTTTAAAAGGGTTAGGCTTATGTCTTTTTCATAAATTGCTTTGGACATGTGGAAAACTTAGTTAAACATGCAGAGTGACACATTAGGCATTAGGCCACTACTTTACCTGGATAACATCATCTTTTCGTTTTGACATGAAATAATAATCCTGTACCGTCACCGTGTAGCGTTTGGTTTCATTAGCGCGTGACAAAATACGCTTTCTTTTGAGGTATGCTGTGTGATTCTCGCTATAAGAGAACATTTACTGTGGGCCTCAGAAAAGGTCCTTTGTTCAATGTATCACATTGTTAAGTCGTGTTTAGTAATAATAATCAAATTTAAAAAAAAAACTATCAACTTAAGTTTTCAAATACATGTAGTGGAGTAAAAGTACAATATTTGCCTCTGAGATGTAGTGGAGTAGAAGTAAAAGTACTGGAAATTGGAAATGCTCAAGTAAAGTACAAATAAATACCTCAAATGTGTACTTGAGTACAGTACTATCCCACGGTTACCCTTACTCCATTCTCTTACTTTATCCAACGTTCCATTACATTCAGGTTAACTTCAGGTTAAATGCAGGTATACAGTACACCAGTGGTTCACAAAGTGGGGGGTCCTTGAGAGTTCCAGGGGGTCCCCAGCTAAATTACAGTTAGGAACCAAATGGACCCTTATGGGTCTCTAACTCAGAGAGTGTACAAATGGAACTGAATCGGTTCCATTTGTACACCTAATTCAGGTCAAACCTGGGGGTCCTTGAAATGGTTGAGAATCACTGCTAGAGCCGTAAAAAACCTTCTCCAATGGGGGTCCTTGGCATATATTTTCAAATGGGGGTCCGTGGGCTATAATGAGTATCATTGGGGGTCCTTGACATGAAAAGGTTTGAGAATCACTGCAGTGCATAGAGCAGACACATGATGACATGATTATATGGGCACTTTTCGTAATGACGACTCAATCAAGCAGGCTGGTACCCTTCTTGAGATTCTAACTCCCTTTCTGTGGAATTTCTTAACCTCAGACTTCCCATCATCATCATTTTTCGACCGCGGTCGAGATCATGGATTTCACAATGCCACGCCAGACTTCCCGGTCCTTCATTGCCCTCCCCAGTTCCTGCTTACTGATGCATGTGCCCCTATAGTTCTTCTGGATCGGACTAGTGAAGAAACACGGGGAAGGTTGCCGTATATTAGAGAAGTAACTTCCCAGTAACTGACAACATTGATGCACTTACTTCCACGGAACGTTTAGTGCACTGTTCCCGTGGAAGAAAATACAAAATCTTCACTTTCCTTACATTACTATAATGCATGGTCAGGGACCACATCATGCAATACCTTCACGGAACACCTGTAGAAGACACACTCGATAATCAGCCCGCACAAATCTTTTCTTTGATAGAGGGTATGCGCGTGACATCATCATCAAACCAGGAAGTTATGTAGGAACGCCTACTGAGTGGCAAAAACTACTTTCTGGCCTTGACAGCCCATACATCCACACGTCACGAAAAGTCATATCTGATTGCATTAAACAACATTAAACAATGTTAAACTCACTTTGCCTGTTGCTTTGCCATTCACTTTAAGCATGCGCATACTCTCTATTCTACTGTCTGAAAGTAAAACACTACCTTTTTTCTTTTCCAGAAAATACATCTCGTATCCAATGCTGTTCAAATAAAACATGCGTGTTTATTGCTTTTTCCTTTCCCTGCGTTCACTTCATCATGTCGTATAGCTGCAGACATCCTTGCCCTTTCTCTTGGTTTCAGTGCCTACGTGTTACCACAAGCACAAAGCATGCACTGACTAAACTATATATCCCCACAAAGATATCTAACCCATGGATCATTTTCTGATCCGGTCTCCTATAAAAGTGTCCCCATTTTGTCACACAAAGGGGCTTCCAGTGATTTACAAGTGTGGTACATTTTCCAACATCCATCCTGTGCCATCGGTCACTTTGGGGAGGAGTGCGTGGGGATGATGTGTGTTTCTTTTTTCTGGGTTGATTTGAGAACAAAATGTCTTCATAGTGGTGTACCCGTTGTGCTATTCACAAGGCTATATAACATACCGCTTTGGATAGAGTGGGTTGTTGTGCCATCTGCCCAAATGCCCAGATTTATATATACACTCGGCTTCCGTCGCGGCACTGAACACAGGCGCCTTGCGTGCTTGTAGATCGGCTGTTTTTGTAGAGCGCGACGCCGGCGTGCGACAAATAAGTATAAATGAGCCGTAAGAAAAGAGGTATAACCCATTCATACCTGAGGACGCATCTGTGTCACCTTATAGCTTTTAACCACTTTAATTAACCATTATTTTAAACTTTGTGTGTTGAAAAATCGCAGATCTACAAGTTTTTTGAAAAACCGTGAAAATCTGTGCGCAAATCTTTGAATATATAGAGGGGGGGGGGGGGGGGGGGGTCCCTGGAACAACCTATTTTCAGATGGGGGTCTGCGGCAAAATGCAGATGATGCTGTGCAGGGTTCTTGACATTAAATAGTTTGAGCACCATGCACTGCCATTATAGAATCATACTTTTCTTTTTCAGAAAACTGTCATGATTTTAGAAGACATTATTTAGTAGAATGCGGTGGCCTCTCTCAGGTCTAGATGGCATAATGTGGCTGAAAGTTGGTCAGTGGGACGAGTCCCACATGGAGCTCATCGGGGGCCCGGGCTAGTCGCCGAGCAGGGGCAGCGGGGCGACTAATGCATACACCAAGTACAAGCAGAGATTAGCGCTTTACTATGTAGCCATGCCCCCTTAGCTCCCTTTGCCATTGGCTCTCTCTCTCTCTCTCTCTCTCTGACACACACACACACAAACGCACATGTGTGCACGCGCTTGGTCCCCCACCAGACGCTTCTCGGGGTCCCTAACGAGGTTGCTAATTAACTCTCACACTAGCTAGCTTGCTCTCGCTCGCTCGTTTTCATCCGAGGTGCGCGTTAGCTTTTTTTTTCTTTTTTTTTTTGACGGGGGAGAAAATTGTCGGGCAATTAAATCATCTGAAGATGAACCCTCCAGATGCCGTTATTAAAAGAACATTAAAAAATATTATATATACACACATACCAGTATATATATATATATATATATATATATATATATTTTTTTTTTTGTATTATTTCTTTTTTTTGTGGAGAATTTGCGGGAAGTGAGTGACTACACCAGAATTACAAATTCTCAAATAAAGTACAGTACTGCGTGTGTGTATTGCAAAAAAATATATGGGTTTAATAAAATGCTTTTTTTGTGGTTTTGTAGACTTAAGATATTTATAAACAATCGGAACAGTACATTTTGTCTCTTTCTAGTTGTTTCGCAGTTTTTTTTTTTTAAACGCGGGACAATAGAAGCCAGATCTTCACAATTCCAAAACAACGGCATGCATCAAAGCCTCCCTGCCAGTCTTTTCACTTTGGCAACGTCCTCATCGTGCGGTTAAAAAAAAGAGAAAGAAAAAAAAAAAACACCCATCTGGCAGTTCATGCAGATTAAAACAAACGCTACAAATTATTTGCAAATAACATTTGACCCCACGGGCGGGGGGGTAGGGGGGGGGGGTCAGGGCGATGCATGGATTGTTGGCAGCACTCGCTTCAATGTCGACCTCTCCCCCCCCATCAACCCCCCCCCCTCCCCCCCATCCCTCCCTCTCCAATCCGACGCTGATTTTTGTCTCTTGTTTTGTTAACCCCTCCCGCAATTAACCCCTCACTGGGAGAGCTGCCACACATGGGCCAACGGAGTCTGCTGCCCTGTACGATGCTGCTGTGCATGTGAACCAGCCAACCACGTACACGCACACACACACACACGGGCCAACGGAGTCTGCTGCCCTGTACGATGCTGCTGTGCATGTGAACCAGCCAACCACGTACACGCACACACACACACACACACACACACATGGGCCAACGGAGTCTGCTGCCCTGTACGATGCTGCTGTGCATGTGAACCAGCCAACCACGTACACGCACACACACACACACACACACACACGGGCCAACGGAGTCTGCTGCCCTGTACGATGCTGCTGTGCATGTGAACCAGCCAACCACGTACACGCACACACACACACACGGGACAACGAAGTCTGCTGCCCTGTACGATGCTGCTGTGCATGTGAACCAGCCAACCACGTACACGCACACACACACACACACACACGGGCCAACGGAGTCTGCTGCCCTGTACGATGCTGCTGTGCATGTGAACCAGCCAACCACGTACACGCACACACACACACACACACGGGCCAACGGAGTCTGCTGCCCTGTACGATGCTGCTGTGCATGTGAACCAGCCAACCACGTACACGCACACACACACACACACACACACACACACACACATGGGCCAACGGAGTCTGCTGCCCTGTACGATGCTGCTGTGCATGTGAACCAGCCAACCACGTACACGCACACACACACGGGCCAACGGAGTCTGCTGCCCTGTACGATGCTGCTGTGCATGTGAACCAGCCAACCACGTACACGCACACACACACGGGCCAACGGAGTCTGCTGCCCTGTACGATGCTGCTGTGCATGTGAACCAGCCAACCACGCACACGCACACACACACACGGGCCAACGGAGTCTGCTGCCCTGTACGATGCTGCTGTGCATGTGAACCAGCCAACCACGTACACGCACACACACGGGCCAACGGAGTCTGCTGCCCTGTACAATGATGCTGTGCATGTGAACCAACCAACCAGCACGTGCGCGAGCATGCACACACGCCCGCCCGCACGCCCGCCCGCACGCATGCACACAGTCATCTGATGTCCACCAAAGAAAACAATGGACAGACTTTTTTTCCGCTGGGGGGGGGGGGGGGGGGGTGGGGGTTACGCCTGGCGGCCATGACAGCAACGCATAAGTGGAGGGTTTCACTTTTTTTTCCCTGTGTTGGGTTCTGCAGAGTTGTGGTGTGTGTGTGGCATCCTGACAGATTCTCTCGGGGTGGGGTGCAGTGCGGTGGGGTGGGGTGCAGTGGGGTGGGTGTAGCTGGGGTGGGGTGGGGTGCAGTGGGGTGGGTGTAGGTGGGGTGGGGTTGGGGGTGGAGGTGCTGGGCAGGGCTGTGTTTTTGTGGAGCTGTCAGCGGCTCTGGAGACGGCGTGAGTCACGGCCAGTGGGGGGTCATTGTTGTCCCAGAGTCCATTCTGCCTCCACTCTATGCCCCGACGCTCAATGGATGGATTAAAGAGTATTCTGGTCTCTGGTCTTAATCTTTGATCTGCAGAAACACACGCACGCACACACGCAGATGTGCGAGCGCTTGCATGCAAATTCATACGAATACTGTACACGCACGCACGCACGCACGCACGCACGCACGCACGCACGCACGCACGCACGCACAAATTGAATTAAGCCTGCTGTCAGAGGCGGATTCAATGTGCGAATAAGCTCTCTCTTCTTTCCGAGTGGTGCAACCACTCCTATAGACAGCTATGTGTGTCCCTAGGTCTGTCCCTGGCTGGCTGGGTCTGTTCGAGCACGAAAATAGCTTCCCCGTTTACGGCTCAGAAAAAAAGGCTCATATCTCCTAATCTATCCTGAGCGACTTACATTAAGCAAGAACAAAAAAACATGGCAATACATCATATACAAAAATAATAGTTATCATGAATCATACGTATAAGCTAAGAACGTAACAGTGGAATATCTATATAATGAAACTATGCATAATGAAACTATGCATATATACTATATAGTGCTTATATGTCTACATAAAATGCGACCTAAGTTACATACTGTAAGTTGAGCTTTTGCATACGCCTGCAAGGTCGTCGAGGCTTGGGCAAGTGCTACGGGCCATGATGGAGTCTGAAAAGGCAGAAGATTGGGAGTGAGTCTGCAGTTCTGATTGCATTCTATGCATGGTTCTGGAGCCAGAAGGGAGAAGACTTTGGGGACGTGTGGAGCGTTGTCCCGGAATGAGATCATGTATGATGATAAGAGCGCCCCTCACTTCACACGGGTGTGATTTCCCCCCCCCCCCCCCACATATATTTTCTCTATTATTAAGGTTATTTTTGCAGTTTGTATTGGGGAGGGGTACGGGACAGGGGTCACGAGACACGGCCAAAGCATTTCCAGGGGTCCCCAGCCAAAAACGTTGAGAACCCCTGCTTTATGGGTCTGTAACTCTGAGAGTGTACCCTAACGGGTCCATTTGGTTCCATTTCCATTACCTCTCAGTCCCGGCATAGTAGTTCCGGAGTGGTTCCAACGGATTGTGTGGCCCTGGTCTTTCCCTAGTGGGTCTGATCGAGGGTAGCTACTGGGACGTAAGTCCGAACTTGATCACCCCGGCTGGGTCAACTGAGTGAGGGGTATGATGTTCGCGAGACCCGAAACCCTGATGACCTTGGGATACATCACTGAGGATACGTCCCAGTTGCATCCATGCGATGCATTTTCGTTCATTTCCATTAATAGGGGGCCATAACCTAATTCAGGTCAAAACCGGGGGCCTTAGAGCTGTAAAAAATCTTTTCTTATGGGGGTCCTTGGCATGTATTTTCAAATGGGGGGTCCGCAGGCTAATGAGTATCATTTTGGGGGTCCTTGACATGAAAACGTTTGGGAACCACTGATTTACACCATACAGGCAGAGCGAGGGGGCTTTTCATACTAAAAACTAAAATATACCCCTAATATACTGCACACCTATAATTAATTTCTCTGGACAAACTGTGAAATCTGCCATTGACATATTAGTCATTACCGCCGAGGGAGAGTGCAAGATGATCGCAGTTAATAAATGATCTCTAACAAGGATCGCTCTCTCTCTCGTTCTGTCACTGTCGCTGTCTCTCTCTCCCCCCCCTCCCCCCTCTCTCTCTCTCGCCTTATTGTCTCCACCATGCCGAAGGCATGGGGGGAGAGAGTATGTTTTGTACTCCGTCCGTCCGTCCGTGTGTCCGTCCGTCTGTTACCAGCTAATCTCCGGCACCGTTAACCCAGTCGATGCCAACAATGAACCTCTGCCCCAAATTTTCCAGAACGGCCTGTTATAGCGCCACCAGGAGGCCGACTTTTGAGAAACACATTACTCCTCCAGATTCTGTCCAAAAATCCCCTCAATTGTTACACACTATCTCTATAGTCATGTGTTCAAGACGGATCTGTCCGATATTTCAGATTCCATCCTAATTGGCTAACATTGGCTTTCAAAGTTTGCAGGATTGGCCCGTTTTCAAGAAAAAGCCTCAAATCATGAACGCAGCGTGCAATTTATCTTTCACACACCTTCCTACTAGGTTGAGGAATATATCCAACCCTTTTCACATTGGCCTGTTATAGCGCCACCAACAGGTGGATTTTTGCAAAACACTTTTTTGGAACAAAATGCCTCAAATCATCCAATTGCAATTCAAGGCGTACAAATAAATTTGTCACACACGTTACCGCAGTGAAATTTGTTCTCCGCATTTGACCCATCTCTTGGAGCGGTCAGCCCCAGCCAAGGAGCGGTGAGCTGCAGCTGTGCCCCGCTCGGGAATAATTTGATTAGTAGATTTGACCCCCCAATCCAACCCTTTGATGCTGAGTGTCAAGCAGGGAGGCATTGGGTCCCATTTTTACAGTCTTTGGTATGACCCGGCTGGGGATCGAATCCCGACCTCCCAGTTTCAGGGCGAACACTCTAACCACAAGGCCACTGAGCTGAGGGGCACTTTATCTAGTTTGTACTTGGTTGCACATCATGGCTCAGGAAGGAGTGCACAGATCACACTGTGCAACAACAAGGAGCATTATTCAACCTCTGCCTTAAAGATGGAGTGCCGTGATTTTTGTACTTTTTCCAGTTTTTCATGTGTTTATTGACAGTACTTCATTAGACCCCTTGGTGTGGTGGTGATGTGCAATGATGTCTTCCCTTTTGTATTCAGGGTTTCTTCCTGGAGGCTGAAACCTTCACAGTCAAACGCGCGAATGAAAAAAAACTGTGATATAGTGACATCACACTATCAGCCCCTCCCCCTTTATCATACAACAACAGTTCAGTTTAACAAATACTGTAAACTTTTTGGAAAACATTCTTCCTCCTTATATGACAATAAGACCTGATGATCATGTTTTAGGGTGGAAAAAAATCACGGCACCCCATCTTTAAAAACAAACGCTGCAACTCACAGTGAGGTGGATGTGGCATCTGTTCCGCTGCAGTGTTGTTTTTGGCAGCAAATTTTGATTTCAGTCATAATGTCTCTTTATGGTTTTCATTTAGTTTTAGTCACATTTTAGTCACCTGGAATGTCTTAGTGTTAGTCTAGTTTTAGTCGACTAAATATCATAAGATTTTAGTCGACTAAATCTACAGTCGATTTAGTCGAACAAAATGTATTTTGGCGGGCCTTGATGCCGTCGAAATGACAGTTATTTTTACACTTGCTGAAAATTGCTGATCTACAAGCTCACAATGCGACGCGTTGTGAGCTTGTAGATCGGCTATTTTCAGCATGCAACTAATTGTAAAATGACTTATACTGGATCTCTTGTCCACTATAGTCCCTTCCTAACATTAGTCTAGTTTTTATTTGTTGACAAAATTGTCAGTATATTCAGTCTTAGTTTTAGTCATCATAGCTTAGTTTTAATTTACTGTAGTTTCCATTTAGTTTGTCAGTGGGAAAAAAGGTCGTCGACGAACATTTTTCGTCTTAGTTTTAGTCGACGAAATCAACACCGCATGAAACCAAACACTTTCCTTCCCATATCCGTTTTGCACAATCCTATAAAAGCCAAAAAACCCGACGCAAGTGAACTATTTTACTTCCTAATTGGCTCCATGAGAAGTATCATCTTATTAGTATTATCATCCACAATATACGAGGGCCGGATATTTTGTCGATATACTTCTATAAGAACAGCAATAAAGTCAAATGTTTCCTCGTCGCAGGTCAAAGAGACACAATGGAATGAATTGTTCACATTGTGGGGGTTTTTTTTGCGAGAGGAAATTCCTCCGTCTAACGATGGTAGGGAAAAGCACACAATGCCATATCCCCCGTTTTTCTTCTCTCTCTCTCGCTCTCTCTCTCTCTCTTTTTCTTCCCTCCCCTTAGTCGCAGAGTTCCAATTTATTGAAGTAACGGAGCAGAAAATGCACTGACAGCTGTAGCACTTTATTGCGAATTAGTATATACATTCTACACACCCCGCGAGAACAAGCCAGCCAGGGCCCTCATTGTATCGCCGTAATTGCTGGAGGCTGGTACAGCGAGGGGCAACAGCATCAGCGGAGCAATTACAAGCTAAAGATGACAGGCTATACTTTTAGCCCGTTCAGGACGGGAACGAACCGTGCAACCTTTGTTTTTGGTGTTGTTTTATTATTAAGCATTATGTTATACTTTTAGCTGGTTGAAGAATAGCAGATCTACAAGCTACGAGCTTGTAGATCTGCTATTTTTGAATAATCGTGCATGTGGAAAATGTGGCGCAAGTCGTTGAATATTTATTAGTTTTTTACTCAAATCTTTGCTTCTGGGGAACAACATATTTTCAGATGTGGAAAAACTTTGAGAACCACTGACATAGAAACAGGGTTTTTTTGTTTCTGAAAAATAAGCAATAAGCTACTCCTTTTTGAACTTCAGGTGGAAGAAAGATCAATGATCACATTGTTGTCCTTATAATTTTCTTATGTCATTCAAAATTCATGTTTTTTTTTTACTGTTTTACCTGAAGGTTCAAAATAAAGATGATCAAATCAAATAAAAAAAAACTGTCTGGTCTCAGTCCAAAATGGGTTAGCATCAGATCCCATTGGAAGCTCCCCCCCCCCTCCCTCCCTCCCCTCTCTCGCCCATTCAGCACGTGGGGATGAAAGTCATGCGGAGGAGATGTCATCATCGGTGAGGTCGGCTACACACCGTCACGTCTCGTCGTCGTCGTGCGATGATGAGAAGAACAGGTGTGTTTAACAATGACGGAATGAGAATCTCTATGATTGGTCACTGCCGGTCATGTGGTCAGACGTCATTAGTGCTGTCCATAGAGTAATAAAAGGACAGAGAGCGAACCGGAGCGCTAGCTAGCTATTCATTTCAATAGAAGTTGCTCAGTGGCGTTTTGAAGCACCCGGAGACTGCTGGAAGTACAATTATAACTCAATGGCTCCAGTGAGCGGAGGTTTAGCCTAGCCTAGCCAAAGACCTCAAATTTGAGGTCCTGGGCTGACGCACGTGACGTCATGAACGTCCGTCCACCTCCATGAAAGTTGCTGCAGTTCCACTTTTCGCCAGTAGGTGGTGGCAGCTTCAACGTTGGATAGCCTTACTGGGGGCGTGGTGCTGTCATTATGCACACTCCTACTAGCCTTATTTATATACGTGTGAAGTAACAGCAGTGCATGGTGGGGAAAAAGGGATTACAGGCTTTAGTTCCGACACCATTATTGGTCCGACACAGTGTTGATTTTGTCGACTAAAACTAAGACGAAAAATGTTCGTCGACTACGTTTTTCCACTGAGGAAAACTAAATGGAAACTAAATGAAAACTAAGACTAACATGTATTGACAATTTCGTCAACAAATAAAAACTATAGACTAAAATGCTAGGAAGGGGACTAGAGGACAAGAGAAGTCATTTTATATTTAACTTGAGCCTGTAGATCGGCTATTTTCAGCAAGTGTAAAATCAGCCATTACGACGGCATGAAGGCCCGCCGAAAAACATTTTAGTCGACTAAATCAACTGTGGATTTTGGTGGTTCGACCGCTGTTCCCGCATGTCAGACTATAATGCTCTGTCAGAATTACAATCGGATCCCGGGAAAAAAGTACTCAAATGTTTTACTTAAGTATCAATTACTGCAATATATAAATACTCTGTTACAAGAAAAACAAGTCCGGAATTCAAAATGTAGGCTACTTGAATGAAAGTACAAATAAAGTAGTGGCCTCAAAATATAGTTAAAGTACCAAAAGCAGAAAGTACTCATTATGCAGAATATGTCCCATTTCACATGTATAAAATGTATACAAAATATTTTGAAAATGGCAGATCTACAAGCTTACAACGCGTCGCATTGCGATGCGTTGTGGGCTTGTATATCTGCTATTTTCAAATTGCTGAAATGTGTATATGGCTGAAGTGGTTAAAGTATGTTTTGTGATACTAATGTAAATAAATTAAGTAACTAAATGTATAGTAACTGAATGTAGTGAAGTAATAAAGTAATACATGTAGTGTATAAAAGTACAATATTTGGATCCGAGATGGAGTGGAGTAGAAGTGAAAGTATTGGAAACAGGAAATACTCAAATAAAGTGCAAATACCTTAAAATTGTATTTGAGTACAGTACTTAGTTACTTTCCACCACAGCTACTGCATTATTTACAAATGTTTTGGAAGAAACATTGAGAAATTATTTAAAGCACATTTAAACAACTATTAGCGTCTCTATTCGTCCTAATAAGCGAACGTTCTGCAAAAAGATAGCAGTTCTACAAGCTCACAAGGCGCCGTAACTTGACACATTGTGAGCTTGCAGATCAGCAAAGGGCTGAGTTTTCTCCGACGGGTGGCTGGCATCTCCCTTAGAGATAGGGTGAGAAGTTCAGTCACGCGAGAGAGACTCAGAGTATAGAGTCTCAGCTTCTTCGCCTGGAAAGGAGCCAGCTTAGGTGGTTCGGGGCATCTGGTTAGGATGACTCTCGAGCGTCAGACCAATAAGGCACAGATGGAGGGATCACATCGACCCACTGGCCTTGGAACCTCCCAGGATCCCCCCAGGAGGAAGTTACTAATGTTGCTCTGGAGAAGGAAGCCTGGAGCTCTCTTCTGGAGCTGTGGCCCCCGCGACCCGACTGCAGATAAACGGTTGAATATGGATGGATGGATGGACACGTGTGCCATATTTGGAATAAAAACGGCGTTTAGCCTGCCTTACCAAGAGGAAGTAATGGTCTTCAGGTTCTGCCCGCAGATACTTGAAGATGACTTGCTCCTTAAACCTCTCCACTATGCCGTGACGGATAGGCCACTGGGAAAGAGGAGAGAGGAAAGGAACATAAATTAGCGTTCAAAAATTCAATAAATTGGGGTTGAGAGACCAAGGAGAGACACCAGTAAATGTGTCCAAATTTGACTGAGGGACTGCCATTGGATTTTTAGAATTTTTGTTTTGTTTTTGTTCATATGAAAGCAGGGAATCATAGCTTCAAATATAGATATTGGTTGTTCAGTTTGACCCACCAGTTTTGGAGATATGGCTTATAGAGTAATGTCTTGCAGAAAACAGTGAGTTGAGAAAACAGGCTTGAAAGGTTCACTTCTGTGGTTTCTAACATTACACCTAACTACATGTATAAGCATTTATTTCATATTTACATGTCGATTTCAGCTCTGACACTTATTTCAGACATGCTCTAGTATGTGAAGAGTTCTATTAACTTAAGTTTTTCTCCTCTGTTGAAAAGCTGGAATTTGTGCGATGGCAGTCTCTGGCAGTAGCACTGGTATATTGTTGCCCGTCCGTGAAGAAAACTACATAATAGTACATGTACTGTATATGCATACAATAGTGCTATGGATAAGATAAAGATAAAGACAACTTCATTGTCTATTACATTTACATAAAAAAATGGAAATTTGTCTTTGGCACACCTGCAGTCAGTTACTATATAAAATGCATTCACATACACAGCAACAGTGATCATGAACAGTGGGGATTAGGTGAACAATCTTCTTATTTAAAATGCCCACAGCAGTTGGCACAAACAACGTTTAGTGGTGGTATGGACAGCTGCAGACCTAGTAGAAGTACAGAATGGTACTATAGCTGAATGGTATGGACAGCTGCAGACCTAGTAGAAGTACAGAATAGTACTATAGCTGAATGGTATGGACAGCTGCAGACCTAGTAGAAGTACAGAATAGTACTATAGCTGAGGTGGTATCATGGACAGCTGCAGACCTAGTAGAAGTACAGAATAGTACTATAGCTGAGGTGGTATCATGGACAGCTGCAGACCTAGTAGAAGTACAGAATAGTACTATAGCTGAGGTGGTATCATGGACAGCTGCAGACCTAGTAGAAGTACAGAATAGTACTATAGCTGAGGTGGTATCATGGACAGCTGCAGACCTAGTAGAAGTACAGAATAGTACTATAGCTGAGGTGGTATCATGGACAGCTGCAGACCTAGTAGAAGTACAGAATAGTACTATAGCTGAATGGTATGGACAGCTGCAGACCTAGTAGAAGTACAGAATAGTACTATAGCTGAATGGTATGGACAGCTGCAGACCTAGAAGTACAGAATAGTACTATAGCTGAATGGTATGGACAGCTGCAGACCTAGTAGAAGTACAGAATAGTACTATGGACAGCTGCAGACCTAGTAGAAGTACAGAATAGTACTATAGCTGAATGGCAGTGGTGGAAAAAGTACTCACATTGTTGTACTTCAGTAAAAAGTATTGTTATGGCTGGCTCTGAGGCCATAACGAAAAAAGGGAAAACCACACCGGAGGACAATCCAAAATAAAGTGTTTATTTACATAATTGTGAATAAAGTACAAGTTGAATTGGACTTAAACCAAAGCAAAACAAATAAAGAGTTCTCCTCTGCAGCCGCTTCCTGCAGCCTGTGGACAAACGAAGATCTAAAGCCTTGTGAGAGCAGGTCTCTTAAATAGTGTTTGGAGAGACAATGGCCAGGTGTCTCCCCTTCCACTAATCACCTCTGGCTCCACCCTCCAATCCAGCACTGCAATGGACTGGTTAAAGGCACAGCCACAGCCACACACACACACACACACACACACACACACACACACACATAAGCCCTTTCCACACCTAAGCGCAAAACGGTCGACAGCCACGCACTTCTTAAGCTCTGCGCAG
Source organism: Electrona antarctica (assembly GCF_951216825.1). NCBI lineage: Eukaryota > Metazoa > Chordata > Actinopteri > Myctophiformes > Myctophidae > Electrona > Electrona antarctica. The sequence continues at coordinate 21,869,927 of NC_136803.1, read as the reverse complement.
CTTAAATTCCGAGTTTTTAGACAGCTGGTGGATGGAAAAGGAGCTCCACCTCTGCGGACCTTTTGCGCGGAGGAGAGCGTTTCCGGGAATCTGGCCGTCGCGCAAAAAGTCAGCGGAGGTGGAGCTTCTTTTCCATCCACCAGCTGTCTAAAAACTCAGAATTTAAGCTGCGCGCAGCCGAGAACGTGCGCGGCTCTTTCCATAGTGTGGCAGCACCTATACACACAGAACCCCAGAGTAGACTAAAGGCCCAGCGGGCCGTCACAGTATCAATAGAGAAATACTCCACAAGTAAAAGCCCTGCATTCAAAATGCACTTGAGTAAAAGCACAAAGGTATTGGCACAAAACGTACTTAAAGTACCAAAAGTAGAAAGTAAAGACTATGCAGAATGTCCCATTTAAAGTTTTCAAATGTATACAAAATATCTTTTGAAAATAGCCGATCCACAAGCTCGCGACGCATTGTGAGCTTGTAGATCGGCTATTTTCAAAATGGCCCAAATGTATATATGCTGTAGGGCTGAAGTGGTTAATGTATATGTTCAATCCAATCCACTTTACTCATCTTTTTATATAGATCTGGCATTTACCCGGCGCGACCCCGGGCACTCGTTTGCTACTGCGGAGAGGCGGCGATGACATGCATTTCTAAAACAAATTCTTTCAACGGCACATTCAAAATCAGGAGTGTTCAGAAAAAAAGCAATTCTCGGTCCTTTTGCTGTAATCAAAGAACTGACAACAGGCCTCTCTGGTTCTACCCATCATGCCTCTATGTGTACAGCAGTGGTTCCCAAAGTGGGGTCCCCATTGTGGGTAAGAGAGTTCCAGGGGGTCCCCAGCTAAATGATAGTTATAGGACCCAAATGGACGCGTTCAGAGCTTGTAGATCAGCTATTTGCTATACACGAGATGCGGTTGTAACGACATGGATTTATAAACAGATTTGTTCAGCGCAAAATGGTGCGTTCCAAGTTCAGCAGACTTCGGGAAAAAAGCTATTCTCCTGAATGCTGCCTTCCGGTATGGCATGGAAAGGAGAGGAGGGGTGTTACCACGGAAACGGTCAGTGGTGTGACGTCGGGCCACGACGTCACGCTACCCTATAAAATCCTGACGCAGACGATCAGAAAGTGCATTCCAGGATAAGCTCAGGAAGTTGCTCAGAAGTGTTCCAGATCGACCTCAAGAAGTGTCCACAGAGATATACTCAGAAGTTCAACTCGAAGAGTTTAACTAGAAGCGCCACGAAGTGAGTCGGTTCAATAAAGATAATATATAATCATCATCACCAGTACAAAGAGAGGTACCTGGGTCAACATACTCCATGCTCAAGCACAGTGGCGTGCACAGATAGACACTAGGGGGTGCTAGAGCACCCCCTGCCCTTTTGGCAATGTGCCCTTTTGAAAAAAAAAAAAAAAAAAAAACTTTTTTTTTTCTTTTCTTTTTTTGATTTTTCAAAAATAGCAGACCTACAAGCTCGTAGCGCGCCACTCGGTGGCGCGCTATGAGCTTGTAGATCTGCTATTTTTCAATAGCTAAAGCATAACATAATGCTAACACCAAAAGGGGTTCCCGCCCAAAATAGATTAAGGCAACCGGCCGGTTCCACGCGCTGCACAAGGTGCCCTTTTTTTTAACTTGAGCACCTGCCCCTCTAAATGTCTGTGCATGCCACTGCTCAAGCATACATCTAGACTCCCTCCTACAAGCCTACATACATCTAGACTCCCTCCTACAAGCCTACATACATCTAGACTCCCTCCTACAAGCCTACATACATCTAGACTCCCTCCTACAAGCCTACACCACAGCCCTTAGACAGCTGCCTATATATAGGAATATAGGGAATCGTCTCTACAAGCGGCATTTGCATTTCTTCCACTATAGTAAATGCTGCATTCGTTGTCTGGAGAGGGCAGTTGTTTTACAGACGGGTAAAAGGGCAGGGGCTGAAGCCCCCTTTTGATGTCTGTGTGTGCATGTCCCTGCTTTGCTGGCATAGTCACGGAGGGGGGAGGGGGAGGGGGAGGTTGGGGGGAGTGGGGTGCTCACGGCTCTCGCAGCCACGTGGAGCCAAGTTCTGGAATACCTGCGAGGGCCGTCAAATGAATACCAGTCCCTCCAATTAATTAATTAGAGGATTTCTCAGGTGACACGGCCAGGGATCCCTGGCCGGCCCTTCTCTTCTCCTCTCTCCCCCTGTCTGGGGGGGGGGGGTGGTTCTGAAATCCATTGTCGGAAATCACGGCGAGCAGTTCAATAATTCAGATTAGAGAGAGAGAGAGAGAGAGAGCTCATGTTTATTAACCCATTTAGACCTGAGCTCGATTACCTACGTTTCATGTTTCCATGTCAAGGAGCACCAGAATTATCTGTATTTGGCCGTGGACCCCCATCTGAAAATATGTTGTTAATACCAGGCACTCCCCGGAAGCAAATATTCGAGTTAAGAATGTTCGCTCTGAAAGAATATACATTCAATGATTTGCGCTACATTTTCACGATTTTTCAAAAAATAGCAGACCTACAAGCTCAAAGCGCGGCACCGAGTGCCGCGCTTTGAGCTTGTAGATCTGCTATTTTTCAATAGCTAAAAGCATAACACAATGCTGATAAAACACCAAAAGGTGCTTCCCGCCCAGAACGGGTTAATGCACTACATCTGTGCAAACAACGTGTCAAAGCCCGCAGTTTATTGTAATTGCCCGAGCAAACAAAAACCCCAAAGAAGCAATTTCCAGTTACAATATGTGCCGCGACGAGTAATGAGGCCATTGGCATTCCACTCCGATCGCCATGCACGCACTGCAGCCGCCACGCACTCCTTTTCATGGTGGCGGCGGCGGCCGCAGCAGTGTGTGTGTGTGTGTGTGTGTGTGTGTGTGTGTGTGTGTGTGATGGATTTTTTTTTATAAGGAACGAAGGTGCTGGATGGAAAAAGGAATGACGCCACTGGAGGCAGGTTAGTGATTAAAGATAATCATCGTTATTTTTCTCCCTTCCTCCCTCCTGCAAGATTCGTTTTTCCTCATGTACGGCAGTGGTTTTCAACCCTTTTTCTTGTCAAGACCCATACGATGCCGATACTGAATACCGATACCAGAGAATAATATTTATAATAATACAAAAATAAAAAAATATCTTATTTTGAAGTCCACCGACTGGGAATAGTATTTATATCTATCTATCTATATCTATATATATATATATATATTGTTGTGTTTATAGCAGACTTACCTGCCATAGTGTCAACCCCTTACCCCTGTGTCGGATCGCTAGTTAGACTGGTATAGTGTCAACCCCTTATCCCTGTGTCGGATCGCTAGTTAGACTGGCATAGTGTCAACCTCTTACCCGTGTGTTGGATCGCTAGTTAGACTGGCATAGTGTCAACTAAAATGTGACTACAATTTATGAAAAACTATTGAAGAGCCTATGGCCTATATCTTGCGCCACCCCTTACCTTTATCCCTAAACTTATTTTGCCAATTTTTACTATTTTAAAACATTTTAAAATAGTACAAATAGCCGATTTACAAGCTAACAACGTGTCGATGTAGATTGGCTAGTTGAACTATTTTTAAATGTTTTAAAATAGTAAAAATTACACCCGTGTGAACTGAGTGGTGCAAATCACACCCCCCCCCCCCTCTCTCTCTCTCTCATTAGCAGGCAACAGTGCAGCACTATCTCTCTCTCTCTGTTTCTGGCACAACAGCGCCACTTTTGGTACTCATTGGTACTGGTGCTCATTAACGTCACACACAAACGGACATTGCTGTTCCTTGGAGTGGTTGCACCACTCAAAAATGGCAAATAAGTAAAGGGATAAGGGATAAGGGGTGGCGCAAGATGGAGCCCAATGACTATAACTAAAATCAAAAGTTGCTGCCAAAAACAACAGTGGCACACTACATCTCTGTCACACTGTTTTAGAACACAGCACGGGTTGTTGCGTCATCCAGGAGGAAGCAGATCGAAAGTGGGAGGGGGGGGGGAACTAATTGAAAGTGACACAGGATATCAGCAGTTATTCTCCGTGAACGTAACTATAACGTGCGTCGCTAACACGTTATTATAAGTGATCTCCAGAAATTTGTCATTATTGAATAATTACATTTTTTTCCACTGCCAAACATTTAACCCATTCTGGGCGGGAACCCCTTTTGGTGTTTTAAGCATTATGTTATACTTTAGCTATTGAAAAAATAGCAGATCTACAAGCTTGTATGTCTGCTATTTTTGAAAAATCGTAAAAATGTGCCTGAAATCTTTGAATATATATTCTTTCAGAGTGAGTTTGTAACTCAAATCTTTGCTTCTGGGGGGGGTGGGGGGGTCCCTGGAACAACATATTTTCAGATGGGGGTCGGCGGCCAATGTCATATATATTTGGGGTCCTTGACGTGAATATGTTTGAGAACGACTGACACATAGAAACATCAGGATTTAGAAGATTATTATTTTTTTAATTTCGACATCAGATCTAAACGTGTTAATTGAAAAGCTGTACTTACTGGGGGTGCTTGGTTGCGTTTCGCCGTGCGTTTGTTTGCGTGACGGTTATAGACATACCTCATGCGTAGATTATGGAACGTGTTATTATAAATATGGATAGATGGTCTCGTCTCTCTCCCGCCGTACGCTTAGCGTGATCACAGTCTTTGTGTTTCCGATCACAGATGGCTGAGGGAGAGCCTCCATGGGACTGGCTTTACGAAACAGACAAGACAGCGTCGGACATAATGGACCCAGAGGAGCGAGTCTGGCAATTAATATATCTTCTTAGTGTCATGTCTCGCTCGCATGCAGCTCCCCCCCTTCCCCTCTCCACGAGTTAAATAGATCCATATCGTGGTTAAAAGATGTCGCAGACCCGTTTTTAACAGAGACACAAAAACTGTATAACCTAATGATTTTAATAAGACCATACTATGTGACCAAATTTGACTGAGGGACTGCCATTGGATTTATTTTTTTTTTTTCGTTATATGAAAGCAGGGGATCATAGCTTCAAATTGACATATTGTTTTGTTCAGTTTGACCCACCAGTTTTGGAGATATGGCTTATAGAGTAATGTCTTGCAGAGAAACAGCGAGTTGATAAAACAGGCTTGAAAAGGTTCACTTTTGTGGACTCTAACATTACACCTAGCTACATGTTTAAGCATTTGTTTCATACATATGTCGATTTCTATTCTGACATTTATTTCAGACATGCTCTAGTACTGTATGTGAAGCCTGTGCCATTAACTCATTTTGGAGGAAAAAAAACTCCTCCTGGTGAAAAGCTGGAGTTTGCGCGATGGCAGGCTCTCAGTCAAATCTGGTCACATATTATAACGAAGGGTTAACTGTCGTCTTAACCCGCTTATAGCTTTTGACCACTTTAACCATTATTTTAAACTTTAGCTGTTGAAAAATAGCAGATCTATACAAGCTCGTAGTG
>NC_136803.1:21858600-21864270 GCF_951216825.1 Electrona antarctica | reverse complement strand
AAAAAGCGAAAACATCACGCGTGCACGCACACACAAACGTAAAGGCGTGGAATACGTGATGATTCGATGGAGCGGTATTAAAACATTCATGCGTCCATGAAAGTGTGAGAAAATACAGAACAGACATACTGTGAAAACTGTAATAGTTAATAATTAGCTAAAGCTGCAATCTAGAACTTATATATAAAGATATATAAAGATATGCCAGGGACCCCCCCATAAGAGAAGATTTTTACGGCTCCAGCAGTTTCATTTCAAGGACGCCCCAGTTTTACACGCTTTTAGGCTGCGGAACCCCCATTTAATAGCATCTATCTCTGGGACCCCAATTTATATTGTAAAATCAACGTTAATTTAACTCTGAGAGTTACAGAACCATAAGGGTCCATTTGGTTCCAAACTATCATTTAGCTGGGTACCCCCTTGAACTCCCTCAAGGACCCCTGGGGGTCCCCGGACCCCACTTTGGGAGTCAGTCACTAGACCGGTGCTGTAGAGCACGGAGTCAGTCACTAGACCAGTGCTGTAGAGCACGGAGTCAGTCACTAGACCTGGCTGTAGAGCACCGAGTCAGTCACTAGACCAGTGCTGTAGAGCACCGAGTCAGTCACTAGACCTGGCTGTAGAGCACCGAGTCAGTCACTAGACCTGGCTGTAGAGCACCGAGTCAGTCACTAGACCTGGCTGTAGAGCACCGAGTCAGTCACTAGACCAGCGCTTTAGAGCACCGAGTCAGTCACTAGACCTGGCTGTAGAGCACCGAGTCAGTCACTAGACCTGGCTGTAGAGCACCGAGTCAGTCACTAGACCAGCGCTGTAGAGCACCGAGTCAGTCACTAGACCTGACTGTAGAGCACCGAGTCAGTCACTAGACCTGGCTGTAGAGCACAGAGTCAGTCACTAGACCTGGCTGTAGAGCACAGAGTCAGTCACTAGACCTGGCTGTAGAGCACCGAGTCAGTCTCTAGACCTGGCTGTAGAGCACCGAGTCAGTCACTAGACCTGGCTGTAGAGCACCGAGTCAGTCACTAGACCAGTGCTGTAGAGCACAGAGTCAGTCACTAGACCAGTGCTGTAGAGCACCGAGTCAGTCACTAGACCAGTGCTGTAGAGCACCGAGTCAGTCACTAGACCTGGCTGTAGAGCACCGAGTCAGTCACTAGACCAGTGCTGTAGAGCACCGAGTCAGTCACTAGACCTGGCTGTAGAGCACGGAGTCAGTCACTAGACCTGGCTGTAGAGCACAGAGTCAGTCACTAGACCTGGCTGTAGAGCACCGAGTCAGTCACTAGACCTGGCTGTAGAGCACAGAGTCAGTAAAAATGGAAGTTGGAGATCCATGCCCCACCCGGCTACGCAATACCCGTTCCACCCATCTGTCTGTGTCCCTTTTATGCCCATATATGGAGATTTCTGGATCTGTCTCTCTATGTCCCTTTATTCCTATTATATGGAGTTCTGTGGAGTGTTGTGATGTCAGAACAGCCCAGCTCCATATATGGAGCATGGGCATGCAGGGGCCCTGTCCAGAGCCCGGGCAGAGGCTTTTTGGGGCGGTTCTGGACAACCGTGGGTCCGGCCGACTCGACACCGGGCACTGCACTCCCTGTGTGGAACGTGTGTTTATGAAGTCGGTGTGGGGCGAACGGTTCTCGATTGAAGCTTTAATAATTCCTTCCAACTTTTGACAGCGGAAGAGCAATCATCGCTACCAATATCCCCCTGTATCACCTGTGTGTTTTATACATGCAGCTTCTTTCATTGCCAGAGACAGATTTGAAAAAAAGCACCGTTTTGTGGCTGAAATGCTAATCTCGTCACCACGCGTGTTAACCTTCAGGAAACATACACTTACGGTATATAGATAAAAATAATTTGCATGTAGGGGAGTCGTAAGATTTATTGTCTATCGGCAAATGGCCTGGAATGCAAAACAAAGGCCACTGCAGCGCGCAATGGTGTGGTCTCCCCTCAGAGCGCTTGTCAAAGTTGGGATCTTTAAAAAAAGAAGAAAAAAAAGAAGAAGAATCGAGACGATCCATCATGTTGGCATATGAAAAATTATGGAATTCCTTTTCTGGGATGGAAATGTATTCATGGGGCGGCGCAAGCGGGCAGTTTAACAAAGGCACCCTAAAGTCAGAGCTGAAGCTCTGAAGGTCTGCAACGTGTGCAACACAAGGGAGGGGTCAGGAGAGAGAGAGCGAGAGAGAGAGAGAGAGAGAGAGAGCTCATGCCCTCCAATTATCAAGCCATCTGAGGGGCCGTTTGTTTCGGAAGCCGTGTACGTCGTATACACTCTCGCTGCATATTGGATATATCACACGACTCCAGAGCCACAGTACAAGCTTTTTGGCCGGGAGTTCTTGGTGTCGGTGGCAGTGGCCAGCTAGTCTCATCCTCCTTACTGCTATCTTCTCTGATACACTTGTAGTAATGCCTTGGTACAGACGCTTGTTGGTGATGTGCTCGTCCTGGTTGATGTTCAGTACCACACGTAACATTCTGGTGTAGCACCGGCCCAGGGATTTCTGTAGGGCTTGTGTTAGTGTCCAGCATTCACAGCCATAGAGGAGAACAGACTCCACGGTCGCAGAGAACTAACTGATCTTGATATGTCCAGAGGGCCACTATATTCCCACACTCACTCCAGAGGGCCACTATCTCCACACTCACTCCAGAGGGCCACGATAGTTCCACACTCACTCCAGAGGGCCACGATAGTTCCACACTCACTCCAGAGGGCCACTATAGTTCCACACTCACTCCAGAGGGCCACTATATTCCCACACTCACTCCAGAGGGCCTCTATCCACACTCACTCCAGAGGACCACTATAGTTCCACACTCACTCCAGAGGGCCACGATAGTTCCACAATCACTCCAGAGGGCCACTATAGTTCCACACTCACTCCAGAGGGCCACATTGCATATTCCTGTCGTAGCAAAAACAGCCGATCTACAAGCTCAAAACGCGTCGCACTGTGTCGCGTTTTGAGCTTGTAGATTGGCTATTTATCCTGATTTATTTTTTAATTGGAATCCTGAAATAGTAGTTGAGTAGTACTCCGTGTCTCCGTCATAGTAGTTACTGCTTTACTGATATTCATTTAAACTTGAGAAGTACATTATTATGCTTAGCTGTTTGGGACTGGAAATTTGACTTGATTTCAAAGTATATATGTTTGGGGGCTATGTAACAAACTCAACCTCTCATTTTTCTCACACACACACACACACACACACACACACACACACACACACACACACACACACACACACACACACACACACACACACACACACACACACACACACACACACACACACACACACACACACACACACACACACACACACACACACACACACACACACACACACACTATATATACTGCATACAGAGTGCAAAATGAAACAGATGTGAAACAGAAGAGACAACTATTGCAATTGACTACATCTCCCAGCAGGCTTGTAGGCCCAGCATGTGTTTATAGTGCCGCCTCGTGACTACATCTCCCAGCAGGCTTGTAGGCCCAGCATGTGCTTAGTGCAGCCTCGTGTACATTGTGGTTTTCCAGCTGTAGTTCTCAGCAGGGGAGCAGGAACCCACTGGCCTGGCCAGTGGTCACTGTTGTAGAATGGACAGCAGGATACAGTTACAAAAAACTAGTATATTAAAGGAGAATTCCATGCTAGAAGGCTTTCTTACCTTTATTTGTAGTTGTTATACGTCCCCACCAAAGAGGTCCAGGTGTTATTTTGTGCAAAAGCGCATTATTGGCTATTTCCCCTCAATTAATTGAATTGAATTGCATTGAATTGAATGGGGCATTGGGGTGTTGTGCTAATTCGCTAATTTCCATCGCTCAAAAATCTATCATTTTTGTATATATCCTCTCTTCATAGTGTAAATAGTATCCCAAGCAGCACACTTTACTACTTATTTTGATGGAAATAAGCAAATTAGCACAAAAACCCAACCAGCATTGAGGGCTTATATTAGGGGAAATATAGTCAATAATGCACTTTTGCACAAAATAACACCTGGACCTCTTTGGTGGGGACGTAACAACTACAAATAAAGGTAAGAAAGCCTTCTAGCATGGAATTCTCCTTTAAGGTATATGTGAAGGAATAGAAAGACAGGGAAAAATCCTTGAATTTTCATCTGCACATTTAAGGTCCACAGAATGAGAGGCCTGCTCTGCCGGAAAACATTGTGAAAGGCCACGCGCCTAAGGCAACATTTTCGAAATTTCATCATACTTTATAAGTAGCATGTGACGTGTCAAACTAGGTGTTTTTCATGATTCTGAATCCATTCCAAGCATTAGTTTTGCACGAAAAACACTCAGTGGGCTAAAAACGGCCTTAGCCATCTTGACATTAATGTGATGAGGTCAGCACAAATGTGATGAGGACAGCACATTTGGGCAAGTGGCTATGGCCACGGTGTTTTTCATGTAGAACTAATGTTAATACTAATGGATTTTATCCCAATTATGAAAATTGCTCAACATATGCAAGTTAGCATCCAGCAGTTTCTAAATGCTGGGGACCCATACTCAACATTTCTAACATAAAACCTTGGTGTACTCAACATGTCCGGGTTCACAATGGGGCTCTATGGGCTGGCAAGTAGACTAATAGATAGTATCCTACAGATGTTCTCCTGTGCGTGCCTGTGTGTGCGTGCGTGCGTGCGTGCGGATGCTAAAGGTCATAATCAAGGTGTCCTGCCAGTCTGCCTGCTCGCCTCCACATCATGGCCGCCGTGTATCGAATCTCCACACGGCGGCAGAGACGCTGCGGAACATGACACGTCTGGCAAGGTGCTCGCTTCGCCATGGCAACAACAAACAAGGCGAAAACAATTCCATTAGCGCAGCGCAGAGCGAGAAGTGTGGAGAGATGGGAGAGGAGAGAGAGACAGACAGAGAGAGAGTATGAGAGAGAGACAGAGAGAGAGAGTGTATGAGAGAGAGTACATGAGAGAGTATATGAGAGAGAGAGAGAGAGAGAGAGAGAGAGAGAGAGAGAGAGAGAGAGTATATGAGAGAGAGAGAGAGAGAGAGAGAGTATATGAGAGAGAGAGAGAGAGAGAGAGAGAGAGAGAGAGAGAGAGAGAGAGAGAGAGAGAGTGAGTATATGAGAGAGAGAGAGAGAGAGTATATGAGAGAGAGGGAGAAAGAGAGAGAGAGATAGAGAGTGAGAGAGACAGTGACAGGTTGGCAGTGAGTCAAGCATACTGTGTTGATATAGTGCGGCCGACGATCAATCCCATTCTTTCTGCAGTTGTACGTGCACGCGCACACACACACACACACACACACACACACACACACACACACACACACACACACACACACACACACACACACACACACACACACACACACACACACACACACACACACACACACACACACACACACACACACACACACACACACACACACACTTTCATAGATTATGCTAGAATTCACTAAACCGATGAGTATATTATTTTATATATAATTATTAGTATTATAACTATTAGAATAATAATGATTGAATTTACATAGTGCCTTTCGTGAACCCAATGACACTTTGTCAATTAACCACTTAACCCCATTCATACTTTGAGGTACAACTGTGTCACGCAGAAATAGCGAAAACAGCTGATCT
>NC_136803.1:21833600-21853600 GCF_951216825.1 Electrona antarctica | reverse complement strand
GGTTAGAGCGCCACCATGAGGCCGATTTCTGCAAAACACATTTGTTTATAATTATTAGTCGCACAGATTTCATCCAAATCTCACGCAAATCGGTACACATGATCTCTGTATAGTCATGTGATCAAGACAAGTCTGTTGGATTTCTCAGATTCTACACCGATTGCCTTCCAAAGTTTTCAGGAGTGGCCCGTTTTGTACAAAATGCTACACATGTCCCGCTCATCCAGAATTCTATCCTCAGAGATGCTATGAGTGATCTGGCTCTGCATTTCCTCAACAAAATGAAGAAAATTGTTACAAAAAAAAAACATGTTTATATTAGCTTACTCCTAAACATCACACACACTCCTATCCTCCTGGTGGAGACCTGTGCCCAGAAGGGCACTTCTTCTAGTTTCATTTTCATTTCATTTTTTCTTTATTCTATCCAAGACAAAAAAGAAAGTAAGGAGGAAGAAAATGGAGAACTTTTGCCATGCCGGGTCCATTTTTCAAACTGTGGTGATTGAGAGACGCCATGCTGCTGAGTGGACCAAAATAAACTCCGGTGCAGGTCTTTCCAGACGATTACGTGGCTGCCTGCTGATATTTCCTCGTGAGTAATATTCTCATCGCGTTGACAGGTGCACTCCTTAAAACCACGCTTAAAACCCTGCAGGTTATCTACCAGCCACACCGCTGGGACTGCTTCCAAGGAAGACTTTCCTCTCTCTCTCTGTATGCACGCGCGCACGCACACACGCACGCAGGCACGCAGGCACACATACACAAATAAATGGTGCATTTACATAGCACTTTTTTATCAAAAGCGCTTTACATATTGTGCATGTACGTACATTCACCCATTCACACCCCGATGGCGGAGGAAAGCATGCAAGGCCCCAACCTGCACAACGGGAGCAATTAGGGGTTCAGAGTCTTGCTAAAGGACACTTCAACGCTAACTCTGGGGGAGCCCACAGGGATCCAACTGGCAACATTGTGGTGGTTGCCAAACTTGCCATCCGGCTATACCCCCCCTCTGAGCTACTGCCGCCCCAACATGCACGCGCACGCACGCACGCACGCACGCACGCACGCACGCACGCACGCACGCACGCACGCACGCACGCACGCACGCACGCACGCACGCACGCACGCACGCACGCACGCACACACACACGCGCGTGTATGCCTGTGCGACTGATTAGTGACTGGGCAACTAAGGCTTGAGGTTTGCCTTGCTCAAGAAGACTTGTATGACACGTTTATTCGGTATTTAAGTCAGACGTCATTTTGTATTTTGTAGTCCTACGTTTTAGTACGTTTTCTCATGCCAATAAAGCTCCTTTGAATTGAGAGAAAGAGAGAGAGAGAGAGAGATGACGCTGACCTGGAGATTTTGGGCTTTATTTTCGTCCATTCGTCCCTCATCCCTAAAATGACTTTGCGGCACAGCTTGTAGATCTGCTATTTTTGAAAAATCGTGAAACTGTGGCGCAAATCTTTGAATATATATAATCTTTCAGAGCGAACGTTTTTAACTCAAATCTTTACTTCTGGGCGGGTCCCTGGAACAACATATTATCAGATGGGGGCCAATTACATATAATTTTGGGGCTCCTTGACATGAAAATGTTTGAGAACGACTGACATGACATGGAAACGACTGACATGGAAACATGGCACCACCACAAAAACCATCAATAAACACCACAATAAACCCTCAAAACTCAGCCGCCCGCCTACTCACCTCCACCCGATCCAGAGACCACATCACACCAGTCCTTCATGACCCTTTGGAACGCTCTCCCCAAACATATCCGAGATGTGCCCCCTCACTTCCTACCATCAAATCTGCACTGAAAACCCACCTGTTCAGAATCGCATTTCCAAGCTGATGTGTTTTTAAACTTGTTATATGCACTGTTTTATTGGTTTTACTCTTTTAATTGTTTTTTTCTAATAAAGTTGTCCTTTTTCTTTCTTCTTTGAGACCCCCTTTCCACCGGTTGGTTCCGGTTCCGGAACCGGTTCAGTTATTTGTGGTTCCCTAGTCCATGAGCCAGAGCTCCAAAATTGGTGGGAAAAAATTAGACCTATATTAAATTGTTTATACTAGGATCAATACAAGTAAATCAATACATGATAACCCTTCCACAGTAGTAGCTTTTTCATATTTTCTATTATTTTGCATTTTTTTCCTACATAATGCCTCATTTGCATATTTAAAAATGTAAAACTTGTAATACAATAAATCATTGTCATCGTGTAAGTACTCAACTGGGGAAGTTTCATGGTGATAACAATCTAGTATAGTTTTGCCCACTCATAATTATTAACGTTCCAATGTTGGAGCTCTGGCTCATGGACTAAGAACCAAAAGGAACTGAACCGGTTCCCATTGGGAACCAACCGGTGGAAAAGGGGCCTCAGTGTCATGAAAAGCGCTATATAAGTCCCAGATATTATTATTATTATTATTATGGGTTTTTCAGAAAACTACTTTAACTCTAAATGGGTTAACCCATTCAGGCCTGACGTCTAAATCATGACAATTTTCTGAAAGATTTGAGGCACATTTTAACGATTTTTCAAAAATAGCAGCTTGTAGATCTGCTATTTTTCAATAGCTAAATTATAACATAATGTTTAAAACACCAAAAGGGGTTCCCGCCCAAAATGGGTTAAAGTAGTTTAGGGATAAGGGGTTTAGCATCATGGACGAACATAGAGCCCACAGCGCTCATCATGCAGCAGAATGACAAGCCAAGCCCAGTGAACTGCCTGCATGCAACAGGCTCTGAGCCGTCAGCGAGCGGAGAGGAGAGGAGCGGCCCGCCGCGCAACAACACGCCACGCACCTGCTACAGGCGCCGTGTCGTTACACTCCAAGAGCAGGAAACAGGCATCCAAACTGTCACTCACAGTCTCGGAGCTGTCACGCATATACCTTCTTCTGCCACTCGCTCGCTCTACCTCACTCACTCTCTTTCTCTCACTCTCCACTTTCTCCGAAAACAACAACTACCACCCACACCCACACCTACTCGAGCAAACAAGCAAACAAACACACACACACACACTGCAGACAGGTTAGGCAAAACGACATCATGTGATCCTGCAACTTTTCTTTCCCGCTACTGATAAGCCCCGACAAAGAAGCTATATGCGGCACACAGTCGTTGTGGAAGGAAAACGCAAAAGTCGAGCAAACAAAGAATTCTGGGTATAAGCGCTGAAGTGAAAAGTGTTAGAGAGAGAGACAGAGATGGTGGAGGAAAGCTATATTTACAAGACTGGTGCTGCGTGCGTGCGTGCGTGCGTGCGTGCGTGCGTGCGTGCGTGCGTGCGTGCCGCTCTGACTGAGCAAGCATGTGTGTGTGTGCGTGCACAGTGAGAGTGAGCGAGACGCTAAGCTCCACGTCTCTACAGTGTAGCCTAGAAAAAAAGAAACAGCCCCACAAACACTCGTTCTCTAGAGCCCCCTTCGGAAACAATGTGGATTTAAAAAAAAGAAAAAAAGAGGGGGGAAAAAAAGGAAAAAATAAACTCTTTGCCAGCCTCTTGTCAACGCTGAAAGCTACCAACGCATCGCTGAAACGCTGGCAACACCACCTGCCTTACGAGACCCCCCCCCCCCCGCACACACACACACAGACTGCCCCCCCCCCCTCTCTCGGCCTCTTGTGTACCATAGAGTTGCCTGTGTCGATGTCCCTCCATTGTGGACGCGGACTTTAGGGGGTATTGTGCGCGTTGTCAACGGGCCCTGCCATCTCCGTGCCAGCTGGCTGCATGCGGGCGCGAGGGTTGTGCGGGGAGGAGGGGGGGGGGGGGGGGGGGGGGGGGCTGCGGGGGGGGTGCACGCAGGGCCAAACAATGCACAGATCTGTGCACAATGGGCAGCCGTGGCAAAAAGGGGGCCCGGCATTGTTCCCAGCGCGACGATGCCAGCCCCAATGCCCCGCGCGCGCAAAAAACATCCTCAAGAGAGTGTAGCAGCAGCCACGATGCAGCTCGGTGTGAAAGGGTTGGGGGCGCCGCTACAGCTGCACACTGCGTTTCATCTAGCTGTGTATAGTGTTACTACAGTGTTGTTTTTGGCAGCAAAAAAATAGCAGATCTACAAGCTCACAACGCGTCGCGCTGCGATGCGTTGTGAGCTTGTAGATCTGCTATTTTTTTTCAGCATGCAACCAAGTGTAAAATGACTTGGATGATACTGGATCTCTTGTCCACTAGTCCCTTCCTAGCATTTTAGTCTAGTTTTTATTTATTGACGAAATTGTCGATATATTTAGTCTTAGTTTTAGTCACCATAGCTTAGTTTTCATTTAGTTTCTATTTCCTTTTTGTCAGTGAGAAAGGGTAGTCGACGAGCATTTTTCGTTTATAGTTTTAGTCGAGGAAATCAACTACAGCAGTAAGCACGCACACAGGGAGAGAGGAGGGGGGGAAGTTGTGGCTGAAGCACTATACGTGTCTGGGAATTATATGAAATATGTGGTACAACAGGTTGCTTTCATCAAAATGGCTTCCATTCTCCCTCTCTTTGCTTGTTTTTCCATTTCTTTCTTTTTTGTCTTCAGCAGAGTAGAACACACACACAAATGCACGCACACTCATACACGCAGCTACTCTGTTCGTTTCTCCCTTCATCAATAAGCCAGTTCCAAAGATTCTTTTGAAAAAAAATCGGGAGGAGGGGAGAGGAGAGGAGAGGAGAATGGGAGAGGAGAGGAGAGGAGAGGAGAGGATGAGAGAGGAAAAGGGCGGAGGAGAGAAGTGGAGAGGGAAGGAGAGCCGGAGGGGGGCGGGGTTAAGAGCGGACGTCTGGCATCCATCTGAGATTGAGAAATCCCAGCGCGGCCACTGGATCCGATTGGATGAGGCAGGTCTGAGTAACACGCTCTGACATGGCCTTTCTGTTCCTACGCCGACACCCGGGCCTTGGTGGTCCGCCCCGCTAGGCCCCTGACACCCCGGCCATGTGGTCCGAGGGCCCTGCCAGCAACGCATGTCACACAGCTCTTCACACAGTTCCACTGATGAATATTCATGCAGCCGGATTCATGTGCCCGCGCGTGCTTTTGGTGTGTTCGCGCGCGCGTGTACATGGGGGATATGCTTCTTTTTTTTGTGTGTCCCAGTGCACGTGCAATGTGAGGCCATGAATGTGTGAGAGAGAGAGATTGTGTGTGTGTGTGTGTGTGTGTGTGTGTGTGTGTGTGTGTGTGTGTGTGTGTGTGTTGTGGTTGGCAGTGGTCTCGGACAGCCAGGCAGGTTCGTGTTGGAGTGAGGGAGGGCTGGCTGGCTGGCTGAGTGTCTGATTGACTGGCTGGCTGGCTGAGTGTCTGATTGACTGGCTGGCTGGCTGATTGACTGGATGACTGACTGGCCGATTGACTGACTGGCTGGCTGGATGATTGACTGGCTGGCTGGCTGAGTGACTGGCTGGCTGGCTGAGTGACTGGATGACTGACTGGCCGATTGACTGACTGGATGGCTGGCTGGCTGATTGACTGGCTGGCTGGCTGAGTGACTGGATGACTGACTGGCCGATTGACTGACTGGCTGGCTGGCTGGCTGATTGACTGGCTGGCTGGCTGAGTGACTGGATGACTGACTGGCCGATTGACTGACTGGCTGGCTGGCTGGCTGATTGACTGGCTGGCTGGCTGATTGACTGGCTGGCTGGCTGAGTGACTGGATGACTGACTGGCCGATTGACTGACTGGATGGCTGGCTGGCTGATTGACTGGCTGGCTGGCTGATTGACTGGCTGGCTGGCTGAGTGACTGGATGACTGACTGGCCGATTGACTGACTGGATGGCTGGCTGGCTGATTGACTGGCTGGCTGGCTGATTGACTGGCTGGCTGGCTGATTGACTGGCTGGCTGGCTGAGTGACTGGCTGAGTGACTGGATGACTGACTGGCCGATTGACTGACTGGATGGCTGGCTGGCTGATTGACTGGCTGGCTGATTGACTGGCTGGCTGGCTGATTGACTGGCTGGCTGGCTGAGTGACTGGCTGGCTGGCTGAGTGACTGACTGACTGGCTTGCTGGCTGACTGGCCGATTGACTGACTGGCTGGCTGGCTTATTGACTGGCTGGCTGGCTGAGTGACTGACTGGCTTGCTGGCTGGTTGACTGAGTGACTGGCTTGCTGGCTGGTTGACTGAGTGACTGGCTTACTGGCTGGTTGACTGACTGACTTTCTGGCTGACTGACTGGCTGCAGGGCTACAGCCGCGGGCCCCTAGCTGTTTCCGCCGGGGGGGCCTCCACTTGTAACACACGTCGTGGCTCCCAGCTCCTCGCTGGCCAAACACAGGCTGAGTGGGAGTCAGAGCTGGCTGCGATGTTCCTTTTCACATGCTGTCTGGATGTGTGCACGCACGCACGCACGCACACGCACACGCACACACACGCACACAGCCAAAAATCCACAGATGTCCTGGCTGTAAGTGCATGTGAGTCAGTGCGGGCGGGCCAGGCTCTTTGATGGCGGGGTCTGGTCGGGTGCTACAGGGTTCTGGGGGTACGAGGATTGAAATGCTAGGCAGGTGCACTGTCAGATTGGGCTTCCAGAACATTTTGAGGCGCAGAGTGGGCCCCTTGACCCTTCGACAATGGTAGACATCCCATCTAGAATGCTTTGTGTGTGTGTGTGTGTGTGTGTGTGTGTGTGTGTGTGTGTGTGTGTGTGTGTGTGTGTGTGTGTGTGTGTGTGTGTGTGTGTGTGTGTGTGTGCATATGTTTTCTCTTACAGTACAATTTGTGGACAAATTCAACCGTTATACGGGTCCATTTGGTTCCACTTGTACACTCTGTGGAGTTAAATGTACACTACAGATTTTACTGCGTGGTTCGTTATACCAGCATTCTTCTATCATCACATTTTAGAAACATAACTGTAGGAATTTTCTCTCTATATCCATCAATCATTCCACATAGTAGAGGGTTGGGTACAGTGGCGTGCACAGACATTTAGAGGGGCAGGTGCTCAAGTGAAAAAAGTTGCCTTAACCCATTTAGACCTGGGAACGATTCTACAAATGTCTTCTAAATCATGACAGTTTTCTGAAAAACTATGTTTCTATGTCAGTGGTTCTCAAACATTTTCATGTCAAGGAGCCCCAAGATTATATCTAATTGGCCGCCGACCCCCGTCTGAAAATATCTTGTTCCAGTTATAAACGCTATAAACGTTCGCTCTGAAAGAATATATTCAAAGATTTGCACTATACATTTTCACAATTTTTCAAAAATAGCAGACCGACAAGCTCGTAGCGCGGCACTCGGTGCCGCGCTATGAGCTTGTAGGTCTGCTATTTTTCAATAGCTAAAGCATAACATAATGCTTAAAACACCAAAAGGGGTTGCCGCCCAGAATGTGTTAATAAAAAATCAAAAGGGCACATTGCTGTCCAGAGGGCAAAGGGCAGGTGCACCACCTAGTGTCTATCTGTGCACACCCCTGATCATTCCACATAGTAGAGGAATAGGTAGAACTGGTACACTGCAAAGAGAGCAGAGATCCACTCTGACTTACCAATGCAATTTCATCTGCACAGTAGTTTACAGTAGTTACAGGCAGCTAACCCTAACACTAGATTCTACTAAATGTCTTCTAAACACACCGGGCGCGATTTTCAGATTTTTTGCGGCGTTTCTCCATCGTTTTTTCCAAAAAACGCGTCCAGTGTGCAACCACCTTAAATCCTGACACTATTTTGAAATTAACTATGTTTCTATGTGAGTGGTTCTGAAACTATTTCATGTCAAGGAGCCCCAGAATTATACCTATGTATATAACATGTGTATTTGGCCCGCAAGCCCCATATGAAAACATGTTGTTCCAGAGGACAGCTAAAGTTTAAAATAATGGTTAAAGTGGTAAAAAGGTGTAAGGTGACACATTCAGGTCTAAATGGGTTAATGTGCTCTTCAAGTCTTGACTATAGCTTTGTCCAAAGTGCACATTTGTATAAGGCATTTTAGATACAGAGTATCTGAGCAAACAGTACCTTACTATAGGAAACAAAGCATTTAACCCATTTAGGCCTGACGTCAACATTTTAAAAATGTCTTCTAAATCCAAAAAACAGTTTTCTGAAATACCCATGTTTCTGTATCAGTGGTGCTCAATATTTCATGTCAAAGACCCCCAGAATTATGTGTACTCGGCTGCCGACCCCCATCTGAAGCAAATATGAGTTAAAAACATTCGCTCTGAAGAATAAAGATTTGCACCACATTCACGATTTAAAAAAAATAGCAGACCTACAAGCTCGTACCGCGGCACTCGGTGCCGCGGTACGAGCTTGTAGATCTGCTATTTTTCAACAGCTAAAGCATAACATAATGCTTAAAACACCAAAAGGGGTTCCCACCCAGAATTAAAAACATACATAAACAAGGAAAGTACAAAGGTGTAAAGTGCATCTATATAATTTAGCAGCTTTATTTTTTTTAAGGTACTATTATCCTACCAAGCACTGTTTTGCAGCCTCGACACTCTGGCATTATAGACATTATGCCTATCAATTTAAACCATTTAGGCCTGACGTCGAAATAAAAAAAAAATCTTCTAAATCATGACAGTTTTCTGAAAAACCTGTTTCTATGTCAGTCGTTTCATGTCAAGGACCCCCAAAAATATATGTAATTGGCCGCCGACCCCCGTCTGAAAATATGTTGTTCCAGGGATCTGAAGCTTGTAGATCTGCTATTTTTCAATAGCTAAATTATAACATGATGTTTAAAACACCAAAATGGGTTAAGGCACTATTATCCTATCGAAACTGTTTTGCAGCCTCAACACTCTGGTATTAGACATTATGCCTATCAATTTAAACCAGGCGGCCCGGGGGCCACATGCGGCCCCCACCTTCACTTAATGTGGCCCTTGGGTTAATATCAGAATACTACAATATATAGTATTGATTTCAGCTGTTACAATTCCAAACCCGCTTTAATTACTTAATGACTAATATTAAAATGTTTGTCTTTTTGTGTCCAATGTAGTTATGTTAACAGTTCATAAAGTAACTATAACTAAATGCATTTGAAATGCAATAAAAAGGTTACTTTTCAGGATTCCAATTAAAAAAATGAGAATTTTTTTTTCTGGTTTTCAATTCAAATATAGCAAAAATAGCCGATCTACAAGCTCAAAACGCGTCGCGCTGCGACGCGTTTTGAGCTTGTAGATCGGCTATTTTTGCTACGAAAGCAATATTATGGCCCTAGGGAGTGAGTGTGGAAATAGAGTGGCCCTCTATACAGATGCCTTCCAAACAAACCACTAGTTCTTTCAAGACTTCATTCAAAAAGAAATGTTCGAAAAAAAATTAACTTCTATAGGTCTAGTTATCAAATCGGCTACAGAACAATTAAGTACAACTTTGTGATTCTTTGTTATTCTCTCATTATGTTCAATTTTGGCCTGCAGCAGCAAGGCATGCAAGTACGTTAATGCGCGTTAATGAGATCTATGCACATTATACACTACATACTGTACGTACACTTGTAACCCAACTGTACTTATCAATACAGGCTAAAAAACAAACAAACACATTATGCTCTCCCTGCTTAATTAAATGTTCAGCCTTCACGCAATTAAACTTTGACATTGACTTGCCTTTGACTATTCTTGTGCAATTTGTTTTTTCATCAATTTAACCCATTTTGGGCGGGAACCCCTTTTGGTGTTTTAAAGCATTATGTTATACTTAGCTATATATTGAAAAATAGCAGATCTACAAGCTCGTAGCGCGGCACTGTCTGCTATTTTTGAATAATCGTTTAAATGCAGCACAAATCTTTGAATATATATTCTTTCAGAGCGAACGTTTTTAACTCAAATCTTTGCTTCTGAGGGGTTCCTGGAATAACATATTTTCAGATGGGGGGTCGGCGGGCCAATTACATATATTTTTGGGGGTCTTTGACATGAAAATGTTTGAGAACCACTGACATAGAAACATGGGTTTTTCAGAAAACTGTCAGGATTTAGAAGACATTTGTAGAATCGAGCTCAGGTCTAAATTGGTTAATTGTCTTTCTTTATTTTCATCGTACACGTTGTACATTCTCTAAGGAACTTTGGAATTAGTGTGTATGAAATGTGAGCTACAAGCGCATCCGCCTCGCCACGGTACAATCAACTAAATAAAGACTGACTTGTGCATTATTATGTCGTGTGCCAAAGAATAACTGACAGAACTCAAACTCAACACATCACCGTATACGACCGATTATAGCCTACAGTACATTGATTGATTGATTGATAGATTGAAATATGTATTAACAGTTTGCAGAATTACAGTACATTTCAAGCACAACTCAATACAAAGACTGTTAACTGTGAGTGGACGACCCAATAAAGCATTACACTTGAGACGTACTAATATAGACACTTCTATAGCCAAAGAACAGAACAGGAATTCATCATAAAGGAGGTAAAAAGGGAAAAGAAAGTTATACAGTGAGGGGGAAAAACGGGTGGGGGAGGACTGGGTGGGGGGGATTCAGATTTTAAGGGGGCCAGTTTTGAATTGCAGCCGCCCGTAGGTGCCCTTTGAGAGTGGTTTTGAAGGAAAATAGCAGATAAGCTCACAGCGCATCACAGCGCGACGCGTTGTGAGCTTGTAGATCTGCCATTTTCAGCAAGTGTAAAATCAGCCATTACGACGGCATCAAGGCCCGCCAAAATAGATTTTAGTCTACTAAACCAACTGTAGATTCAGTCGACTAAAATCTTATGACATTTAGTCGACAAAAACTAGACTAACACTAAAACTTTCCGGGTGACTAAAACTAAGTGACAACTATAAGACTAAAACTAAAACAGAAGAATATAGTATGTTTCCTGCCTCCTCCTAACACGTTTGAGTTTGATTGTACTGTACGTTGGCAACTAAGGCAGATGTATTTATCTCACATGTTGAGGGGCACAAGGGGCAATTCCAAAAGTGCCTAAAGAATGTAAAATGTATATAATGAGAACAAAGAGGGAAAGTTTAGATGAAAAACAAATTGCATACAAATACTCAAAGTCAAAGTTTAATTGTATGATCATTAAGGAGGCAGTGAGAGCATAAATATGTTTTATAGCCTGCATTTAAAAGTACAGTTGGGGCAAGTGTGCAGTGTATGTATGTAATGTATGTATACTGTATATTGAGCATAAATCTCATTAACGCATTTAGACCTGAGATCGATTCTACAAATGTCTTCTAAATCCTGACAGTTTTCTGAAAAAACCCTATGTTTCTATGTCAGTGGTTCTCAAACTATTTCACGTCAAGGAGCCCCAGAATTATATGTATTTGGCCGCCGACACCCATCTGAAAATATGTTCAGATATTTGTTCCAGCCCCCCCCCCCCCCCCCCCAGAAGCAAAGGTTTGAGTTCAAAGAATATAAGATTTGCGCCACATTTTCACGATTTTTTCAAAAAATAGCAGATCTACAAGTTCATAGTGCGGCACCGAGTGCCGTGCTGAGCTTGTAGATCTGCTATTTTTCAATAGCTAAAGTATAACATAATGCTTAAAAAACACCAACAGGGGCTTCTCCCGTCCAGAATGGGTTAATGCATTTACCACCATTATGTTGCATGCCTTGCTGCCTGCAGGCCAAAATTGAACTTGAACACCGACAGTGGGTTGCTGCACGGATGCATGCATAATGAGACATGAAAGTTGCACTTATTGTTTTTTTGAGGCCGATTGATAACCAGACCCAGAAGTTCCTTTTCATGATAACGATAATAATAATAACGAGCAGATACTTGTCACATTGCCAAGCATAATAAATTACGTGTCGGGTTATAACCCGTTCAAGACGGGAAACCCCTTTTTGGAGTTTTAAATTAAGCATTATGTTATACTTTAGCTATTGAAAAAATAGCAGATCTACAAGCTCGTAGCGCGGCACCGAGTGCCGCGCTACGAGCCTGTAGATCTGCTATTTTTCCGAAAGAATCGTGAAAATCTGGTGCAAATCGTTGAATATAATATTCTTTCAGAGTGAACGTTTTGTAACTCAAATCTTTGCTGCTTCTGGGGGGGGGGGGGGGGGGGGGGGGGGGGTCCCTGAAAACACATATTTTCAGATGGGGGGCCAAATACAGAAAATTCTGGGGGTCCTTGACATGAAAAAGGTTGATCACCAAGACATTTTTTTTTTTTTTTAGAATCAGCCTCCTCAGTCCTAGCTGGGATAAACTATAAGCTCGAAGGAAATGTTGTCAAGTGACCTTATTGGGATGCAGTGGTCTTCCAATGCCAAGAAACGTGTTCCATATATACTGTACATATACATGTGCTCCTCCTGTGAGCTATATTGACATGGAGCCGCTCACACACACACACACACACACACACACACACACACACACACACACACACACACACACACACACACACACACACACACACACACACACACACACACACACACACACACACACACACACACACACACACACACACACACACACACACACACTCTTCTGAATCATTTGCATTAAACAATCATTATTATTTTTCCATTCCCCATTAATTCCCTGTTAGATATTTGGGCTATAAATAATGAATGTTTGCGTTTAGCCCATTAAGACCCCCCCCCCCCCCCCCCCCCCCAGGCCAATTTAGTATAGTTCTTACACTTTTATCTTAATTAGAAGAAAGTAGTCCATTTAACTTTCAAGATTTTTCCAAAAACGTCCAAGAATGGCAGATGTACATGCATGTACGTGCAACAAACATGGCCGATTCTACAAATTATGCCTTCTAAAATCTTCAAATCTTTCAAAAATCTGCTATGTTTGAATATCCGATGCTAAAATCCATGGATTTAAAGTATCTTGTCATGTCTGTGTGTGTAAATATCGTATCAGCACATGATTGAAATAAATTGAGAAGTAACAGAAATCCACAAATCCACCAATTTATCCATATATATATATTTACATAATCAGACTTGTGGTTCCTAACGATCATTTGTACACTCTCAGAGTTACAAACCCATATGGGTCCATTTGGTTCCTAACTATCATTTTGCTGGGGACCCCCTGGAACTCCCTCAAGGACCCCTGGGGGTCCCCCGACAGCAAAATCCTCAGTGTTCGATCATAATATCCATTTGTAACTCTGAGAGCGTGCAAACGAAACCCCCCCAAAAAAATGGACACCGTGCGTACGAGCCATTGAGAGTGAGATTGAGAGTGAAGGTTTTGGGAGGCCTGGAGTGTACAGGTGTCAATGTGATTAATTGCGTGGCGGAGCAGAATTAGCATGCTGCTAATCAGGTCGGCTAAACAACGAGTAGGGGGAATATTACGCTTTTTAAAGTGTGTAGGTTTTTTTTCCCCCTTACAATCATATACCGCCCTGCAAAACGGCGCAGGGACGTTAAGTTAATGGCTCATAAGATCCGTCCCAGCGGACCAAATTATCCCTAAGGAAGCTCTCTCTGTTTGGAGAGTGCCGGCTCTTATTTATAACAGCCGTGCAGAGGCTCAGTCACCGAGGCGCGTGCATCGTTGGAGAACTGGTAGAGCGTTTGTATGTATACCCATGATGTGTATGTATTGTATACCCATGATGTGGGATCGGCCACGTTCTCTGTCATTGTCTGTAAGTATACACCTCCTCGCTGAGGTGAGAATTATAACCCAGACCGGTCCCTATAAATTAGAAAACGTCCTGACCTTTAACCCATTTAGACGTGGGAACGATTCTACAAATGTCTTCATGTCAAGGACCCCCAAATATGTGTAATTGGCCGCCGACCTCCATCTAAAAATATGTTGTTCCAGGGACTTCCCCGGAAGCAAAGATTCGAGTTAAAAACGTTCGCTCTGAAAGAACATATAATCAAAGATCTACAAGTTCATAGCGCGGCACTCGGTGCCGCGCTATGAGCTTGTAGATCTGCTATTTTTCAATAGCTAAAGTATAACATAACGCTTAAAACACCAAAAGGGGTTCCCGCCCAAAATGCGTTAATCCATTTGGGACGGGAACGCAGCGTCTGTGTCGCCTTTTAACGACTTTAGCCATTATTTTACTTCCTACACCCACACTTTCTGATATGAATAAGGCCATCACACGGTTAGCACTTTCAATATCAAATGACACTGATCATCCTCTGTATCGCTATTTTAACCTCATGCCATCTGGACAAAGATACAGAACCTTGCCATGGAAAAAGGTTTGTTTCAGTAGGAGTTTTGTCGCAGCATTAAACACACTGCCCCGCCGATAGGATGGTTCTGTATACATCGTACAAGTATGATGGGATGGTTCTGTATACATCGTACATGTATGATGGGATGGTTCTGTATACATCGTACATGTATGATGGGATGGTTCTGTATACATCATACATGTATGATAGGATGGTTCTGTATACATCGTACATGTATGATAGGATGGTTCTGTATACATCGTACATGTATGATGGGATGGTTCTGTATACATCGTACATGTATGATGGGATGGTTCTGTATACATCATACATGTATGATAGGATGGTTCTGTATACATTGTACATGTATGATGGGATGGTTCTGTATACATCGTACATGTATGATGGGATGGTTCTGTATACATCGTACATGTATGATAGGATGGTTCTGTATACATCGTACATGTATGATAGGATGGTTCTGTATACATCATACATGTATGATGGGATGGTTCTGTATACATCGTACATGTATGATGGGATGGTTCTGTATACATCGTACATGTATGATGGGATGGTTCTGTATACATCGTACATGTATGATAGGATGGTTCTGTATACATCGTACATGTATGATAGGATGGTTCTGTAAACATCGTACATGTATGATAGGATGGTTCTGTATACATCGTACATGTATGATAGGATGGTTCTGTATACATCGTACATGTATGATAGGATGGTTCAGTATACATTGTACATGTATGATGGGATGGTTCTGTATACATCGTACATGTATGATGGGATGGTTCTGTATACATCGTACATGTATGATGGGATGGTTCTGTATACATCGTACATGTATGATAGGATGGTTCTGTATACATCTTACATGTATGATAGGATGGTTCTGTATACATCGTACATGTATGATAGGATGGTTCTGTATACATCGTACATGTATGATGGGATGGTTCTGTATACATCGTACATGTATGATAGGATGGTTCTGTATACATCGTACATGTATGATGGGATGGTTCTGTATACATCGTACATGTATGATAGGATGGTTCTGTATACATCGTACATGTATGATGGGATGGTTCTGTATACATCGTACATGTATGATAGGATGGTTCTGTATACATCGTACATGTATGATGGGATGGTTCTGTATACATCGTACATGTATGATGGGATGGTTCTGTATACATTGTACATGTATGATAGGATGGTTCTGTATACATCGTACATGTATGATAGGATGGTTCTGTATACATCGTACATGTATGATAGGATGGTTCTGTATACATCGTACATGTATGATAGGATGGTTCTGTATACATCGTACATGTATGATGGGATGGTTCTGTATACATCGTACATGTATGATAGGATGGTTATGAATACATCGTACATGTATGATAGGATGGTTATGAATACAGTGGGAACCTCATGTTTTTGATGTGGGTGTTGAACAGACTGTGAAGACAAATATTCTTCGGGATAATAAAGATTATCATTATATTATTATTATTAAAACTTTAGCTGTTGGAAAAATAGCACATCTACTCGGTGCCGCTCGCTCTACGAGCTTGTAAATCTGCTATTTTTGAACATTTGAGATGGGGGGCCAAATATATATATATATATATATATAGTTGTGTGGCTCCTTGACATGAAATAGTTTGAGAACCACTGACGTAGAAACATGATTATAGAAGACGTTGTTTGGTAGAATCTGGTCTCAGTCCTAAACGGGTTAATACAACGAAAACAAACTGGGCTGTGGCCGCACATGAGACAGGAAGTGGCAATCACATCCAATCAGGTGTGGCCATTAATCTGGTTTGAGTCAGGTTTTTTTAACCCTTCATTTACCGTGGAAATAACCCGACATCTGACAGCACTTTGATGAATGATATGAAAACAACCAGTTTAGGGAAATGTGGACACCTCTGTGATCTGTGTTTTCTTATATATGCACACACACCATGTATACATCAGCCCACACATAATTATTATGAACATATATTATGAGACATACGTATGAATGGTTTTGCAGGTCACATGACTGCATGTGTTGTCTGCGTGCGTGCGTGCGCTTCACTGTGCACGTGTGTTATCTACATGTGTGTGTGGTGGTGGTGCTGCGCGCGAGAACAAGCGCATATACATATGTACGAGAACATCTGGCTGGGTCCTGAGAGTGGCGGGGCGCGGGTTCAGGTTCCGAGGGGAGGAGGAGGAGGGGAGCTGTATAGACATTTGGGGTCAGTGAAAATGGCCTCTCTCGCACTCCCTCCGGCCCGAAATATTTAGCTTTCCACTTCCCGTGTTGAGAGCTTGTGGACGTGGAGGAGAGGAGACGCGCGGGGCGGTTCACACCTGCCAGCGCTTTGCCCTCGTTACGCCTGCAGCCGACGGTGCTTTTTGGACAGAGAGGCACGAACGCGCTCCCTTCACCTGTGACCCGCGCGCCCCCTCGCAGACCAAAGGAGAATCC
This sequence comes from Electrona antarctica, assembly GCF_951216825.1. Taxonomy (NCBI): domain Eukaryota; kingdom Metazoa; phylum Chordata; class Actinopteri; order Myctophiformes; family Myctophidae; genus Electrona; species Electrona antarctica. Next base: position 21,836,904 of record NC_136803.1, on the reverse strand, counting down.
ATTAGCCTACACACACACACACCATACATGGTCCAAATGGCGGCCCGCGGGCCACATGCGGCCCCCGCCCCCCCCCCCCCCTGCCATCACTCAATGCGGCCCCGCAGGTTAATATCGGAATACTGATATCATATTGATTTCAGCTGTTACAATTCCAAACATGCAAACATGACCCGCTTTTAATTACTTCAGTCTATATAAGCAGCTTAATGAGTAGTATTAAAATGTTATTGTCTTTTGTTATGTCCAATGAATGTATATGTATTTAGTTCATAAAGTCAACGCGACTATAACTAAATGCATTTGGAATTAAATGTAATGTCACTGATCTCCAAACCAAACACAGATTGGCCAAGATAACAGAACTGACTTGAGTTGAAAGAAAAAAAATGCCAAAATTAAATGAGCATTTTATCAAATGATATTCAAAAGAATAATAGCCTGGTGTATTCTTAATTTTTTTTCTTCTCTTCTCAAACCACTTGACTGACTTGAGTCAACTCTGCCCAGAGGGACGCTGCAGACAAAGAAAGAAAATCTGTTTCTCATTCTAATATTTTTTAATTAACCGACGAACCAGCGAATCACGATCCCAAAATGATTTTAACCTCACCAAATTGAACCTCTTCGGAGGAATCGATGACTTTAGAGTAATATGTTCTGCCTGCTGTGTTGGTGAATAAAAGTTGTCTGGAGCGTTACAAAGTCAGTTGCGAGCCCCTGCTTTTGTCTTAGAATATTGACACATCCATCGAGTGCATGAAGGGTTATTTAACTCATTCTAACTTCCTTCTTCTATGTAATTCCCTGAAGTTGATGTCTGATAAATGGTGTTCTTTGGACAATTGTGAGGTGAAGGTATTTTGCCTGTATACAGTACAGGGGGGGGGGGTGTCACACTATTACTTTCTCTTTTCACACGAGGCCGTTCACTTTCACTCTAAGCAGATTGCTTCTGTGAGAGAGGAGAGCATGCCTTTAGCGTCGTCAATGACACGGTGACACGGTTTCCTAGAATTGCATCCCATTTTGTAATCATCTACACCAGGGGTTCTCAACCCGTGGGTCGCAACCCCTCGAGGGGTCGCCAAATTATTTTGGGGGGTCCCCAAATTATTTTCAAAAAAATCTTGGCTGTAAAGTGGAAATGAAGAGTTTACATATAGTACACATAGTACATGCATACACCTTCCCTAATGATTATGGTTTCAGTATTTATTTATGGTGTATTGTCTCTATTATTAATGCTATTGTAGCAGTCAATTTATATGGTAGCACTTGGGGTCGGGATGGGGCGGGGTGGGGGTCCCGAGACGTTGCCAAAGCATTTTCGGGGGTCCCCAGCCAAAAAGGTTGAGAACCCCTGATCTACACCAGTGGTTTTCAACCCGTGGTCCGGGGACCACCAGTGGTCCTTGAGGGGGTTCCAGGTGGTCCCCAGCTAAATGATGCAGAGTTGGTAACCAAATGGACCCTTAGAGATCTTTAAAGTCCAGTTTTTCATGTGTCTGTGAGGTGACCATACTTCATTAGACACCCTGGAGTCGTTTTTATGTGCAATGGTGTATTAACTTTGTATTTAGGGTTTCTTCCTGGAGGCTGAACCCTTGACAGTCAAATGGGCCAATGAAATAAACAGTAAAATATAGTGACATCACACTATCAGCCCCTATCCTAGCCCCTCGCCCTTTATCATACAACTACAGCTGTGGGTGCGGCTTCAGTTCAGGTGGATCACCACCCATCACCACCCACCAGGAAAACCAGGCATACTTAATGAACTGGTGGGCGTGTCCACATAATAGCATGATTTTAACAAATACTGTACACTTTTTGGAAAAAAGTTATTCCTCCTTATATTATAATAATACCTGATGATCATGTTTTAGGGTGGAAAATTGTGGCACTCTTTAATTCTTGACCCGTACGGGTCCATTTGGTTTAAGTTTACGTTAAACATCTGCATTACTTAATTTACAAGAAGTCCACACAATTAGGGTTCTGAGAGGCTAAATGTCATCCAACGTATACTAACTGGTACATTGCTGCCTGCCTGGCCCATAGAGTAATACAAGGATAGAGACCGAACCGGAGCGCTATCCCCGTCCCCAGCTATTAATTTCAATGGAAGTTGCTCAGTGGCGTTTTGAAGCAAGACTGACGGAAGTACAATTATAACTCAATGGCTCCAGTGAGCCGAGGTTTAGCCTAGCCTAGCCCAGGACCTCAGATTTGAGCTCCGGGCCTGACGTACGTGACATCATGAACGTCCGTCCACCTCCATGAAAGTTGCTGCAGTTCCACTTTTACGCCAGTAGGTAGTGGCAGCTTCAACATTGGATAGCCTTACTGGGGGGCTTGGCCTGGCCAGATGCAGGATGACATCATCAGCAGGGACTGCAGGTTCATGTTGTTTCTTTTCTGCGCTAATGGTCATTGATGTGCGCGGCTATGATACGTCACTTCAGTGTTAAGATGAATGCCAGAGAACAGAGTCTGTCGAGTGGATTGAGTCACACTATTCAAACACTGGACGTGAATGAAAGGTCCCTGCCATTCTGCCTTCCCTTTCAGCACCACCCCTTCCTCTCTCTCTCTCTCTCTCTCTCTATTCTTTCCATGTGGTCTCATCTCGTTCGTTCCAAACCCGCCTGTCTGTTGGAGGAAAAAGAGGCCCTTCGTTTTTTCATATGTGAGAGAGAGAGAGAGAGAGAGAGAGAGAGAGAGAGAGAGACAGGACATGAAACTGCCCTCCAAGTGTCTCTCAGGGCACCCAGGCCCCAAACCTCTCTCGACTAAGAGCCTTATGCAGCGTCCCGTATTTTTTTGCATGCAGGTAAAGATTATAGCAAAGAGCTCTCTACAACAAAGCATTCAATCACGCTCAAGTGGGGAGGGGGGGGCTGGGGGGGGGGGCGTCTATCAAACGAGCCGTCCACCTCCACCTAATTTAGGATGGGAGATCTTTCTTCTCTCTCTCTCTCGCTCTCTCTCTCTCTCTCAGAGTGAATTGCATGTGAAACAGGCCTCTCTCTTTGCAGCACTCCCCCAGTAACACCCCCCCCCCCCCCCCCCCCCCCCCCCCCCCCCCATCTCTCTCTCTCTCTCTCTCTCTCTCTCGTGTCAATCTAAGAAAGCCAGGAAACGAACGCTCTTTGTGGGATTAATTAATAGCGGGGAGCTGGTCAGCATGCTATAGCTAAGGCTGTAATTGCTACTCGCCGGAGGGAGGGAGGGGAGGGAGGGGGGGGATGATGTGAGGGAGGGGGGGGGGGGGGGGCACAAACTTTGTCCTAACACAAAC
>NC_136803.1:21801640-21833400 GCF_951216825.1 Electrona antarctica | reverse complement strand
ATAAATAAATGAAATACACACAGAACCAACCCTGTGACCAGGAACACAAAAAAATTGCTGACACCAAATAATCCTGAGCCGAAACAAAATGAAATCCACCCCCTCCTCCACCTCCACCCTCTCTAGGCTCCTCCAACCTTTCATTTGCCTAGCTATACGACGCTGTATTCGGTGCCGCCAGTGCATTTCTGTGGTGTGGTGTGGAGGACATGGTGTGGTGTGGTGGGGTGGGGTGGGGTGGTGTGGTGTGGTTGTGGAGGACCATGGTGTGGTGTGGTGTGGTTGTGGAGGACATGGTGTGGTGTGGTGGGGTGGGGTGGGTGGTGTGGTGTGGTGTGGAGGACATGGTGTGGTGTGGTGTGGTGTGGAGGACATGGTGTGGTGTGGTGTGGTGTGGAGGACATAGGTGTGGTGTGGAGGACATGGTGTGGTGTGGTGTGGTGTGGTGTGGTGTGGAGGACATGGTGTGGTGTGGTGTGGTGTGGAGGACATGGTGTGGTGTGGTGGGGTGGGGTGGGGTGGTGTGGTGTGGTGTGGAGGACATGGTGTGGTGTGGTTGTGGTGTGGTGTGGAGGACATGGTGTGGTGTGGTGTGGTGTGGAGGACATGGTGTGGTGTGGAGGACATGGTGTGGTGTGGTGTGGTGTGGTGTGGAGGACATGGTGTGGTGTGGAGGACATGGTGTGGTGTGGTGTGGTGTGGAGGACATGGTGTGGTGTGGTGTGGTGGGGTGGTGTGGTGTGGTGTGGTGGTGTGGTGTGGTGTGGTGTGGTGTGGTGTGGTGTGGTGTGGTGTGGTGTGGTGTGGCATGGCGTGGTGTGGTGTGGTGTGGCGTTGTGCGGGTTGGGTATGCATCTTTTCTGTGTGACGTTATATAGTGTCTAACCACATTAACCCATTTAGGCCTGAGAACGATTCTACAAATGCCTTCTAAATCCTGCCCGTTTTATGAAAAACCCATGTTTCTATGTCAGTGGTTCTCAAACATGTTCATGTCAAGGACCCCCAAAAACCTATGTAATTGGCCGCCGACCCCCATCTGAAAATATGTTGTTCCAGGAACCCCTCAGAAGCAAAGATTTGAGTTAAAAATGTTCGCTCTGAAAGAATATTCCAAGATTTGTGTCACATTTTCATGATTTTTCAAAAATAGCAGGTCTACAAGCTCGTAGCGCGGCACTTGGTGCCGCCCCGCCCCACAAAACAATATATTAATCAACGACCGGCTTTTCAACACCCAGCTAGTCCAGTCCATTCAATTGCTTTGGAGGGAGATGGCAGGGATGTGCAGAGGGAATTTGAAGGGTAGGGGCTGGGATTCGAAAAGGTATACCTTTATTTGTCTTTTACATTTCTATTCAGATTTAGAGGAATATCTAATTTTAAACACTAGGAAATGGCCCAACCAGTCTGCCCTGTAGCCCAAATTACTGGCTATCAAAGTAAAATGAGCAGTTGCTTGCTTTGCCGTTATTAATATTAAGGATCGCATAATTGCATTCCTGGTCGAAAATTGTGAAATGACTTCCGGACTATACTGTATGAAAAAACCCAACGCAGGTCGCTCGTTATGAGAGAGCGAGAGAGAGAGAGAGAGAGAGAGAGAGAGGGAGGTGAAGTCGTCCCTCTTTCCTGTGCGAGTCGTAACAAATTATTTGAATGAACACTAGTATAAAGGGCCTTTCAAACGGGAAGCGAGGAACGCAGGCGTTGTTGGGATCAACGACAGCTCTGCTACAGGTCTGCTACAGGTCTGCTGAAGAGGGGGCGCAACAACACAAGCGGGAAAAAAAAGCTAAACAGAATCCAGGTCTGGTGAGTCGCGGGCGTGTGCACGAAACAAGCAGGCGTGCAACAAATTCACGGGACCGCGCTCACGTAAATACGCTTGCGTTGTCGCACCGCGACTGCTCCCCAGTGCTCCGAGCAAAAACGCAGGTCTCATTGAAAATGAACTATAGGCGCGTTATATCGTCTTCACGTTTGAAAGGCCCTTAACACTTACGTGACATGACATACTATCTGTCTCGGACCGGTTCACTTCACTCGTTTGGGTTGTGTGCGATACTGCAGCAGTTATTGTGTATACTTCAACTTTGTTGCGCGGCAGCGGTATACCGCAACCTCTCTACAAGCTCACAAACGCGTCGACTGTGGTGCGTTGTGAGCTTGTAGATCTGCTATAACTCTGCGTGTGTGCACTGTGCACGCCTGCACGGCACCGTGCTCAATTAAAAAAAGATTTGGTGCAGATTTGGTGCTCATTGCACTGATGACGGTCGAGGTTCAGAGCCTCAGAACGGAGAGGTCACTTTTCTCCAAAGGGCAGTGGCCTCGGAAACCCAGACAATTTTATTTCCAGGGAGAGAAAAAAAGGCAGGGGCTAAAGCGCCCTTTCATAAGCAACACATTGATGAACAACAGAACAAGCTGGTTTGAGCAGGAGGACGGTAGACACAGGAGAGCAGGTACCGGAATGCTTTTATTTCTCCTTTTTTGGGAGGGGGGGGCCCGCCCCGCCCGCCGCGCGATAATTGCGCTGAAAACCTTGACCCGTCACCCGTCCGCCCACCTCGCGGGGCCTGCGGGCAACGGGACCGGCCCGCACATCATTAACGTCTATACAGTTGAGTGTAAAAGTGTAAAGTGTAAAACCAGCCATATTTTCAGCAATGCAACCAAGTGTAAAATGACTTGTGAATGACTTGAATTGCCCAGCCTATAGTCAGCCTCCGACGATAAAAGCTGCACTGCAGAGAACAGTGTGAGGTGCGCTTGTGCGTGCGTGCGTGCGTGCGTGCGTGTGTGTCTGTGTGCGCGCGTCAGGTGTGTGCGCGTGCAAAGATAGAGAAAGTGAAAGAGAGAGAGAGAGAGAGAGAAAGGGAGAGTGACACCGAGACGCACAGATATAGGGCAGGGATAAGAAAGAGAGAGAGACGTTAACCGGTGAGATGTTAAATTCAAAGTGACCTCTCCTCCTGTTTCCGCTCCCAGCCTATCCTATACACCACTGGTTCCCAAAGTGGGGTCCAGGGACCCCCAGGGGGGCCCCAGCTAAATGATAGTTTGAAACCAAATGGACCCTTATGGGTCTCACAGAGTTAAAATAACATAGAATAACATAGAAATAACGTAGAATTTCACAATTTGGCATAAACGTGTTGTCGTGTTCTATATAAAATATAAATATCAGATAGGGGGAAAAAAATCGCTATATCGGCAGATATACTCAAAATCAAATGATCGGAATCGGTATCGGGAGCAAAAAAAAACGTGATCGGGACATCGTTAGTCACAGGATAACATGTTTGGGCACCACTGGCTCAACACCGTACTAGGCACCCTCTCTCTCCCTGCCCTGCGTCGCTGTTCACCCGGTCGACCCCCCCCCCCCCCTCGCCCTATCCCTCCCCCCCTCGCCCTGTCGCTCAACCAAAGCCCGTCTCTGACTGTCTGATCCTCATCTCAACTTTTGAGGAAACGCCGTTATAGTTAATGTATTCATAAAAATATATAAACGTGACACAAAGAAATGATAAATAGTAGGCCTGTAATAAGCTACAAGGGGCTGCTGCTCTGTGGATAATAAGCCCCCGAGTGTAAGGGGATGTACGAGACCCCCGCGACTTACCTCTCCCCCCCCCCCCCTGTCTCTCTCTCTCTCTGTCTCTCTCTCTCTCTCCGTCTCTCTCTCCCTTTGGCCCGCTTGGGAGCTCTATAATCCCAGGCTTTGAGAGAAGGGTGTGGGGGGGGGGTTAGAAAAGGAGAGTGGGGTGGGATGGAGGGATGAGGTGGTGGTGGGGGTGTGGGGGGGGGGGGGTGGGGGAGGGGGGTGTTGGGCTTCAAGTCGGTGCAGTATAAGATGCATTAGTGTCTTCCACACATGTGCTCTGTGCCCGTGCCCTAATCTCTCTCTCTCTCTCTCCTCTACACCAGCTTTTTCTGAGCCGCTTTTTGTGATTCAACACATTTCCCCCCCTTTCTCTTCCCTCTCTCTTCTCCTACCTCTCTCTGTCTCTCTCTCTTGACCAGTTAAATCCCCATGGGGCTGCAGACAGTGCAGAGTGACAGGCCCCTATTCAGCGGTGTGTTGTGGGTGACAGCTGGTGAGAGGCCCTGTGCGTGAAAGGAGCGTCGCACTGCGTCGCTGCCCAGTCCAGTCCAGTCTGCACGGCGCGCGGGCCGGCCAGGCAGTGACACACACACACACACACACACACACACACACACACACACACACACACACACACACACACACACACACACACACACACACACACACACACACACACACACACACACACACACACACACACACACACACACACACACACACACACGTGTGGGCGGGACGTACGTGGCTAAAGACACGCCCCGATCTCTCTCGCCCCCAAAGTTCATACGTGGCCGGTTAAGACACATGCGTGGCCGGTTAAGACACATACGTGGCCGGTTAAGACACATACGTGGCCGGTTAAGACACATATGTGGCCGGTTAAGACACATGCGTGGCCGGTTAAGACACATGCGTGGCCGGTTAAGACACATACGTGGCCGGTTAAGACACATGCGTGGCCGGTTAAGACACATACGTGGCCGGTTAAGACACATATGTGGCCGGTGGCCGGTTAAGACACATGCGTGGCCGGTTAAGACACATACGTGGCCGGTTAAGACACATGCGTGGCCGGTTAAGACACATACGCGGTCGGTTAAGACACATGCGTGGTCGGTTAAGACACATATGTGGTCGGTTAAGACACATATGTGGCCGGTTAAGACACATATGTGGCCGGTTAAGACACATGTGTGCCCGGTTAAGACACATGTGTGCCCGGTTAAGACACATGTGTGGCCGGTTAAGACACATGTGTGGCCGGTTAAGACACATATGTGGCCGGTTAAGACGCATACGTGGCCGGTTAAGACACATACGTGGCCGGTTAAGACACATACGTGGCCGGTTAAGACACATGCATGGCCTGATTTAGACATGCGTGGCCGGTCTACACATGTGTGGCCGGTTAAGACACATGCATGGCCGGTTAAGACTCATGCGTGGCCGGTTAAGACACATGCATGGCCGGTTAAGACACATACGTGGCCGGTTAAGACACATGCATGGCCGGTTAAGACACATACATGGCCGGTTAAGACACATACGTGGCCGGTTAAGACACATGCGTGGCCGGTTAAGACACATGCGTGGCCGGTTAAGACACATGCGTGGCCGGTTAAGACACATGCGTGGCCGGTTAAGACACATGCGTGGCCGGTTAAGACACATGCGTGGCCGGTTAAGACACATGTGTGGCTGGTTAAGACACATGCGTGGCCGGTTAAGACACATGCGTGGCCGGTTTAGACACATACATGGCCGGTTAAGACTCACCCGTGGCTCAGACATGCGTGGCCGGTTAAGACACATACATGGCCGGTTAAGACACATACATGGCCGGATAAATGTCAATAGTGTTTGTAGTAGATGAAAACACAATTTGAAAGTTGCACCCTATATGGGCAGAAATAAATACTGTGTTTTACTCTGTGTGTTTGACTAGGGACTGGATTGCTGAATTCCTACAATGACCAAAATGCTTTGGTGCTCTGCCTCTGTGACTTTGTAGTCCATGCATGCAGGTAGTGAGTGAGTTTGAAATGCTAAAATATCTAAAAACTACCCCAAGCTTGAATGGTGTTGCGGCGAGCGTGTACCGTCTTGCACCTGTGTGTGCAGGCTCATACAGTAAACATATTACACACATGTCACACATGTGCATATTACCTTCTCTCTATGCGTTACAGTATATCCCACGTACTCTCTGTGTGTGTGTGTGTGTGTGTGTGTGTGTGTGTGTGTGTGTGTGTGTGTGTGTGTGTGTGTGTGTGTGTGTGTGTGTGTGTGTACACGCACACGCACGAGCATGCGTGCGCGTTTGTGTGTGTGTGTTGTGTGCCCGTCTAGCTAACGAGGGTTCCTGATCCATATGTGACTTCCTCATTAAGTGGCCCACATGACAGAGAGCGAGCCGCTGGCCACTGGCCCAGAGTACGTCCTGACACGGCCGGCACCCCAGACGCTACAGGGACCGCGCACGTGTGTGTGTGTGTGTGTGACACGGTGTGTGAGTGTGTGTGTGTCCGGGCCACAGATGCCCAGGCCATGTGTCCCCCCCTGTTCTCCCTTCCAGTTAGGACCACTAATTACAGACTGCAGCTCTCCCCTTCTCTCTCTTTCCCCCTCGCTCCGTCCGTCCCTCATCCATCGCTCCTCTGCCTGTCTGTCTGTCTGTCTGTCTGTCTGTCTGTCTGTCATTTGATGTGATAATGGCGCCATCGGCTTGTAATCGGAGGCGGTTTGATAGTAATTGATAGGAGCTGCTCTTCTCTTCTCTTCTCGGCTGCAGCATGGGGAGGCTAATGCATAACTTCCCCCATCGCAGGTTTGTTTTTGCTTTGTATTTTATCATGCCAATAAAGCTCAATTGAATTGAACTGAATTGAAGAGAGAGAGAGAGAGAGAGAGAGAGAGAGAGAGAGAGAGAGAGAGAGAGAGGGAGAGAGTAAAGAGTAAAACACAGTAAGACATGGGAAAACAACTAGCGATAACTGAAACTGGAGCACTTTGCAATTTGTTTTTTTTAAACTGATGATCGACACCTTGGTGGGAGAAAAAGCTAACAGTCCACATTCTGAACATCTACAAAGATGATGTTGCGTGTGTGCGTGTGTTGATGCTCAGGACCGGGGCCACCTAACGTTGGTAATGATTGACAGGCTGTCACGGGACTATAGTCCCTTCTTCCATTGCCACTCGTCAGCCCCTCAACACTCCGCTGCCTGCTACGCTATAGAGCGTCGCAGTCCCGCCCCCTTTCATGACAACGCCAGGCCCAGGAAATGATTCCCAATGCATTTTTCCCATAGACATTTCAAAAAGTATTTATTTAAATAATAATAATAATAATAATAAAACTTTATTTGTATGGCACCTTTCATGACATGAAATGCAGCTCAAAGTGTACTTGTAGATCGGCTATTTTCAGCATGCAACCAAGTGTAAAATGACTTATACTGGATCACTTGTCCACTAGACCCTTCCTAACATTTTAGTCTAGTTTGTATTTGTTTACGAAATTGTCAGCATATTTAGTCTTAGTTTTAGTCACCATAGCTTAGTTTTCATTTAGTTTTCGTCAGTGAAAAAAGGTAGTCGACGAATATTTTTCGTCTTTTAGTCGACAAAATCAACACTGGTGCACCCATGAAGAATTCTAAGGTCTTTGGTGTCCTGCCACGGGGTGCCACAGAGGGCCAAGTGCGACACAGCTTTGCATTCCAAAGCAAATGCCACAACAGCTGAGTTGACTAATTAGCTCCTGCCTCTCTGATTGAAGGTGTCCTAATTAGTTTAAATCAGCTGCTGCAGTGTTCGTTGGAATTAGGCCCTATATGTTATATAGCCTAGTCCTACTCTTGGCCCTCCATGAAACATCATGGGAGTTTATCATGAAGGAGTCTCCTTTTCATGGACACAAGAACAAGATTTCTGTTAATTCTGATATTGAATATAATATCAAACAAATAGGATATTATTGTCAAACGAATATGAAACATCTACATTTCCCAAAAAGAAATGCAGGTATATTAATTCAGTCTGACCATAACCAGAGACTCCCCGTTGCCCGCCAGCACATTGAACCCTGATTATTCCAGAAACCAGCGGTGATTGATTGATATATGTTTTTTTTGGGGGGGGGGGCAAGGCAGGTAGATACAGATCAGAGTAATAGGAAGAGAGTGGCGACACTAACGTTGACTCCCATTGTAACAATGGAATGCGGAAGTGCTCATTCAATCTCAATGGGATAGTTCCAGCCATAGGAGCAATGTTTGGAACTATAGGCCATAGGCACCCGCTTTGTGGCGAGATCAAAGCGTGTCGCTACTCTCCTACTCTACACTCTGATGCAGGTATGAGAGGTTGATTGTATTTGAAGAATAATGCTACAGTATGCCATTTGCCAAATGTACAGCGTACGTTAACACAATCTATCCATAGGATGTCTGGAAACGTCATAGGGAATCCAGTCGATGGATGAATAGGACGTGTGTACACGTCCTAGCGCATCCTCAATGATATCAGGCGAGAGAAGAATATTCTGATTTTTTTTCCTTTTTTTATTTTTGAGTGAGCCTCTAAGGCCACCGTACACTACTACGCTTCGCTCTTCATTCATATTAGCGTCCCGTTCACTTAGCAGAAATAATGCCTCGTATCTGCTAATCCAGGGCACTCTCCGTGGTTTTGATCTGATGGATATATAGGCGCTTCATATTCTGACTTCTCATCCGCCTCTCGTTCAAAATATGAACGCTTTGGAGCTTTTAGCGATATAATAGAATCGAGAGCAAGGTAAGCTAGCAAAATATTTCTCAGTTTTTTTTCCCGGATTGTCTCCGGGGGGCACCCACAGCTCCTTACAGCTCCTATTTTGAAGGAATCCCGGAAATGATTGTGTTAAATACTCAGGCAGTCGTAAAGGGTATTGGGTTCTTTTAAATGAAAAGATTGACCAATTGGGACTTCTTGTTGGTTAAACACCAAAACAATTAAAAGTCACACAAACCTACCCCATGGGGATTAAAAGCACCCCCGGGGGGAGGGGGGGCATTTTAACATCCTCAGACAGAAGATATCATTTTTCCTCAAAAGCAGGCCTCAAACTGGCCTGTGGTGCTCACTGAATGCCCCTGCCCAGACAGAGAGGTTGACCCCCCAGACAACCATTTGACCTTTGGTCCCTGGCCATTGTCCCAGCCTAAATGATGTATACATGTGACAGAAGAACCTAAGACAACACAGCTGAGCTGTCTGTCTGCATGATTAGGCCTATACCTGTCTGTCTGCCCATCTGTGAGTCTAACGGTCTGTCTGAGTGTGTAACGGTCGGTCTGTCTGTCTGAGTGTGTAACGGTCGGTCTGTCTGTCTGAGTGTGTAACTGTCTGTCTGTCTGTCTGTCTGTCTGTCTGCCTGTCTGTCTGTCTGCCTGATTAGGCCTATACCTGTCTGTCTGCCCGTCTGCGAGTCTGTCTGTCTGCGAGTCTGTCTGTCTGTCTGTCTGTCTGTCTGTCTGTCTGCCTGATTAGGCCTATACCTGTCTGTCTGCCCGTCTGCGAGTCTGTCTGTCTGCGAGTCTGTCTGTCTGTCTGTCTGTCTGTCTGTCTGTCTGTCTGTCTGCCTGATTAGGCCTATACCTGTCTATCTGCCCGTCTGCGAGTCTGTCTGTCTGCGAGTCTGTCTGTCTGTCTGTCTGTCTGTCTGTCTGTCTGCCTGATTAGGCCTATACCTGTCTGTCTGCCCGTCTGCGAGTCTGTCTGTCTGCCCGTGGATGTGGCCGCGTCGGATCGGGATGTAGGTGTTTCTACCATGATGCGAGTACAAACAATAAAATCCATTTTGTTGCCAATTCTCTGTTTTTTTCCCACCATGCCTGGCGGTGTAGATGTGAAAAAGATGGACCCCACCAATTCTCCTAAACTTCTCACAAGTACTCCTGTGGCATATTCCACAAACCTTACCTAACGATATTCAAATGATAAAAAATAAATTAAAAAAGCATTTAATTTTGGTTGTAATTCATTTCACTACTAATAGTGCTTCTAGGTGGCCAGAATGCAATGGGATATAGGCAACGGTTGTCATGGTAACTATTGGCCACTATTAGTCAGTGGCCATGTTTTCCCTCTCTCTCTCTCTCCCTCCCTCCCTCTCTCTCTCTCTCTCTCTCTCCCCAAAACTCACACAAATCACCTTCTCACTGGACACTGGACTATTACCTGTGTTGCTTTGTGTTTTTTGATGAATTGAACATGGTGGACCCTCTTGTAAACAAGTGTAATGCTTAATTGGGTCGTCCACTCACAGTTAACAGTCTTTGTATTGAGTTTGTGCTTGAAATGTACTGTAATTCTGCAAACTGTTAATAAATATTTCAATCAATCAATCAATCAATCAATCAATCAAAGCTTCCAAGATCATCAGACTCCCCACACCCACACTTTCTGAAATGAACCACAGGGCCATCACACGGCTAGCCCTTTCAATATCAAATTACACTGATCATCCTCTGTATAGGAGTTTTGTCTCCTCAGCCATCGCGGCGTTAAACACACTGCCCTGCCGATAGGATGGTTCTGTATACATCATACATGTATGATAGGAGGGTTCTGTATACATCGTACATGTATGATAGGAGGGTTCTGTATACATCGTACATGTATGATGGGATGGTTCTGTATACATCGTACATGTATGATAGGAGGGTTCTGTATACATCGTACATGTATGATGGGATGGTTCTGTATACATCGTACATGTATGATAGGAGGGTTCTGTATACATCGTACATGTATGATAGGATGGTTCTGTATACATCGTACATGTATGATAGGATGGTTCTGTATACATCGTACATGTATGATGGGATGGTTCTGTATACATCGTACATGTATGATGGGATGGTTCTGTATACATCGTACATGTATGATAGGATGGTTCTGTATACATCGTACATGTATGATGGGATGGTTCTGTATACATCGTACATGTATGATGGGATGGTTCTGTATACATCGTACATGTATGATAGGATGGTTCTGTATACATCGTACATGTATGATAGGATGGTTCTGTATACATCGTACATGTATGATAGGATGGTTCTGTATACATCGTACATGTATGATGGGATGGTTCTGTATACATCGTACATGTATGATGGGATGGTTCTGTATACATCGTACATGTATGATAGGATGGTTCTGTATACATCGTACATGTATGATGGGATGGTTCTGTATACATCGTACATGTATGATGGGATGGTTCTGTATACATCGTACATGTATGATGGGATGGTTCTGTATACATCGTACATGTATGATGGGATGGTTCTGTATACATCGTACATGTATGATGGGATGGTTCTGTATACATCGTACATGTATGATGGGATGGTTCTGTATACATCGTACATGTATGATGGGATGGTTCTGTATACATCGTACATGTATGATGGGATGGTTCTGTATACATCGTACATGTATGATGGGATGGTTCTGTATACATCGTACATGTATGATGGGATGGTTCTGTATACATCGTACATGTATGATAGGATGGTTCTGTATACATCGTACATGTATGATGGGATGGTTCTGTATACATCGTACATGTATGATAGGATGGTTCTGTATACATCGTACATGTATGATGGGATGGTTCTGTATACATCGTACATGTATGATAGGATGGTTCTGTATACATCGTACATGTATGATGGGATGGTTCTGTATACATCGTACATGTATGATGGGATGGTTCTGTATACATCGTACATGTATGATGGGATGGTTCTGTATACATCGTACATGTATGATGGGATGGTTCTGTATACATCGTACATGTATGATGGGATGGTTCTGTATACATCGTACATGTATGATGGGATGGTTCTGTATACATCGTACATGTATGATGGGATGGTTCTGTATACATCGTACATGTATGATGGGATGGTTCTGTATACATCGTACATGTATGATGGGATGGTTCTGTATACATCGTACATGTATGATGGGATGGTTCTGTATACATCGTACATGTATGATGGGATGGTTCTGTATACATCGTACATGTATGATAGGATGGTTCTGTATACATCGTACATGTATGATGGGATGGTTCTGTATACATCGTACATGTATGATAGGATGGTTCTGTATACATCGTACATGTATGATGGGATGGTTCTGTATACATCGTACATGTATGATAGGATGGTTCTGTATACATCGTACATGTATGATAGGATGGTTCTGTATACATCGTACATGTATGATAGGAGGGTTCTGTATACATCGTACATGTATGATAGGATGGTTCTGTATACATCGTACATGTATGATAGGATGGTTCTGTATACATCGTACATGTATGATGGGATGGTTCTGTATACATCGTACATGTATGATAGGATGGTTCTGTATACTGTGAGAACCTCATGTTTTTGTATCGTCTTGGTGTTAAGTGCTCTGTGTTGTTTTTTATGTGGGTGTTTGAACAGACTGTGAAGAGGAATATCCTTCGGGATAATAAAGATTATTATTATAGTGTCAGATATTTCATTTTTCATGAATGTTTTATATTTTTATTGGCTACAAAAAGTTTGAAGGATGGGGCCAATTTTGCACAAAAAAAAGAAACGTGACAAATCATGAAACAACCAGGGCTCATTCAGGCTGCCCAAAAGAGACTCGGAGTAGAGTCGCTGCTTCTTCGCCAGGAAAGGAGCCAGCTTAGACGGTTCGGGGCATCTGGTTAGGATGCCTCTCGGGCGTCTCCATAGGGAGGTCATCAAGGCACGTCCCACTGGGAGGAGACCCCGGGGGCAGACCAAGGCGCAGTTGGAGGAAACACATCGACTCACTGGCCTTGGAACGTCTCAGGATCCCCCAGGAGGAAGTCACTAATGTTGCTCTGGAGAGGGAAGTCTGGAGCACTCTGGTAGAGCTGTTGCCCCCGAGACCCGACTACGGATAAGAGGTTGAAGATGGATGGATGGATGGATGGATGGATGGTTGATATGGCAGCTGGCCAATCATAGCTATAGCTTATAGGCTGAGTATTTGCATTTTTTTTATCCCACGATTTTGCAACACATTTTTTTACCCAGTGTCAATTATCTAATGTAATCCTGGGCGCAACACTTCCACTGACAACCTGGGGGGGCATCGGACTGACCAAGCTGCTCCTTTTCACCTGACAGGGGGGAGTTTCCCTGGTTGGACGTAGCGCGTGGAAGGAACGTCATTCCGACCAGTTCCTTTCCCCTCCATCAGGCGCCCCGGCTGGCCAGGGGGAGGCAGTTTAGAGACCAGAATTACTGCATGTTTTTGTGAGGGTACCTCACGGGGAGAACATGCAAACTCCACACAGAAAGGCCCTTTCGCCAACCCCGCCTCGGGTATTGGCACTGATGACACGGAGGAGGGAACACGCCCCCAGTGCCCACAGCATCCCCAGCGGTTATCGAACCCAGGACCTTCTAGCTGCCCCTCTGAGTATTTGCACTTGAGAATGCATTTTGTCTGTGGTGCGTGCGTGCACATTTGCATGGCTTTTCTGTCTGCATATAGGGGATGGAGGGCCACGTTTAGATAGGATAAGAAAAGAAAAACAAGGTAAATGAAATGAGAGAGAGAGAGAGAGAGAGAGAGAGAGAGAGAGAGAGAGAGAGAGAGAGAGAGAGAAAGAGAGAGAGAGAGAGAGAGAGAGAGTGACAGGAGGACCGCAGCAGAGGGACTCCTTAGTTGTTAAAGGTAATGAATCTATACCTGTGTCTTTGAGGCCATTGTTGGCTATAATTGCAGTGGTGTTCGTCGGCGGGTGAGAGATGGCAAAGAGTGAAACGCTCAAACAAAAACACCTGCCCTGCTGTTATTTTACCACAATATTTCCTCCCCCGACGACTGACTGGCGTCGACGCCGCTCCCCCCTCCGCCCCCCCTCCCTCCCCTCCCCCGATGAGGACTCGCAGAGAAAGAAAATAGAAAAAAGTAAGGTTTTATAGTACAAAGAGAAGGTGCATGATGGCGTCTCTCTCGGGAGACAAGGCGAGAAATGGTGACATTATGATGAGACTACTGTGATGCTAATTAAAATAAGGAGAAAGAGCCTATTCTCTGTGATATATACAAAACAGTGTGTGCGTGCGTGCGTGCGTGCATGCGTGCATGCGTGCGTGCGTGCGTGCGTGCACGTCCATGCTCTATATAGGGTTTATATTGTTTGAAATGCATAGCAGCGGATGGATGTTTATGTTGTCGGCATCCACCCTGAATATTAATAGTCTACTAAAAGTACAGCCCAAGGATCATGGTGGAATTTCATGTTATTTGATCTCTACACTCTATTTTATGCTCCGGCTTTAAAAACAATGAAAAGCTGCCATTTGATTAAACGTGACTTAATACACCTGTTATGAAACCACTGACAATGTCCAGCCAAATCCAAACCATCTTTCCACCGCACCATACATGGGTACCTGCACCATAGATGAGTACCTGCACCATAGATGAGTACCTGCACCATACATGGGTACCTGCACCATAGATGAGTACCTGCACCATAGATGAGTACCTGCACCATACATGGGTACCTGCACCATACATGGGTACCTGCACCATAGATGAGTACCTGCACCATAGATGAGTACCTGCACCATAGATGAGTACCTGCACCATACATGGGTACCTGCACCATAGATGAGTACCTGCACCATAGATGAGTACCTGCACCATAGATGAGTACCTGCACCATAGATGGGTACCTGCACCATAGATGAGTACCTGCACCATAGATGAGTACCTGCACCATACATGGGTACCTGCACCATAGATGAGTACCTGCACCATAGATGAGTACCTGCACCATAGATGAGTACCTGCACCATACATGGGTACCTGCACCATAGATGAGTACCTGCACCATAGATGAGTACCTGCACCATAGATGAGTACCTGCACCATAGATGAGTACCTGCACCATACATGGGTACCTGCACCATAGATGAGTACCTGCACCATAGATGAGTACCTGCACCATACATGGGTACCTGCACCATACATGGGTACCTGCACCATAGATGAGTACCTGCACCATAGATGAGTACCTGCACCATACATGGGTACCTGCACCATACATGGGTACCTGCACCATAGATGAGTACCTGCACCATAGATGAGTACCTGCACCATACATGGGTACCTGCACCATACATGGGTACCTGCACCATAGATGAGTACCTGCACCATACATGGGTACCTGCACCATACATGGGTACCTGCACCATAGATGAGTACCTGCACCATACATGGGTACCTGCACCATACATGGGTACCTGCACCATAGATGAGTACCTGCACCATACATGGGTACCTGCACCATACATGGGTACCTGCACCATAGATGAGTACCTGCACCATACATGGGTACCTGCACCATACATGGGTACCTGCACCATAGATGGGTACCTGCACCATACATGGGTACCTGCACCATACATGGGTACCTGCACCATACATGGGTACCTGCACCATACATGGGTACCTGCACCATACATGGGTACCTGCACCATACATGGGTACCTGCACCATACATGGGTACCTGCACCATACATACCTGCACCATACATGGGTACCTGCACCATACATGGGTACCTGCACCATACATACCTGCACCATACATGGGTACCTGCACCATACATACCTGCACCATACATGGGTACCTGCACCATACATACCTGCACCATACATACCTGCACCATACATACCTGCACCATACATGGGTACCTGCACCATACATGGGTACCTGCACCATACATACCTGCACCATACATACCTGCACCATACATGGGTACCTGCACCATACATACCTGCACCATACATGGGTACCTGCACCATACATACCTGCACCATACATGGGTACCTGCACCATACATGGGTACCTGCACCATACATGGGTACCTGCACCATACATGGGTACCTGCACCATACATACCTGCACCATACATGGGTACCTGCACCATACATACCTGCACCATACATGGGTACCTGCACCATACATACCTGCACCATACATACCTGCACCATACATGGGTACCTGCACCATACATACCTGCACCATACATGGGTACCTGCACCATACATACCTGCACCATACATGGGTACCTGCACCATACATACCTGCACCATACATGGGTACCTGCACCATACATACCTGCACCATACATGGGTACCTGCACCATACATGGGTACCTGCACCATACATACCTGCACCATACATGGGTACCTGCACCCTCTGGTACAGAACACCCCCAGAAAGACCCATCACTACCAGTGTTGTTTTTGGCAGCACATTTTATTTTTAGCTTTAGTCATAGTCTCTTGATATAGTCAGGGGATATTACTACTATCAGGGAATACATTTCTTACCAAGAATTTTCTTCACCAATGTGTTTGTAAAGGTGTCTACTAAGATATCCCACATTGGTTTATATTCAACCACCCTAGGGGAAGTTGAGACAGCTGCTGAAAGTTGGGGTACCATACAATACATTATAAGGCAAAATGTTCATCATTCTGAATCCATTCCAAGCATTAGTTTTGCATGAAAAACATTCCTTGGGCTAAAAATGGCCATAGCCTTCATCACAAATGACAAATGTGATGAAGTCAGCACATTTGGGCATATTTGGGCAAGTGGCTATGGCCAAACTAGGGGGTCGGTCTATGGCCAAACTAGGGGTCAAACTAGGGGGTTTTCATGATTCTGAATTCATTCCAAGCATTAGTTTTGCACAAAAACACTCCTTGGGCTTAAAAAAGCCATAGCCGTCATCACAAATATGATGTCAGCACATTTTGGCACATTTGTGCTATGGCCGTTTTTAGAACTAAACACACCTCCTGTCCCATACTCATGTGCGTCATTTCAATTTTTTTCAAACCGTGTTGATTTTGACAGCTAATTTTGATTTTAGTTTTCTTCATAACAGTCTCTTGAATAGTTTTCATTTAGTTTTAGTCACATTGTTGTCACCTAGAATGTTTTAGTGTTAAGTCGACAAAATATCATGAGATTTTAGTCAACTAAATCTACAGTTGATTTAGTCGACTATAAAGGATTTTGGCGGGCCTTTGGCGAGCCGATCTACAAGTGTGAAATGACCTGTGTCTTTTACTTATACTGGATCTTTGTCCACTTTATATCTAGACAAAATTGTCAATATATTTAGTCTTAGTTTTAGTCATCATGGCTTAGTTCTCATTTAGTTTTCATTTAGTTTCCATCAGTGAAAAAAGGGTAGTCGACTAACATTTCATAGTATAGTCCACGAAATCAAAAGAAAAGTGCTGTTCCATTCCCATTTCAGCATGTATTCCCTGGCTGTTGGCCAGCTAAGCGCTGGGCAGTGCTGGCCGGCTAAGTGCCTGGCCCAGCCCTGGCTGGAACCTGCTGGGCGCAAATGCAGATGACGGAGGTTTGTTCAATGTGGGCCATTAGGGCACGACGAGAGACAAGGGAACTCGACCACGGAGAAGTAAGTGGCTGCTGAGGCCATAAGGGTGTCTACTGGGGCTAAGATGAAACCATGGGGCACTACATGGGACTCGGATGAAACCATGGGGCACTACATGGGACTCAGATGAAACCATGGGTGGTTGGATGGTGGTGTGTGGCTGAGTGCTTGGTCAAACATGCTCCCGTTCTCTCCAGCTGGTTTGCTCTGAACTAGTCTCCCTTTCTCTCTCTCTGATTCTCTCTTGCTCGCCGTTTTCATTCTCACTGATGCCGCCGCACGCACAAACTTGCTGGTGGAAGTACATTTTCATTTGATTTCAAAACAACATAACAACTCGTCTTTCTTCCTTCCCCATCGACCCTTGTTTTTGTTGTTCCTTCATTGCTCTCCTCCCTTTTAACCCATTCAGGCCTGACGTCGAAATTTTAAAAAAAAAGTTTTCTAAATCATGACAATTTTCTGAAAGATTTGAGGGCACATTTTAATGATTTTTCAAAAATAGCAGACCTACAAGTTCATAGCGCGCCACCGAGCTTGTAGATCTGCTATTTTTCAATAGCTAAATTATAACAATTTTTAAAACACCAAAAGGGGTTCCTGACCCAAAATGGGTTAATGGTTAATGTGGTTAAACGCTAACGTGACATGGATGCGTTCCAGGTCTCAATGGGTTAAAGTACGTTAGGACACTGTGTGTGTGTGTGTGTTAGGTAAACCAAATTTGTTAATGTGTACTTGCTTTTGCTGGACGCCCAGGGTACTTGTCAGCAAGCGGCCGCGGCTTGTTCCTGCAGCGGGGCAGGTACATCTGAGTGGTCGGTGCGAGATCTGAGGCGACGGGGAGGAGGAATTCCAGGCGAGACTTTTTTTTGTTCTTCTCCTGAGCTCGCCTCTCTCTCTAGCTGTGCTGCAGCTGCTAGCAATTACCTGAGAAGGGAAAAAGAGAGAGACAGGGATAAGAGAGAGAGAAACACAGAAGTGTATACCCAGTGCTGTGTGAGGGTCTCTCTTCTCAACTCCTCACACCCTCGGGCTCTCTAATTACTCCAGCGAAAAGCTTGAATATCTGTCAGAACCAATCACGGCCAGTCGGAGAGCAGAAACACGGTGGGGGTGGGGGGGGGGGGGGGGGGGGGCGTTCATTATGTTTTGCCATGAAAACACTTTTCTGGGGTACTTATCGGTGAATCGATGTTTGATGTATTAACGTGAAAGCTTAGGTCACTGCACCAGGTTTCGTTACGACAATTCTCCCACTTGCAGATGTAGGAGTGGGGGGAGGGGAGAGGAGGGGAGGGAGCAGGGGGTTGGGGGGGGGGGGGGGGGAGTGTTATTTAGGTGCAATTACGTTATTTGTTTCCGGCGGCACAGTTCCTTTCTTATTTTTGTTATGTCTCCAATCTTCCCCTCTCCTTCTCGTCGTCACAAGCAAATACTTTTGAGATGATGAAAGTTTAGTAATAACGAGCCCAAGTTTAGCAGTTCTCCCATAACCCATTCTGGACAGGA
This sequence comes from Electrona antarctica, assembly GCF_951216825.1. Taxonomy (NCBI): domain Eukaryota; kingdom Metazoa; phylum Chordata; class Actinopteri; order Myctophiformes; family Myctophidae; genus Electrona; species Electrona antarctica. The sequence goes on along the minus strand of NC_136803.1, from coordinate 21,814,743 downwards.
ACCCCCTTTTGGTGTTTTAAAGCATTGTGTTATATTTTAGCTATAAAAATAGCAGATCTACAAGCTTGTAGCGTGGCACCGAGTGCCACGCTACGAGCTTGTAGGTCTGCTATTTTTTGGAAAATCGTGAAAAATCTTTGAAATATATATTCTTTCTGAGCGAACTTTATTATTTTTTTTAAATCTTTGCTTCTAGGAGGGGGGCTTCCTGGAACAACATATTTTCAGATGAGGGTCGGAGGCCAAATACATATAATTCTGTGGGTCCCTTGACATGAAATTGTTTGAGAACCACTGACATAGAAACATGACGTTTTTCAGAAAACTGTCATGATTTAGAAGACATTTGTAGAATCTGGTCTCGGTCGAAATGCGTTAATGAGGTGGCTTGCGAGAAGATGCGCGCCTGTCTGGGGCCATCAGGACGAATCAGCAGCAAATAGAGAGGATACATTGAAGCCATAATACTAAACCTCTTCCTCATCGTCATACTGTACACTTTCTTCATCTGATGTGTTTTCATTAAGCCCTGGAACATATCTGTGTCACCTCATAGCTTTTATTAACCACTTTAACCATCATTTGAAACTTTAGCTATTGAAATAATTGCAGATCTACAAGCTCATAGCGTGGCACCGAGTGCCGCGGTACGAGCTTGTATAGATCTGCAATTTCTTAATAATTTTTTTATCTTGAAAATGTGGTAAATGGTGCATTTATATAGCGCCTTTATCCAAGGCGCTTTACATAGATTGTGCATTACATTCACCCATTCACACACATTCATTCATACACAGATGGCGGCGGAAACCATGCAAGGCACCAACCAACACAGCAGGAGCAATTAGGGGTTCAGTGTCTTGCTCAAGGACACTTCGACACTAACTCTGGGGGAGCCCGGGTTCGAACAGGCAACCTTGCGGATACCATCCTCTCACTCTACCCCTGAGCCGCAGCCGCCCCAATTTGGCGCAAATATTTGAATATATTTTCACAGCAAACGATTTTAACTCATATATTTGCTTCATAGAAGGGGGGGGGGGGTCCCTGGAACAACATATATTTTCAGATGGGTTGTCGGCGGCCAATTACATATACTTTTTGGGACTCCTTGACATGAAATAGTTTGAGAACCACTGACACATAGAAACATACAGAATGTGGTCTAACAGTATACGTTTTAACTGCGGGCGACAGCCAGACGAATTATCCGGAAGTGCATTATTTGTCTATGGGACCGGCGATAGCAGGGTCCCATACGGGCCATGGTCGAAAAGTGGGCGGGGCAACGTCGCCCGAAAAGATAAAAATAATTCATCTTTTTGGGGGCGATGACGGGGGATTGGGCGATGTGTCGGCCGATGCTCGCCCGCTGTTAGAACGTACTGTCAGGGTCTCAATGGGCTAGACTAGAGAGTGTGACCGTGACCCCCACTAAACCGCACCCACCCGCTGCCATCCACCCGCTTGGCACAGCTCTTCCCTGAGAGCCACTTCGCGTCTCTCTCTCTCTGCTTGTAGGCAGACTTTGAAAGTGATGTCGCCCGGATGCAAAACAACCCGGGAAAGGTGGGCCGGGGACCAGACAGTGATTAATATGGCGTTCAGCAATCTCCTTGAAGGAAAAACCCAGGCGTTGCCTCCAACGCATCTCAGCAGAATTACTTTGGCTTGGAAAAGAGGAAGGGAAGTGTGTGTGTGTGTGTGTGTGTGTGTGTGTGTGTGTGTGTGTGTGTGTGTGTGTGTGTGTGTGTGTGTGTTTGCGCACGCGCGCGCGTGGGGGGGGGGGGGAGGTGCAGCATCATAATTCCTTGAATCGCCATATATGGGTGTTTTTTAATTAAAATGTTTACAAAAACACATTATTCAAAACCTTGGACTGCGCGGGTAAAACTTCTACGTTATGCATCTGGGTGGGTGGGTGGCGGGTCTGCTTGCGTGCGTGCGTGCGTGCGTGCGTGCGTGCGTGCGTGCGTGCGTGCGTGCGTGCGTGCGTGCGTGCGTGCGTCTCCAAGGTTGAACAGGCTTTTGCTCATTTCCTCCAACTTATGAAGTGATTAATGGCACAGCAGGAGAAACTTTTTATTTTAAAAACAATCCAGTTATTAGGAACTAAATGCAACGAGCGTTATGTGACGAGCTCTGGCCGACACCTGTGGTTTGTCCTCCTTAACCCATTTAGACCTGAGCTCGATTCTACAAAATATCTTCTAAATCCTGACAGTTTTCTGAAAAACCTGTTTATAATTATGTCAGTGGTGCTCAACCTATTTTGCCGCCGACCCCCAGGAAAAAGGGGTCATATTGTCTCTTTATTGTTAATGGCCTTTGATGTTTGTGTTGGCACCGTTTGTTTTACATCACCATTACATCACCTAATGAACATGAGTTAGACTTGAATATAATAGCGCTCCTCACTCACTCACCTCACTTCACACGGGTGTGATTTTTATATCAAAAGTCCATAAAACAAATCACATTCTAATGACTTCCTTTGAAAACGTGATGCGTGATGACGTGTCGAGCCTCGCGTGAATGTTATGCTTTAGCTGTTGAAAAATAGCTGTGGCGCAAATCTTTGAATATATATTCTTTCAGAGCGAACATATTTAACTCAAATCTTTGAATATATATTCTTTCAGAGCGAACATATTTAACTCAAATCTTTGAATATATATTCTTTCAGAGCGAACATATTTAACTCAAATCTTTGAATATATATTTTTTCAGAGCGAACATATTTAACTCAAATCTTTGAATATATATTCTTTCAGAGCGAACATATTTAACTCAAATCTTTGAATATATATTCTTTCAGAGCGAACATATTTAACTCAAATCTTTGAATATATATTCTTTCAGAGCGAACATATTTAACTCAAATCTTTGAATATATATTCTTTCAGAGCGAACATATTTAACTCAAATCTTTGAATATATATTCTTTCAGAGCGAACATATTTAACTCAAATCTTTGAATATATATTCTTTCAGAGCGAACATATTTAACTCAAATCTTTGAATATATATTCTTTCAGAGCGAACATATTTAACTCAAATCTTTGAATATATATTCTTTCAGAGCGAACATATTTAACTCAAATCTTTGAATATATATATATATATAATATTTAAAAAAATAAATAAACAAGTTATTCAGAAAACTGTGATTTAGATGCCTTTTTTTTTAGAATCAGCTGCAGGTCTAAATGGGTTAAAAGGTAATAGCGGATATGTTTTCTAATGTCGGCGTGCCACTCAAACCCTGTATACGTTTTGAAAAGGGGTCCCCCAGGGGTCTATGCTTGATCCCTTCCTTTTCCCCTCTACACCTAATCTTCTTAGAGGAAAATGATCTGTAAGCGCCTTGATAGTTGATACTTGACGTACAAAATGTGAGTACATTTTCCCACCACTGAAGATGCCAATTAATTGCTGACAAATTACGGGTTGAGACAGTATATCCCCACAATATTACAGCAAAATAACGCAGCTTGTACTCCACATTACAGGTTGTGATTGTAAACCGCGGCCTTCCCTTCAGAAAACCTTGCGTAATAATGATCAACATCGCCGTGTTGGGGAATAAAAATGCAAATCGGCATATTAACATGCGGCCGTGACGGACCGGTTATTGATTTAATGTCACCGGCCGGGCTGGCACACATACATCTCTGAGGCAAGTGCACTCATGCACGCACACACGCAGCTCACCGTTGAAACGTCCTAACTAGAGTAATTGCATTAGACAGGTTTTTTTTTTTATAGCACTTTGTGTTGCTAATCGCTATGTAATAAGTACAGTGGGAAGACAAGCCGTTAAGTGATGCGCTGAGTCACCGGCCTGGCCACTGTGATGCCACTGTGATGTCACATGGCCTGCATGGCCACTGTGATGTCACATGGCCTGCATGGCCACTGTGATGTCACACGGCCTGCATGGTACACAGTGATGTCACATGGCCTGCATGGCCACTGTGATGTCACACGGCCTGGCCACTGGTCACTGTGATGTCACACGGCCTGCATGGCCACTGTGATGTGATGTCACACGGCCTGCATGGCCACTGTGATGTGATGTCACACGGCCTGCATGGCCACTGTGATGTGATGTCACACGGCCTGCATGGCCACTGCCTGTGATGTCACACGGTGACAAAAGTGAAGGACAGTGATTTCAAAGACAGCAATACCTTTGATACCAGAGAGGCAGAGAGGGGGGAGTGTTTTGACAACTGCTGATTGTCTCACAACGATAGGACGTTTGCGTATAGCTAGGAATAACTGCAGCTCTGTCGTGTGCCTGACTTGGCTCCTGCTGCCAGATAATGTGAGCACGCACGCACGCTCACACGCACGGGCACACAAACACACGCATGGTCGCACGCGTGCACACACACGCGTGCGCGCACACACACGCGTGCGCGCACACAGAGGCCTGGGAGGGCCAGAGAAAATGTTTGAGTTGGGGAGGGGTCAAAAGGAGAAGGGGCCGAGGGGGTGGTGGGTCTTGGGGGCAGGGTGGGCCAGGTGCTCCCTGTGACGGGACACCCCATCGCCACAGAGACACGGGTCGGGGGGGGGGGGCATGGGGAAGGGCACGTGCCCCCAAACAGCGGGGGATGGGCCACTCTTTGGCATGAATTACCCGCCCGCTGAGACGCTGCTTTGGGCACGCTGGAGGAGAGGTCACATACTCAGTGGTCCTCCATTTCTCACACACACACACACACACACACACACACACACACACACACACACACACACACACACACACACACACACACACACACACACACACACACACACACACACACACACACACACACACACACACACACACACACACACACACACACACAGTGGGCTCAACTAGTGACAACAGCTATTATACATTCTGCACAAAACAAGCAAACAGATGTGTGCACGTGCACACACGACGCACACACGTGCGTGCACGCGCACACACGCATGATGATGGATGAATTAGGTGGGCTTCATTGGTCAGGATGGCTGTGACCACAGCAGGACACTAAATACAAATTACTCTCACTACAATGCCTCGGATCTTAACCCATTAAGACCCGCAGGGCCGCGAATCTACACATGCATTCTTAATCTGTAGATCTCAAACTTTTTCAGAATTGAAAATGAACAATTTCAAGATTTGTGACCAAATTTAACTGAGGGACTGCCAATTTTCGTTTTTTCATGTCATATGAAAGCAGGGAATCATACAGTACCTTCAAACTGACATTGGTTTCAGTTTGCCCCTCCAGTTTTGGAGTCTGCCTGTGCTATAACTCATTTAAAAAATAAAGTTTTTCTCCTCTGGTGAAAAGCTGGAATTTCCGCGATGGCAGGCTCTCAGTCAAATCTGGTCACATTTATTTCTCCAGTTTTTCATGTGTTTATGAGGTGACAGTACTTCATTAGACCCCTTGGTGTGGTTGTTATGTGCAATGATGTCTTCCCTTTGTATTTAGGGTTGAAACCTTGATAGTGCCAAACGTGCCAATGAAAAAAAAAAGTGATAGTGACATCACAATATCATACCCTCCCCTAACCCCTCCCCCTTTAACATACAACCACAGCTGTGGGCGTGGCTTCAGTTCAGGTGGATCACCACCCATCACCACCCACCAGGCAAACCCTAACCCTAACCCACCAGGCAAAACGTTCTCAAAAATCTAAAAATAATGCTTTCCCGGTTCATGGGTTAAAACAGAAACGGAACAATGAATAAAGCCCTGACTCTGCTGTATTTTGGATGGTCTCTGTGGGGAAGTATTGAAGATAATATCAGTGGTGGAAAGTAACTAAGTACTTTTACTTAAGTACAATTTTGAAGTATTTGTACTTTACTTGAGTATTTCCAATTTCCAGTACTCTTACTTCTACTCCACTACATCTCAGAGGCAACATTTTTACTTTTACTCCACTACAATTATTTGAAAACTTTAGTTACTAGTTACTTTGGCAATTTTAATTAGACAATTTTTAATTAAAAATAGCCGATCTACAAGCTCACAATGTGTCGCGTTGTGAGCTTGTAGATCGGCTATTTTCAATAGACACACATTTATACACATTTTGAAATGAGGGTCAGCTGGCTCCTCGTTGACAGACACCTCAGCTGTGCTGAACCGAAGTGACTACAGTAACTTGAAAATGACTGTAGACATGTTTACTGTGATTAGGGTAAGCTTCATATCACAAACACCATGTAGTGAAAACTCCTGTAACTAACGGGAATGGGGGTCGACGGGAATCGCGATTCTAATTCTATTTTTTTTACACCCCTAGTTGGGAGTAATTTCTATGTGTAATTTATTTTCCCTCTTGGCAGTGGCCAGTGGCGTAAATAGGCATTATTAGCCATGGGTTTTCTGATCAAAGGGGGTGTGGGTCAACATCTTAATGCCAAACTTTCAGGTTTGACTAAAAAGTTTGCAGTAGATGTAATTAGTAATAGGAATACGGAAGACTGCATGCAGTCCAACTGAGCGGGCGAATCAGAAAGACAACGACGTAGGAAGCTCGTGACAGCTCTTGTGGATCGAGGTCCTCTCCCGCTGCGTCGCGGGTTCATCCTTTGAGTCACGACTACCTGCTCGCTGGCGTGACAATCAGAAACACCGTCCCATCTCGTTTGGGCTGAGCCGGGGAGCTGATGGGAATGACTGCAGGGTCTTTAATCCATTCTGTACGGGAACACCCTTTGGGTGTTTGAAAGCATTATGTTATACTTTAGCTGTTGAAAAATAGCAGATCTACAAGCTCGTAGCGCGGCACTTGCGCTACGAGCTTGTAGATCTGCTATATTATTTTTAAGTCATGAAAATGTGTGCAGATCTTTGAATATGAATATGCTTTCAGAGCGAACGTTTTTAACTCAAATCTTTGCTTCTGGGGGTTGCCTGGAACAACATATTTTCAGATGGGGGTCCGCGGCCAAATACAGATAGGTCCTTGACACGAAAAAGGTTGAAAGAAAACTGTTCATCTCAAAATATTTTGTTCCAGGGACCTCCCAGAAGCAAATATGTGAGTTAAAGTTAAACATTTGCTGAATATATATTCAAAGCTTTGCACACGTTTCCACGATTAAAAATAAAATGAAATACCAGATCTACAAGCTCGTATTGCGGCATTCGGTATGAGATTGTAGATCTGCTATTTTTTCAACAGCTATAAAGTTTAAAATAATGGTTAAAGTGGTTAAAAGCTATGAGGTGACACATAGATGGCGTCCTCGGGTCTGAATGGGTTAATCAAGGTTAGAATAATCTGGTGATGAACAGTTGATTAGACATGATCATCAGCTGCATATTGTCACCTCGTTCGTAATCATCCAAATGAACAACAGACCTGCCCATGCAATGGCCCCCGCGCTACGGCACAGGAATACATTGCGTGGTAAAAAAAATGACTTGTGTTCATAAATGGTAAATGGTGCATTTATATAGCGCCTTTATCCAATGCACTTTACATAGATTGTGCATTACATTCACCCATTCATACACCGATGGCGGCGGACACCATGCAAGGCACCAACCAGCACATCAAAAGCAATTATCGCTTCAGTGTCTTGCTCAAGGACACATTGACACTAACTCTGGGGGAGCCCGGGTTCGAACTGGCAACCTTGCGGTTACCATCCAGCCACTCTAACCCTGAGCCACCGCCGCCCCACATACAGTACAGTACAGTACAGTACAGTGCAGTGCAGTACAGTACAGTACAGTACAGTACAGTACAGTACAGTGCAGTGCAGTGCAGTGCAGTGCAGTGCAGTGCAGTGCAGTGCAGTGCAGTGCAGTGCAGTGCAGTGCAGTGCAGTACAGTACAGTACAGTACAGTACAGTACATGCATGCCTACTCTGCATGTGTATACAAGGACAATTTCTGTAAAAGCAAACGCACGCACACACACGAGGATGAACATGCAAAACGGGCGTATACGAGAGAGCGAGTACGTGCTTTGCAAACGCATACCGCAGCAGCAGGCCTTATATGCGTGCGCGACTGCGCGTGCATGCACCCACCCGCTCGCATGGCTCGACGCAGCACTTTCACATCAAATGTGTGGAATGCAAATACTATTGTTTCATAGTTTCATTTTATGTCCTTTGAAAACATCCCTGCGCCGCCCCGGCAACGGAGAAAACCTGAAATTATCATCATTGCAAAAAAAAAAAAAAGGGAAAGCCGGCTCTGCTTGAAAGGCGTCCATCATCATGCCGGCAAATAACACACCAAGACCCGAGAACAGATTCTACTAAATCCTGACAGGTTTCTGAAAAATCCTATGTTTCTATGTCAGTGGTTCTCAAACTATTTCATGTCAAGGACCCCAAAAATTATTATGTAATTGGCCAGCGACCCCCGTCTGAAAATATGTTGTTCCAGGGACCTTCCCCAGAAGCAAAGATTTAAGTTAAAAACGTTCGCTGTGAAAGCATATACTGTATATTCAAATATTTGCACCAAATTCGAACATAGCAGATCTACCAGCTCGTAGCGCGGCACTCGGTGCCGCGCTACGAGCTGGTAGATCTGCTATTTTTCAATAGCTAAAGTGTTATACTGTACTTTAGCTTTTGAAAAATAGCAGAACACCAAAGGAGTTTTCCCGTCCTGAACGGGATAAACAACCAGACGACCTCCTTTCTCAAGTCGACGATGGCCTCTGCTTTTTGATTTTTTTTCCTCCACCCATATCCTCTTTCATGTGCTTTGTCTTTTCTCTTATTTATTTACTCCTGAAAGCTTTCATATGATATTATACCACCTCTTTTGGGGGGCCGAGTGTCTCTCCCACCCACCCACCCACCAACCTCCTGAAGCTCATTACATTGAGACTGAATCTAGGCTGTTTTTCCCCCTCACACACACACACCGAAAATTATAACACGACCAGCGACGGCACTCGTTAGCAGCTCTGTCAATCACGGGACCATGCAGGCGGTGTGTGTGTGTAGGGGTGTGTGTGTGTATGTGTGTGTGTGTGTGTGTGTGTGTGTGTGTGTCTGGTGTGGGTTGAAGCAATCGACGGCGGGGGTCAGCGATGAAGACATTCATTCCCTATTCATCCATCACGTCTCTCGCGGAAATCAATTTACCGCCGCATCAGCATCGCCGGGGCGTTGTTGCCTCGACAGCAGCGGCGGTGGCGGCGGCCGCGGCGACATGAAAAGAGGAAGGGGGAACGACTTCTGAAGGAAGAGACGAGACGAGAGGAGAGCGGCACAGTCACTTAGATTCAAACTAATAAACGTCACTCATCTTACTCCGTCGCGGCGTTCTCAGCTAACCTGCATCCAACAGTCCCCGTGTACGCATTCTTTTTTGTTGCCGTTCAACTTATTAACTTCAGCATGATCCGATGTTAAAGACCCTTCCCCCCCCCCAAAAAAAAACTGTGTCTACGTCTATTTGAAGTTTAGCTGCAGTGAAAATCCTGGTAGTTTCTTGTGCTCTGCATATCTCTAAAGCATTAGTAAAGAATCGTACCGAGTCCCGACACACTCAGGATAGCAGTCACTGAAAACAGGTTTGACACAGGGCGCCGAGAAGACGCACGCACGCACGGTTCAGTTCAGATGGGTCTGCTTTTTGAGGGGCGCTAGCCCTTCCTTTAAACAGCTTTATAGGGTTTGATGTTTGTGAACACAAACATTACAGTAAATGTCATAGACAATGAATGGAGAATTGATATCATATGTGTCTGAGCAAATCGGCACATAAAGTATGTCGGTGGTGGGAACCCTTGGCCAATAAAGGACCACCATTCTTGATTGATGATTAGAGCGCCCCCTCACTTCACACGGGTGTGATTTGTAGCTCTTTATTGGCCTCACTGGGCCACGCAACGCACACCTTTCCACTCAGTTCTCAAAAAACTACAGTACGTTCAAAACTCCGCCGTCCGCCTGCTCACCAGAACCCGATCCAGGGACCACATCACACCTGTCCTCCGTGAACTCCACTGGCTCCCAGTCAAGTTCAGAATCGACTTCAAAATACTCACCACCACATATGTACAAAGCCCTCAACAACCAGGCCCCCCTCTACCTCTCTGAACTCATCCAACGCAATGCCCCCTCCCGCTCCCTCAGGTCAAGCACTGCCAACCTACTGGAACCCCAGAAGTCCAACAAGAGAACCTGGGGTGACAGGGCCTTCGCAGTGGCCGCCCCCTCACTGTGGAACTCACTCCCAACTCACATCAGAGCTGCCGCCACCTTCGAAATGTTCAAAAGCACACTCAAAACCCACCATTTCAGACTGGCTTTCCCTACATAACTCCCCCCCCCCCCCCCAAAAAAGGAGTAACATATGTACATGTGCATGTTTTCCCTGTAGCAGCAAAGTTAGGTAAAGATTATGCTCCATATATATACAGCAGAAACATAAGTTTAGAAAAGGTGCAACGCTGGATTCCCTACCGCCGGTATACTTCCCAGCATTCCTCTCGTCTGGCAGCACTACTACACTTTGTGTATTCTCCTCTGCGATGAGGAGGAAGAGGAGTAGGAGGGGGAGGAGGAGTAGGAGGGGGAGGAGGAGGAGGAGGGGGGGGGGGGGGGGGGAGGAGGAGGTGGAGGGAGAGGAGGAGGAGGGGGAGAGGAGGGGGGTGACAGGAGAGGAGATTTGGGCCGGCGCGGGGACGGACCGACGCCGTCCGCATTAATGCAGTTGTTGCTTTCTTGCAGATGTCAGCTCCACGGTTCATTAACAGTGTTTGTTTAAAGAAAACCTGAAGTGGGGGGGACGGAAAAAAGAGAGGATAAAAGAGGAAGGACGAGAGGATGAGACGGGGAGCGAGACGACGACGACGACGCAGCACAGAGAGGAATAATTGGCGGCGCGAAAATGAAACGGAGAGAGGGGGGGGAGGAGGGGGGGGGGGGGGGAGGGACTGGGTCATCCGTGGCGACGCAGATGAAAACATCCTTGAATGGCAGTCACCGCGTTGCAGACGCGGTTTGTTTTTTTGTTTTTTGTTGCGACGGCGGCGGAGATATACTGACTGTACAAATCATGCACGAAGGTATACGGCCACAGAGAAATGAGTTGAAAACAGGGTGAAAGTACAGTGTGTGTGTGTGTGTGTGTGTGTGTGTGTGTGTGTGTGTGTGTGTGTGTGTTAGGGCTGCAACTAACGATTATTTTCATAATCGATTCATCGGGCGATTATTTAAACGATTAATCGATTAATCGGATTATGGCACCTTTTTGCAATTACCTTTAAAATTTTGCTTCAAGTTATTGTAGGCATGTTGTAACTAACAATAAAGACAATAAAAATGAATACTCCTTCAAAATCTATATTTTACCCCCTTTTTTGTACTTTGTAATGATACTGTAATCTGTAATGTTGACCGTGTATATTCTTTCCATTTCTATCTCTGGGACCCCAATTTATTATTATTTTATTTCTATTGTAAAAATCAATGTCAATTTTGAGAGTCCATTTGGTTCCATTTTTGCACTCTCTGTTACAGACCCTTTTAGGGTCCACATGGTTTACTTGCTAACTATCTATAATTTAGCTGAAACTCCCACTATGAGAACCACTGTCCTACACACACACACACACACACACACACACACACACACACACACCAGCATGCTAGCTGATAGAGGAAACCGTTCTTATTTAGCAGCCATATTAGCATGTTCTCTAGGCTCTAGTATCACTTATTGCCAAAGTTAAACAGCACTGAACAACTGATCATTGTTAAGCAAAACGTTCTGCTTTTGCCCTGTGCCCACTTCAATGCGCTGCTGAGTAACACAGGTGGAACAAATTTGAGGAGCTAACGAGCTACACTGCTAGTGCTCCGTAGACTGCCAGATTCAGACTTTGGGGAGCATTTTTGGTCATACGACAAAAAATATGGACAGTGGCGGTGCTCACAAATACCATGTTTTGGGACCTGTTTGGGGCATTTTGCAACCTGTTGATGACGTTGATGAGCTCACAGATCAGCTGTTTTTGCGGAGCTCATCGCAGCCACAGAGCGACTTGACGCTCTCTCTCTCTCTCTCTCTGTGTGTGTGTGTGTGTGTGTGTGTGTGTGTGTGTGTGTGTGTGTGTGTGTGTGTGTGTGTGTGTGTGTGTGTGTGTGTGTGTGTGTGTGTGTGTGTGTGTGTGTGTGTGTGTGTGTGTGTGTGTGTGTGTGTGTGTGTGTGTGTGTGTGTGTGTGCGCGTGTGTGTGTGGGGGAGACTGAAGTTGGGAGAGAGAGAGAGGGGTAGATGCGGAGCGCTCAGGTCACGTTCAAGACAATCTCGTGTTGTTTATACCGACCCGTTGCATATTGATCGTTCAGCCTAGTGCCATTACTGAACGGTAAAAAGAAAGCAGCTTTACGTTAGATTTTAATGTTGGAAAACACCCGCGATTAAATCGATAATCAAATTCGTTGGCAACGAATTTAATTATCGATTTTTATCGATTTAATCGATTCGTTGTTGCAGCCTTAGTGTGTGTGCGCGTGTGTGTGTGTGTGTGTGTGAGAGCAAGTATATCCCACATGTGTTGAAGCATTGCGGTGCGTATGCGTTTTGCGAGTTGACGCGAGTACGTGTATGCGTGACTTGTGTGTCACGCTGGTGTTAAGTTAAACAAGCCATAAAAAATAAGAATACCAGCACTCACTTTGTATCCAATATGATTCTTGTTTATTTCCAGTTAAAGAAGTTCACCATTAGGGCCATAATAACCCCCACCCTCCTCCGCCCGTCCGTCCATCCATCCTCAACTACATCCGTCATCCCCACATCCTGCACTTGTGCCCCACAAGATTTTTTTTTTTTTTTGCATCGAGCATTGGAACATTATATGAATAAAAATTTACTTTCTGTTTGGCTTTTAGGCGTCGTAAACGAAAGGTGCAATGGCCAGATACGACAAGCAACACAGATAACCTAATAACTTTATATGAATAGTGGAAATGGAGAATCTACAAAGCTCAAAAACGAGTTTTGAGCTTTGTAGATCTGCTATTTTCCACTGTTTTTGAAAATCCAACGACAGAAATGATTAAATGACGAAAATGATCGGACGATTATGCGTAACGAATGCGACGGGGCA
>NC_136803.1:21748084-21801440 GCF_951216825.1 Electrona antarctica | reverse complement strand
CCCCACTCTACACCATCCATCACCACCGCAACCAACCAGCAACAAGAAGGTGTGTGTGCCAGTGTGTGTGTGCCAGTGTGTGTGTGCCAGGCAGGCACCCTGGCATCCGACCAGGGTCCCGGGAAGAACACACAGTATGCGCAGGACCAATGCACGTGACACACACACACGCACGCACACACACACACCACACCTTTTCTGATTGCAAGCACCCGTCTGCCCTCAAGCCCCTGCACAAACCACGCCCACCTCTGACACACACACACACACACACACACACACACACACAGCCTCTCTTCACCCCGTTTCCGACACACTTTCATGTTCTCCCGAGATGACACCCCCTGCAGGCCATTGGAATATTCAAATTCTGCTCCCTAACTTATTGTGCGTGCGTGCGTGCGTGCGTGCGTGCGTGCGTGCGTGCGTGCGAGAGAGAGAGAGAGAGAGAGGGAGGGAGAGAGAGAGAGAGGGGAGAGAGCATGAGAGAAAGCACGTGTGTGCGTAGGTGGGTGCATGCGTGCGTGCGACATGTGAATTGTAATTAGTCGCTCTGGGGTGAGCAGAGAGCAAGCCCTTACCTCCTAAAAAGAGAAAAAAAATTAAAAAGGAAAAATAACACTCGGGGGCGAATAATTCTCTCCAAATACCCCATCCAATTTCCCTTCCCCCCCCCCACCCCCCCCCCCCCCCCCCCCCCCCCCCCCCCCCCTCCTCTTTCTCCATCTTCACCACCACCGCCAAATCATCACCTCGTGCCCCCTCCATGGCCCCCTTTGACTGACACACACCACACACACACGCACACAGCGCAAACACGCACGCACGCACGCACGCACGCACGCACGCACGCACGCACGCACGCACGCACTCTTTGTCTCCCTCGATCGGTGGCCATTCATCCCGCACTTTCTAACGTGGCAAAACTAGACCCAAAGTCGCTGATAAGAAGCAGAACTGGCAACACTGCAAACCAGCGCTGCAGGCTGCTTTACAATGTAGGCATTTAGCAGACGCTCTTAATCCAGAGCGATTTACAGTAAGCAGGAACAAAAGACATGAGGTAATACATCAAATACATAAAAAGTCATTATGAATCATATGTATGCTAAGAACCTAACAGTGGAATATCTATACAATGATATATATGTATATGTATATGTATATGTATATGTATATGTATATGTATATGTATCAATGGCAGAGAGGAGGATCTGGGGTTCACTCTGGTACGAGGAAGTCAAGGCGAGTACACCCCATCATAGTCACTGACCTCGACTATGCAGACGACATCGCCCTAATCTCGGATACAGTCGAGAAAGGAAGGGAGCTACTATACTGGCAGTAGAAAAGGAGTGCAGGAAGTTCAGCCTCAAGCTCAATGCCAAGAAAACAAAGGTAATAACAGTCAACACCGAGGACAAAACCATTGCCACTGCAGACGGTGCTCGAGCGAGTACCTCGGGGCCTGGACTGCCTCAACTGAACAGGATCTGAAGGTTCGGAGAGCACTTGCCTGGAAAGCCTTGCACGGGATGAGGAGTGTGTGGAAATCAGATATGGGAGAAGACCTTAACCGTCTGCCTGCCGCCATTCATTAATCCCTCGATTGCGTATTGCCAAGGTTTTATCGCGCGTAACACTTACTTTGAAGATCCAAATATCCGTAATCGCATTGTTCCTGTGAAAAGCTGCTGTGTGTGGTATCATGACCGGTTGTTGTTGTCTCGCTCGGCGGTGGAAAAAGCTGACCGCGAGTATCACAGCGCCTGCTACAGGCCGTTGAAAACGCTTGTCTGGGACAAAGCGTCCTCTGCAATGTCGCTTCTGTGAGATAAAGCCGTCTGAAACCAGAGCCGGCAATGTAAGTGGATGCGCGCGCATTTTCAAAATGGCCGCGCCCATTGTGTCAGAAGCATAACAAAGCTAACTGACGGTAGATTTCGATACGATCGTATTAAAACATGCATTAATTAATACATCGCTGTTAAAACGGCTTTTCCGTTTGTGGCAGGCCACAAGATTCTACGTTTTAAAATTCCTATGTTCCCGGCAGGCCTCGTGTTAAGAGGCGGCTGTTCATAGCTACTGTGGAGTCAGTAGTGCTGTATGGGGCCAAGACATGGACCCTTACAATACAACAGCAAAAAGCCCCGGATGGAGTCTACACAAGAATGCTACGAATGGCACTAGGTGTCACATGAACGGACCGCATCAGAAATGTGGACCTCTATGGGGACCTACCACGGGTCAGAGAGAGAAGGATGAGGCTGGCAGGGCACTGCGTGAAGGACCCAGAACTTGAGGCAAGTAAATTGACCCTATTGGCCAGGAGGGGATTGAAGCGTACCACCTATGTAGACGTGCTGCGGCACGACAGCTTGGCTGACAACCAAGGAAATAATTCCCCATTAATTTTCCCCATAGAGGTTTCAAAAGGTAAACGTTCACCCCTCTATCACATGGAACTATGTTTTTGTGTCCATATCACTACGCCCAAAAAATAGTTCCATGTGATAGAGTGGGCAAAGTTGAACGAATGTTGCGCAAATATTTTAGAAATAGGTCTAATAGGTAATACAAATGACGCTAGTTTTGTAAATTAATTTACTTTTAATGCGTGCCCCCCTGTGCCCCCACTTCCAAACCACTATATTAATGGCAAGAATTTCATACAACTTAAGTTCAAAAATTGTGAACTATCCCTTTAACCATTCCAGCCCTATACATTTCAGCCATTTGAAAATGGCCGATCTACAAGAAAAAAACCAAAACAAAAACGTGACATTTGAGTACTTATTCCGCCACTGCCTGCATGGCGCTATACCCAAGCCCCGCCCAGAATGCCTGGGCCACATTGAAGCCAGCGACGCTAGTGGTCATCATCATCATCATCATTTTTCGACCACGGTCGAGATCATGGATTTCACAATGCCACGCCATGACTTTCCGGTCCTTCATTGCCATCCCCAGTTCCTGCTTACTGATCCATGTGTCCCTAGCGATGACATCAGAGAAACAACAGTTTTCTACCTCTGGTGGCTTCTCCTCCACTCTCTAGATATATTATAACTCTATGGCTATACCGCAGCGTACAGCGCGCAGCCATACACAGCTCCTCCTTCACGCCGTGGTGACAGATCCTCTCGGCGACGCGTGCGCCACAGTCCTCCCCGTATCAATAACCCTGCAGCCGTCGCTCCACTCCACTACAAAGGGCTGCGGTCGGTGCTGACAGGGGGCTGGCTGTAAGGGATGGCAGATAATGGGATTGAGGTGGTACTTAAATCTCAGCGAACCGCGGCAGCTCGAGTAATTAGCGAACGGGATCCATACTGGGGGGGGAGGGGGGGGGGGGCTCTAATCAGAGCTAACGCTACCCACAGGGCCCCGCCCGCCGACGGCTGGCCGGCCGCCGCAACACGACGATAGCAATGCTCCGTACGGGAATCTTCATCTAGCGTTATCTCTGCCCCTCTTTCCTTTTGTGTGTGTGTGTGTGTGCGTGTGTGTGTGTGTGTGTCTGTGTGTCTCTCTCTCCATGCGCTCCGTTCCTCCCTCTCTATACCAGCATGTCGATTCCGTGCGGTCCCCTTCGCTGCATGTGTCTTCTCGGACTGCACAAAATAGTCCAAAACAGGGCTGGACCGAGACACATTTTTTTGCATTTTGGCCCAGACTGGCCAAACCACAACCAGCGTGCCAGATACTCTACTGACTTTCCGGGGTCAAGGCCCATACAAATACTTGAAATACAAGCCCTTAAACACCACCACATTTACAGCACAACATACATGATACACAACCAACAGACAACAAATTTAACATTTTGGCCCAGACGTCCCACCAGAGGGTCGGACCATGCACTGGGCATATGCCTGGTATATACGTCCTGTGGCCGGCCAGTCCGCCCCTAGCCTCGGACGGAAACCCAGACGGTTTTATTTCCAGGGAGAAAAAAAAGTCTGGGATCGAGTCCACTTCAATTCGGCATACAGTAGCGCAAACGTCAATCACTCTCGACTCTCGCTGATTTCTGATCGTCTAGTCTGCACCTTTGCAAAATTGACGCACACGTCAATAAAAGCATAGGTGGACCCCAGGCTATAGTCCGCCCCTGGTCCAAAAGGGTTTTGTTTCCTCTGGAGTGGCACCAAAGTAACACTCCTCGCAACCAAAGTAACACCCACTCCGCCCCACCCCCCCCCCCCACCCCCCGAGGAGGGGAAGGATGAGGAGGAGGGCCGCCATGGGGTGAGAAAACAAGAGGTGGTGAGAGAGAGAGAGAGAGAGAAAGCAGAAAGGGGGGATGAGAGAAAGGGATTGTAATTTCACAGTGGTGTCAGAGGATCCAGGCAAGGCCCCTGCATGGCTTTCCATTGAGGCTTCATTAGCGAGGAACAATGGAGCTCCCCGCCATCTAATTAGAGGAGGTTAATGAGGAGGAGGAAAGGCCCTGGCCCGATCCCTGCCATGCACACTGTGTCACTGGCGGCGGTGGGGGGGGGGGGGGGGGGGTAGGAGGGGGGTCAAAGGGGTCCCAGGGGTCAGCTAGTATACCTGTCGGTTGACTCGTACAGATTATATGCTGTGTCTGCTACGCACAGGCGTGGTGTACATTATATGGAAGAGTGTGTGTGTGTGTGTGTGTGTGCATGCGCGTGCACGCGTGTGTGTGGCGTGAAACGAACGAAATGTGACCGTTTCTAACCGAGGCTAAGTCATTTTTTCTTTTTCGTTCTCCCACACTGACCCACCAGTTTTGCACGCACACACACACACACACACACACACACACACACACACACACACACACACACACACACACACACACACACACACACACACACACACACACACACACACACACACACACACACACACACACACACACACACACACACACACACACACACACACACACACACACACTGTAGCAGTAGATGGACGGATAGTGCTCTGCATGTAAAGTGCCTTGAGACAACTTGTTGTGATTTGACACTTTGATTAGATTGAATTGGATTGAATAATCTCAAAGGAAACATTAAACACACAAAGGACAGAATGAAAATCAAAAAAAGAATAAAGCTTACGGATAATAACTTAGTGCTTCATAGTGATGAGCATGACGTGCATTAAGGAAACACGTATTGGTACGTGACACCAAACGCGCACCTGTCAAATTTAGATGTCAATCTAAACCCAATACCTGAAAGTAAACATGTTTACCACTACTTTCCAATCCCATAATGTCACTGCAATTATAAGAAGCAAAACAACCCCGTCATTCACTCATTGCATCTCCCATCCGTCACGCAGTTAGTCACCCCGCGCCTCCATATATGGTCACGCCTCGTGACATCATGCTTCCATATATGGTCACGCCTTGTGACATCACACCTCCGTCCATATACAGTATGGTCATGCCCAGGGCTCGACGCTTAGCATTTTTCCAAGTAGCATGTGTGCTACTAAGTTGAAAAATCTAGTAGCACACAAATTATTTTAGGAGCACGATGAAAAATGATGTGTTTTTGAGGGGCGCTAGCCCCTCCTATATACAGCTTTTGTCCCCACACATCTCAAAATTTGCCATTGACAATCAACAGAGAAATTAGGTCAAAATTCTGCTAAATATGACATAAATGAAACATCAAAACATTAAACTTTATTGACATTGAAGGGAAGATTTATGTCATATGTAAACGAGCAAATCAGCTAACCAATCACAGGAAACAGGCCTTCTGATTGGCCAGTATGAGATGATTTCTGATGATAAGAGCGCCCCTCACTTCACATGGGTGTGATTTTTCTTTAATAAAGTGATATGAGGTAGGGGCGGGAAATAATATGGCAACATATTATATCACAATATCTTTTCAGCAATGATCACAAAATATTGATATTCATCATGATATCATTGTTTTGTTTGTTTTCATATAATCTATATAATAAATTTGTTTTATGCTAATACTTAGATAGATAGTAGCTCTGATCCATAGCCACGCATTAGAGCTATGGACCAGAGATAGATAGATAGATAGATAGATAGATAGATAGATAGATAGATAGATAGATAGATAGATAGATAGATAGATAGATAGATAGATAGATGTTGCTCATGGATGGATGGATAGACAGACAGACAGGCTATCCGTTTTTATCCTGCTGTTCTATCATGTGAGTGTGACATTAAGTGCAGAGGCTGCTCGATGGTAAATTAGTAATGCAACATTCTCCTTGGCTTTGACTGCTTCAGTTCAGACAGTAAATCAGTAGTCTACTGTAGCTGATATGTCCGATGTTCTAAGCTATAGCCTGCTATGCAGAAGGAGGTCGGACAAACTAAACCTCGGCGAGTCGGCGTGGTGGAAGGAGGTGGTGGGGGGACAGATCTTTGCCTTTTTTTCGTTGCTCATTATGCAGGTCATACAATGACCACTGACTGATATGTATCCAGATTCCAGCCAGTTCGGTTATTCGTATTATCATTGACGGTGCGCACACGCTTTTGTAAGCAAACGCTAAGCAAGGGTTGTTTTTGATAAACATCAATCCATCCACTCCATGTGCGTGCACGCACGGCTGCACGCTGTTTTCACCCGCGTTTGGTTAAAAGTTATATCAAGTTACGTTTGAACTTTGAACATTACAAACAAACTTTGCAAATAACGTGTCGGGGTCCAAGGCTTCTGAATCTGTGCTATCATGCTAATGCTATCCTGGTGCGTTCGCTCTGTCTACTTTTCTGTCTGCCGGCGCTGACAGCAGTGACAGGGAAGAGCACGGAGCAGCGACACAGGGAGGGGCGGGGCGGTAGGAGCAAAGGGGCATAGATCTTCAAATGAACACTGCATTGAGCCTCGACACGTTGTTAGCTTGAAGATCTGCTCTTTTTGGCGAACGACACCGCCGTACTACAGAATATAAATGTAGGTATAGAACTGCGACTATAGAATGTGCACTTGCTGTGTATTGAACGGTCCAATTCTGTAGTCGCACCGGTGCTACAAATTGAATTTTACAACTCGCACGGTGCTATATTTAGTAGCAAATGCGTGTACCTAGTCACACTGTCGAGCCCTGGTCAAGCCTTGTGACATCACACCTCCGTCCATATATGGTCACGCCTTGTGACATCACACCTCCGTCCATATATGGTCACGCCTTGTGACATCACACCTCCGTCCATATATGGTCACGCCTCGTGACATCATGCCACCATATATGGCCGTCTCCATATATGAAGATCACGACACTGACCTCATCTAACCCTGCATAACCATACATGGAGAAGCCTGGATCATCACTTAAATCTGCATATATGGAGCCGGCCAGCAACTCTACATCTGACCTCAAACCCCCTCCATATGGAGCTGACCTATTCTGACATTCCATATGTTGATCCTCCCCACCCGTCCTTCCTGTTCTGACATTCAATATGTTGATCTGACCTCATCAAACCCTGAACACTCAAGACACGCTCCATATATGGCGTCTTACTGGTATATATAGCAATGTGTGGAAGTACTTTCTTGGCTTACTGGCAGCGGGCACAATAAACTTGGCACTTGACAGACAGACAGACAGAATTAAGGTTGGCGAACGTGCATTAAGGTTGGCGAACATGGTTAGTCATTTCGGAACAATGGGAGGTCGGAACAATGGGAGGTCGGAACAATGCCACGTTGTGCAGACAAGCAGTCAGTGAGTTCATATGTGCACAGACGCACTCCGATGAACACAGGGTTATCATACAAATAAATAATACGATTTCTCCACCTTTTGCGTTTTGACTTCATGTTGGCTACTGAAAATAGCCCCGATTTCTCCTCAGGCATCCTAAAAATAAATAGAACTTTATCTTTAAATCTATATATCATATCAGTGATGAAGGAAAAGCAGAACGGGAAGCCATTCTGTTTCTCCCGTCATAGTGTTCTCTGGCATGATTCTTCCGGCCAAAATAACTTTATCAACCTTAACCAATGGAGACGTGTCTGTTACAGAACATTGTGGGCAAACATGTACAGTACAGGTCACTCGTTTCTTAAAGGCCTATTGTACTGCACATGGGCTGTCATAGCAGTCAGCTAATGTCTTAACAATATTTTCCTTTATAAAAGGGCCAGTTGTATTATCTTTGAAAACATGCAGGTCGAATTTCAGGGAACGGAGGACCTCTTTTTTTTTGTATGATGCTTGGCTTGCTTTTCCTAACCCTGCTCTGCTGCATGATTTCAAATTCAAATGACGCTGGGGGGGGCGGGGGTGGCGGGGGGGTGGATAATGCATTCACTTCCCTGCTCCCTCGCAGCTATAGCCAACTCCTGGTGCCCCGCGCGCTGTTGCACTGTACCTTTAAGTGCACTGAACAGTCAGCCAGTCATTACTGGATGGATTCTACGGCCCGCATCGCCGCTGGCTATTGAGATTCGTGGGTCAAAGAAGCAGCTCACCAAAAATTTAATCAGATGGAAAAACTAAGCTGTGAACAGGGCCCCCCAAATGCCTTTTTTTGGGATAAACTTTGGCCCGAGATTGGCTATAGTACATTTTTGGAGCCTTTTTTTGTTTTTTTACTCCGGACTGCTATATGTTTCCATTTAGTGAAGGGAGAAATCTACCGTCATCGGTTTAAAAAACAAACGACTGTATAAGCTTTAACCCATATTTAGGCCTGACGTCGAAATAAAAAAAAATCTTCTAAATGCTGACAGTTTTCTGACCTATGTTTCTTTATCAGTGGTGCTCAATATTTCATGTCATGGACCCCCAAAATTATATGTAATAGGCCGCTGACCCCCATCTGAAAATATGTTGTTCCAGGGACCGCCCCCAGAAGCAAAGATTTGGGTTAAAACTTTATTTATGTGATGACAACCGCAAACCCATGACGTACTTTCATTTCACAGCAGTGGCTCGTAAAAATACGACGGACATCCGATTACTGAATGCATGCAACTCTTCCTTCAATAAGGGTTGCCGACCGACTATTAAATATGCGTGACCCATTTGATTTTATTGGCATTTGGTGGAGAAAAAAAAACAAAAAAAGTCAAAATCCGACCGAGTCACTCAGACCAAGAAGGTCTTTATATATGGATATATATGCAGCCCAACAAAACGTAGCCTACACCTGCCCAAAGCCAAAGTTTTTCAAGTTGTTTAACGACGTACTCGACTTATAGGCTACTACCAGAGAGAAAAGTCAGCTTCTCCGTCCCGGAGAGAACGACGGGTGGATTGACAGTTGACGTTACTGTGTACTGGTTTGTCTTGCGCTGATTTGAATGAAAACACCGGCGTGCAATTATAGGTTTATCCCATTCCCTACACGTGGATAAAGAAGAGGGCAAAGTAGGAGCTGTTTATAAGCATTGAGTGTCGCGCCTTAATATTCCAAGAGACGAGACATTTTTATTTCTCTCACCCTCTACTGCAGCCGCAGTCTGTAGGGAACCTCTCTCTCTCTCTGTCTGTCCACATGTATGTCTGCCTGGCAGGGTCAGGTCTCTCGGAATGTCACAGATTTATTTTGGATATCGGAACCATTTTTTTTGGACCCATGAAGAGCTCTACTGTGTAGTGTGTGTGAGCGAGCTAACGTTAGCTATGTTTTTTGTCTTTTAACCTGTAGCACTAGCTAGCTATACTCGGGCAAATATTGAAGTTATTAAAAACAGCCTATCCATCATTGCATCATCGCATTTTTTGCAGGGAATCATAGCTTCAAATTGACATATTGGTTGTTCAGTTTGACCCACCGGTTTTGGAGATATGGCTAATAGAGTAATGTCTTACAGAGAAACAGCGAGTTGAGAAAACAGGCTTGAAAGGTTCACTTGTGTGGTCTCTAACATTACACCTATAGCTATATGTTATAGCATTTATTTTAGACATGCTCTAGTATGTGAAGAGTATGTCTGTGCTATTAACTAATTTCACAGTTAGTCTTGCCGTCATGACTGTCTCTGTATCAGAAAGTCATATATGATCTTTCTCACGTCTTTATATTGATTGATAAACAAATCTGTCCATTCACCTGTCTCGATCTGTGCACACACACACACACACACGCACACACACACGTTCCAACCCCATACACACTGCTTACGGCACAGCGAGTACTGTACTGTACAGAGGCTATATGGAGAAGTGTGTGTGTGTGTGTGTGTGTGCGTGCGTGCGTGCGTGCGTGCGTGCGTGCGTGCGTGCGTGCGTGCGTGTGTGTGTGTCACACACACACACGCACAAACAAAACAACAACACCAGCATTGTAGATTTGTCTCTGAACGCCAAAAACAAACCAATAAACTATTATTGTGTATGCTGTCAGACAGAGACAGTTCAGGTTCAGAAACGCTGTGTGTTAACAGTAAAAGGATAAACAGCACCAGCAAGCAATTTTACCCCCTATTTTTGCGTTTTAGTCTTTGTAATGGTTTCCTGTATAGCCTGCATTATGGTGCATTATGGGAGATTTAAGGTAGTTTATGCCTATGTTGACAGTCGACTAATGGCGTACGTACGCAGCGCCGAGCCAAATGAAAATATCGTGCGGACGTGTAAATGCGCGTTTTGTGAACCGTGAGGCAACCTCGTCATTTCAAAACAATGGTATCGCTGCACATTAGTAAAAAAAAAACAAAAAAACATTCCAATGGCCGCAAATTTGCTCTGGTTTGGACACACATACACAGAAAATAAAACGCACACAAATGTCGACCGGACGACCTCCTGCGCAAACAAACATGCATAACGCACGCATGCACGTGCACACACGCTCTCACACACACGCCACACCCACACCCACACACACATGCACGCGCACACGTACGTGCGTTCAGGTAATTCCCAGTAATGTATGTGCCAGTAATATCTAGTAATGTGTGCTGTAATAACCCCTAATCACAGGGGCTGTTAGAGAGAGCGGTACAGGATGTGTTGTGTGTGTTCAGGCGATCAGTCCATATTATATATATATATATATATATATATATATATATATATATATATACACACGGGTGCAAAAGAGATCACTATCCATTACAGGTTAATCTGCTTAATTTATAACATAACTTATAATTTAGGTATTGAAAAATAGCAGACCTACTGAGCTTTTAGGTCTGCTATGAGAAATCGTGAAAATGTGCCACAAATCTTTGAATATATATTATTACAGAGTGAACATTTTAACTCAAATCTTTGCTTCTGGGGGGGTTCCTGGAACAACATATTTTCAGATGTGGGGGCGCACACACGCACACACGCACACACACACACACACACACACACACACACACATCTCATTTAACTCGGAAGAGTGCACGTCTAGGTAATCAGACTTCTAGGTGGACAGGAGGATACAGAGAGACATGATGACAGCATACTGTATAAAACTATATACACAGTATAAAATGTATGCTTGTAACTCACAGAATATACAACATGAAAACCACCGAGTCCATTTGGTTATGTGCATGATGTGTGCTCTCTCTCTCTCTCTCTCTCTCTCTCTCTGCAAAAGAAACAAACTCAGCTGATTTTGTATCTTCAATATATCCTGAATAACAGAAAAAAAGTTGCCTGGAATTGTCTGAGGGGAAAGTGTTGAAAATGGCTTGTACAGTATGGCCATTGGCCACCATAGACATCCTATATAAGGCAAATATTTTCTAGATTTCCTTTTGCTTTCAGTAGCATGTGACATGTCAAACTAGGGTGTTTTCATGATGCTGAATCCATTCCAAGCATTAGTTTTGCACAAAAAAACTCATAGCCGTCCAAACCGACGAGCAAGAAAGAGAGTGTGTTAAAGGCAGAACAAAAAAAACAGAGCTTGTTTGATTGTTTGTTTTCTCCTCAACGTGCTAAACCAGAAACAAGCAGGCCTCAACTTTCTCCCATTCAAGTCAAAGGATGACAGACAGTGCAACACACAACACATGAGTAACAAAAAAAACAGGAAGGGGGGAGGGGGCTATATTCTGTTGAAAATATCAACTTCAGAGGTTGAGGGGTGGAGAGAGAGAGAGAGAGAGAGAGAGAGAGAGAGAGAGAGAGAGGGAGAGAGAGAGAGCAGCGTTTTGAATGCGTCTGTAGGCTGCATGGCTCGGTTTGATATGCAGAGAGAGAGAGAGAGAGAGAGAGAGAGAGCCTTTCAAGTCATTTGTTAGACTCAATTTCTTCCTTTGTTACATCTGCAGATTAGGTTCTCCAGCAAACAACCGGTAACATGAAGGCACACAACTGCTAGTATTGGTGTGTGTGTGTGTGTGTGGTGGGGGGGGGGGGGGGTGACAAGTAGCATGAGGGAGAGCACGGGGAACGAGAGGACAGGAGAGGGGGAAAAACAGGAAAATTGTTGATGTAAAGAAGAACAGCAGAGAGATTGGAAATGGAGTACAGAGTGACGAGATGCTGTGTGTGTGTGTGTGCGTGTGTGTCAAATGCATTGCTCACACTATATGCACACAAGGAGGTTTTGAATCACTGTCCCCAAAACATAGTCACTCTCTCTTATTATTGCTCTCTCTCCCTCTCCCCCTCTCCCTCTCTCTCCCCCCCCTCTCCCCCCCTCTCCCCCCCCCCCCCTCTCTCTCTCTCTCTCTCTCTCTCCGCCACTTGGTTTTCAACAGCTATAAAAAAAGTTTACAATAATGGTTAAAAGCTATAAGGTGACACAAAGCCGTGTTGCTCAGGTCTAAACGGGTTAAAAACACGATGTTCCCGCAGGCAGCCACGCGCAGACCTTCACTGCATTGTTGCCACTGACCAAACGGGGGGGGCGGCAGAGACAGCATGTTCTGGTGCAGGTTGTTGTGACTCTTCCTTATGTCATTTAGACCTGCAGGTCAATTCTACAGTCTTCTGAAAGACCTCATCGTTTCTATATGTCAGTGGTTCTCAAACTATATTTCATGTCAAGGAGCACCAGAATGATATGTATTTGGGTGTGGAGTGGATCTGAAAATATGATGTTCCAGGTACGCGCCCCGCCATGCAGAAGCAATGATATACGAGTTTAAAAAACGTTCGCCGTGAAAGAAAGATTTGCACATGTTGCTTTCAGGATTTTTCAAAGAAATAGCAGATCTGACAAGCTCGTAGCGCGGCACCGAGTGCCGCGCTACGAGCTTGTAGATCTGCTATTTTTTCAATAGCTAAAGTATAACATGAAGCTGTGTTCCCCCGTCCTGAAGGGGTTATTGATGTCATGGTGTGGTGCCGTGCAGCATGCTGCTGTACTGTACACTACAGTCATTCAGACCCGTCTCTTATCTCACTGTCCTCGCTGTATCTATCCGTCACTGCTGCTGAGCACATGGATTCTTTTGTAAAAAGAATGAAAAAAAGAAAATAGTTTAGGATAATGTTCTCTGTGTGTGGGTGCGTGCGCGTGCGTATTCCAACCCCATTAAGACCTGCAGGCTGAGGTCGATTCTTGTCTTTTAAAAGCGAACGGTTTCCTGAAAAAGCTTCTGTCGCTAAATAAATCAGCTGGTTCTAAAACTTTTTCGTGATGAGGATCTCCCAAAATGTGTATGTACTGTACTTGGCCTGCCGACCGGACACAAAGCTAAACATAATATTTTGTTCCAGGCACCCCCCCAGAAGCAAAGATTTGAGTAAAAAATGTTTGCTTTAAAAACATATAATTCATATTCAAAGATCAGTCACACACGTTACCGCAGTGAAATTTGTTCTCCGCATTTGACCCATCTCGGTGAGCCGCAGCATGCGCCACACTCGGGAATCATTAGTTGATTTGACCCCCAATCCAACCCGTTGATGCCGAGTGCCAAGCAGGGACTGACCCCCCAATCCAACCCGTTGATGCTGAGTGCCAAGCAGGGACTGACCCCCCAATTCAACCCGTTGATGCTGAGTGCCAAGCAGGGACTGACCCCCCAATCCAACCCGTTGATGCTGAGTGCCAAGCAGGGACTGACCCCCCAATCCAACCCTTGATGCTGAGTGCCAAGCAGGGACTGACCCCCCAATCCAACCCGTTGATGCTGAGTGCCAAGCAGGGACTGACCCCCCAATCCAACTTGTTGATGCTGAGTGCCAAGCAGGGACTGACCCCCCAATCCAACCCTTGATGCTGAGTGCCAAGCAGGGACTGACCCCCCAATCCAACACGTTGATGCTGAGTGCCAAGCAGGGACTGACCCCCCAATCCAACCCGTTGATGCTGAGTGCCAAGCAGGGACTGACCCCCCAATTCAACCCGTTGATGCTGAGTGCCAAGCAGGGACTGACCCCCCAATCCAACCCGTTGATTGTGAGTGCCAAGCAGGGACTGACCCCCCAATCCAACCCATTGATTGTGAGTGCCAAGCAGGGACTGACCCCCCAATCCAACCCTTGATGCTGAGTGCCAAGCAGGGACTGACCCCCCAATTCAACCCGTTGATTGTGAGTGCCAAGCAGGGACTGACCCCCCAATTCAACCCGTTGATGCTGAGTGCCAAGCAGGGACTGACCCCCCAATCCAACCCGTTGATGCTGAGGGCCAAGCAGGGACTTACCCCCCAATCCAACACGTTGATGCTGAGTGCCAAGCAGGGACTGACCCCCCAATCCAACCCGTTGATGCTGAGTGCCAAGCAGGGACTGACCCCCCAATTCAACCCGTTGATGCTGAGTGCCAAGCAGGGACTGACCCCCCAATCCAACCCGTTGATTGTGAGTGCCAAGCAGGGACTGACCCCCCAATCCAACCCATTGATTGTGAGTGCCAAGCAGGGACTGACCCCCCAATCCAACCCATTGATTGTGAGTGCCAAGCAGGGACTGACCCCCCAATCCAACCCATTGATTGTGAGTGCCAAGCAGGGACTGACCCCCCAATCCAACCCATTGATTGTGAGTACCAAGCAGGGACTGACCCCCCAATCCAACCCATTGATTGTGAGTGCCAAGCAGGGACTGACCCCCCAATCCAACCCATTGATTGTGAGTGCCAAGCAGGGACTGACCCCCCAATCCAACCCGTTGATGCTGAGTGCCAAGCAGGGACTGACCCCCCAATCCAACCCGTTGATGCTGAGGGCCAAGCAGGGACTTACCCCCCAATCCAACACGTTGATGCTGAGTGCCAAGCAGGGACTGACCCCCCAATTCAACCCGTTGATGCTGAGTGCCAAGCAGGGACTGACCCCCCAATCCAACCCGTTGATGCTGAGGGCCAAGCAGGGACTTACCCCCCAATCCAACACGTTGATGCTGAGTGCCAAGCAGGGACTGACCCCCCAATCCAACCCGTTGATGCTGAGTGCCAAGCAGGGACTGACCCCCCAATTCAACCCGTTGATGCTGAGTGCCAAGCAGGGACTGACCCCCCAATCCAACCCGTTGATTGTGAGTGCCAAGCAGGGACTGACCCCCCAATCCAACCCATTGATTGTGAGTGCCAAGCAGGGACTGACCCCCCAATCCAACCCATTGATTGTGAGTGCCAAGCAGGGACTGACCCCCCAATCCAACCCATTGATTGTGAGTGCCAAGCAGGGACTGACCCCCCAATCCAACCCATTGATTGTGAGTACCAAGCAGGGACTGACCCCCCAATCCAACCCATTGATTGTGAGTGCCAAGCAGGGAGGCATTGGGTCTCATTGTTTACAGTCTTTGGTATGACCCGGGCCAGGGATCGAACCTCCAACCTCCCAGTTTCAGGGCGGACACTCCAACCACAGAGAAGGTGTAAGGAGAGAGTGAGAGATGCTGGCAATTAGGTAAGAGGCAGAAAAAAGCAAAGGAAAGACAGAAAATCCAGCTGCGCACTAAACAAAAATCACACCCGTGTGAACTGAGTGGTGCAAATCCCCCCCCCCCTCTCTCTCGCTCTCATTAGCAGGCAACAGTGCATCTCTCTGTCTCTGTTTCTGCCACAACAGCGCCCCTACTGGTACTCATGAGTCACACATGAGTCACACACATTAACACGAGTCACATAGGTAGGTGAACACGGACATTGCTGTTCCTTGGAGTGGTTGCACCACTCAAAAATAAAGTATGCATGGACTTGCACCGTCACTTTCAGTTCTCCCTCTGGCTCTAGTTTACACTGGTGGTCGGCAACCTTTTAGACATGAAGTGCCCTCTTATGGGATTCCAGCCCCTGCCTCTCTAACTCTCTCTGCAACGTGCCTGGAATTATACGTTACATACATTATGTAACCATCTTCACATACAGCATGTTCTATCTACTACACTCTATAGCATCCACAGAAACAGCACAGCTAATCTATCAATCTATGTTAAATAGATCTAACCTTCTATGCTATTACTGTACCACACGTTCAGTACAGGCATGACCAAACTTTTACACAATAATCTTGAGGACAGACATGGGTGTTGTTTGTAAAGCCATCGGTGAATTGGATTATTCCTTTTTTACAAAAGTGCATTATTTCCTGTTTACAAAAGTGGATTATTTCCTGTTTTGTGTATGTGTATGATTATTATTTGACCTTATTTTTACCTTTGTACGTGTATACCGTAATACCATTTGATTTATCTCTGTGAAGTATTTAGATTCTGTCATGCATTATGTCATGCAGTATTTTGAACTACAGTGCATAGCTATTATTATGATTATGAATACTATTATTATATAATTGTAATGCAATCAAATGTATGTCCCAAATTAAGAGCACAAAAACAACAATTTAACACGAGTAATACAAATCAATACTGTAGCTCCATGCTAAATATTTTCCGAAACAGGAAAATACAGCCCGCATGCGCAACACACACACACACACACACACACACACACACACACACACACACACACACACACACACACACAGAAGTCATTCCAAATCTTCAACGGGCGGTATACTGTATGAGCGTGTGTACGTTTCAATGGAAGAGACTGACAGGCTATATAGGACAGTGCACTGCTGACACAGTGGAGAGAGCCCCACCCTGGACCCCCAAGCCACCCACCCACCCACTCTCCCCCACGACTCACCAACCAACCAGCCCTTCTTTAACCAGTGGTCCGGGGACCACCAGTGGTCCTTGAGGTGGTCCCAAGCTAAATGACGGAGAGTTGGTATAACCGAAATGGACCCTTATTAGATGTTTAACTCTTGAGAGCGTAAAATGAAACCAAATGGACCCGTACGGGTCCATTTGGTTTCATGTTACGCTCTCAAGAGTTACATTATCGTTACATCTGCATTACTTAACTCATAAGAAGTCTACACAAATTGGAGAATGTAGAAGAATTGTTACTTTGATCAACGTTGTGCCTGTTATCTCTCCTAATGGTATACCCACACATCAATACAGCATGGGATTGTGGACAAAAAATCTTATCCAACGATAACAAAACATAATCTAAGTTTTGGGTCTAAGAGGCTAAACGTCACCAAATGGTGGTCCGTGGCTCAAATGCCCAAAAACTAATGAATGATTCCTTGATTTGAAGCAAGATGAAAACACACTGACCTAGAACACCATCTACTGGCGGCATTCGGTAAGACAAGCCCTCTTCAACAAGGGCTTGTCTTTTGAAAAACACCACCAATCTCGTTTTGGTCTTAACTCATTTAGACCTGAGAACTGATTCTACAAAATGTTTTCTAAATCTTGACAGTTTTCAGAAAAAAAACCTATGTTTCTATACCCTATCAGTGGTGGCTCAAACTATTTTATTTCAAGGACCCCAAAAAATTATATGTAATTGGCCGCCGACCCCCCATCTGAAAATATATTGTTCCAGGCACCTCCCAGAAGAAAAATGTTGAGTTAAAAATGGTCGCTCTGAAAGAATATAATTCAAAGATATAGATAAAAAATAACAGATCTACAAGCTCGTAGCGCTGCACTCGGTGCCGCGCTATGAGCTTGTAGATCTGCTATTTTTCCAATAGCTTAAGTATAACATAATGCTTTAAAACACCAAAAGGGGTTGTCCCCGTCCTGACTGGCTTAAACAACACAAGTCTTGACGATATTATAACCGTGCCTCCTCACCATGACAACATGAAATCTTCCTTCTGTTGTCTCACATCACGGATATGCTAATGTACCATAAATACATGCCATGTACGGTGAATGTTTACAACATAACAGAAGTGACAAAAACTTCAAATAACGTGCAGTGCATACATGTGCAGATTTGTGCGCACACACACAAACATGCCACTTTTTTCTATTTTTTTAGATTCTAGGTATGGTATATGTGCGTTTTGTGACAGTGATGTAAAAAGGTTTTCAATGTAATGAGTCCCGGGATGCAGGAATGGTCTTTTAGATGAGTCCCAGGGACATTTTATGAGTCCCACTTCAACGACGTTATAGGATACAAATGTCAGCTTTTAACTCCCATTTAATTTTATATGGTTATAATGTGGTTATATTCATGTAGAAAACAGAAGAAATGATTATTATAACTAAACCTGATTGAACCTGAATAGCTGTCGCCTGACTAGCCAACCTGTCTTGTCTGGATGATGTTTGTGACCATGAACTGCTTTGTACATTGACTATATTGGATTTGGAGTGGTTTTTTTTTACTTTTTTTTTTATATATATTTTTTTTATTTTGTTTTGTTTTGAATGTTCTTTGGTTGTCTTGATTTGGAATTTTTGTGTTGTGTGTGTTTAATTTTTTTTTGTATTTGTTACTCCGTTTGTATTTCTCAATTTACTTCTATATTTGTAAAAAACAAAAAATTAATAAACAGAACATTAAAAAAATAAATAACTAAACCTAGCAAAATAAACTAGAATACAAAAAACAGTACAGTAGTGCAGTAGTGCATCCCGTGGATGCAGATTGCAGACGTCATTGTTTTATTGCGTCGCTTAACTATAAACTGCGTTTTGGGATGCAAAATGCACCCTATTTTAATCTCTGTGTGAGATGGTAAAGAAAAAATGGCCCATGTTGGTGAGTGAGGATGACAGAATTCACTATAGCCGGCTCCTACAATGGTTCTCAACCAGTGGTCCGGGGACCACCAGTGGTTCTTGAGGGGGTTCCATCCAGGTGCATGGTCCCCAGCTAAATGATGGGACAGTTGGTAACCAAATGAACCCTTATTGATAGATCTTTAACTCTTGCGAGCGTAAAATGAAACCAAATGGACCCGTACGGGTCCATTTGGTTTCATTTTACGCTCTCAAGAGTTAAATGATTGTTAAACATTTGCATTACTTTCATTTACGAGAAATCTACACAATTGGAGAATGTAGAAGATTTGTTATTTTTGATCAACGTTTGCCAGCATGGAATTGTGGACAAAATGTTATCCGACGATAACAAAATGTTCTTTAGTTTTGGGCCCGAGAGGCTAAATCTCATCAGATGGTGGTTCCGTGGCTCAAAAGATGCACAATAAATGGTCCTCGATATGAAAAAGGTTAAAAACCCCTGGCCTGTACTAAGTACTACACTCCGTTGTATAATGAATGGTGAACGTTGCCAAATATACAAAGCAAACAATGTTCTATTTACTGAGACATTCTTTGTTTTACAATTTCGCCCTATAATTAAATGAAACGCCCCCCAAAATCTGAAGGCCTGCAAGGTTGAAACGTGGTTAAGGTGGGTTTGGAAAAAATATATATAAATCGAAGAAATAAGAATCTGACTGAAGGCTATAAATAAAATCACTGGAAAGTGAGCATTCTATTGTATACGAAAGTGTGCGTGCAAGTGACTTGGCATTGTGTGTGTGCGTGCGCGCGTGCGTGTATTGTAGTAAGTAGATTGTGTATATTAAGGACTCTATCCATCGCTTGTGTCTTAAATACAATTTGTACATGTGCATGTTTGCCTGAGTGAGTGTATGTACAGTACATGCATTGCAGCTTGTGTACTGTGCATGTGCGCGTGTGCGTGTGTTCATGTGCGTGCGTGCGTGCGTGCGTGCGTGTGCGTGCGTGCGTGCGTGCGTGCGTGCATGCGTGCGTGTGTGTGTGTGTGTGTGTGTGCATGTGAGCCAGCCGGCGAGCTGAGGGCGTGTTCCTCACCTCTTCATAATGAAATCACGCGGGTCAGTGAGGCCGTCAGAGCGACACGGCCCGGGCAGGTCATTCAACGGATCGGAACTAAGCTGCTTTGACCCAGCCTGGTACCGTATGCTGCTGTGAGGCGCGCGCACACACACACACACACACACACACACACACGCACACACACGCACAAGTTCCAACCCCATACACACTGCTTACGGCACAGAGAGTACTGTACTGTACTGTACTGTACTGTACTGTACTGTACTGTACAGAGGCTATATGGAGAAGTGTGTGTGTGTGTGTGTGTGTGTGTGTGTGTGTGTGTGTGTGTGTGTGCGCGCACAATGGCACATGTGTATTTGTGTGTCAATGTGGTATTATAAGAACCTGGCAAAGTTGTAGAAGACCAATGTCGTATACACATGCTAGGAATGTCCCGATCACGTTTTATTTTTTGTTTGCGTTTTGCTCCCGATCTGATTCAGATCATCTGATTTGGAGTATCTGCCGATACTGATATTATATATATTGTTCTAGAACACGTATGCAATATCCAGAGATTAAAATAGAGTGCATTTTGCATCCCAAAACGCAGTTTAAAGGGACACAATAAAACAACGACCTCTGCATCCACGGGATGCACTACTGTACTGTTTTTTATTCTAGTTTATTTTGCTAGCTTTAGTTATAATAAATGCTGCAATTTGCAAAAATGGCAAAAATATGACTCGTTGTTGAAGTGGGGCTCATAAAATGTCCCTGGGACTCATCTAAAAGACCATCCCTGCATCCTGGGACTCATTACATTGAAAACCTATTTACTACATCACTGCTGATGCATGTGTCCCTACCTAGCAATGACATCAGGGAACGGATACATAATATTGATACTAGGGATGTCCCGGTCACTGGCTCCGATTCTGACCATTTGAAAAATCAGGGACAACCCTAGTAAACACATGCACAGACACACCTACGTAATAAAGAACACTTGTGTTAACTAACAAATCCAATAAAAATCTATCTTGAGTTAGATGTGGTGGAAAAGTGGCCGCGGAAAATGAAAAGCCGCCGTGGAAAGTGATCAAAGTTTGTCTCGTCTGGTTGTAAACACTGAAACACTACATTAGCACATTCAGGACGGGAAACCCCTTATGGTGTTCATCTTGTTATGCTTTAGCAGATCTACAAGCTCATAGCGCGGCACTCGGTGCCGCGCTACGAGCTTGTAGATCTGCTATTTATTTTGAAAAATCGTGAATAATGGCGCAGATCTTTGAATATAATTATATTCTTTCAGAGCGAACGATTTTAACTCAAATATTTGCTTCTGGGGGCCGGGTCCCTGGAATTACATATTTTCAGATGGGGGTCCGCGGCCCAAATGCAGATAATTCTGGCGGTCCTTGACGTGAAAAAGATTGGAGAACCAACTATATATAGATATAGAAACAACAGTTTTTTGGTCCTCAGGTCTAAATCGGTTAGACGACTGTAGAGCAAAGTAGGGTTTCAAGCGGGGTTATTGCGCACACAGAGATGCTTTCATCATCCCTCTTCTATTAGCTGCCGCGTGTATTGCCCAGGGACTTCCATTAGAATTAAATTAAACAGTGGAAATGTAAATATTGACAACATATGCATAATTATGTACACCACAAGCCACCAGATGAGGAGAAAAAAAAGAAACAATATTGCTGTTCGTCGTCTAATAATGAACAAAGAAAAACTGCCTGGAAATTAAAGATGGAATTTGTATGGAGAATTTAGATAAGACAAAAATCACACCCGTGTGAAGTGAGGGGCGCTCTTGTCATCCACCCGTGTGAAGTGAGGGGCGCTCTTGTCATCGTACAACACAAATATGACGTGAATTCGCCATTTATTGTACACTTTGTGTATAGGACGAAAATAGCCGATTTGTTCGCTCGCTTGCATTCTTAAGTCTTAGGACTTTAAGAAAATGTGTTTATTTGTCAACTCGGCTGTTGGTTTTGTCCGAGGCTTTCAGATCTTTAAATAAATACTTTTTGAAATGTCTATGGGAAAAATTAATGGGGAGTTATTTCCTGGTGCCCGCGTCGTTTTGAAAGGGGGCGGGACTGCGACGCTCTATAACGTTAAGCGAGGGTTTTTTGACAATATAATTGGCACACACACATATATCGTATATGTGTTGTTAATGCCACAGTATAAGACCTGCAGGTACACTGTATATACACATCAATCATTTTCACATTATGAACGCATCCCTCCCCCCCACCCATACCCCCTTAACCCCCTCCATCCACCTGTGACCTTTTACAGCTTTTCCCTCCCTATATGCAGGGGTCGAAGGTCAACGACTGCAAGATGGGGGAGTACGTCTGGAAGCCGCCTTTTACTTTGCGAGGGGGATCATCAATTATCCTGGAGGAGGACTGGCTGCTCCTTGTTGCAGCCGCTGTCCGTCCACGCTCGTTCAGGCTTCCTTCAGATCAGCCTCATGTGAAAACGACTTCACACGGCGGAGGGGGTTAACCCATTTTTGTCGGGAACGCCTTTTGGTGTTTAAGCATTGTGTTATGCTTTAGCTATTTAAAAATAGCAGATCTACAAGCTCGTAGCGCAGCACCGAGTGCCGCGCTACGAGCTTGTAGGTCTGCTATTTTTTTTTTAATCGTGAAAATGTGGCACAAATCCTTTAATTATATACTTTCACAGCGAAGGTTTTTGACTCAAATCTTTGCCTTTGGGGGGTCCCTGGAACAACATTTTCAGATGGTTGTCGGCGGCCAAATACATATATTTCTGGGGGTCATTGACATGAAATAGTTTGAGAACGACTGACATAGAAGCATAGGCTTTTCAGAAAACTGTCATGATTTAGAAGACATTTGTATTATCAGTCTCGGTCAAAATGGGTTAAACGCATAATTAGCAGGGACAAGTGAATATGAGGAACAGACTTGGTCGGAACTAGAGCTATATGATATGCAGGGGGGGGGGGGGGGACTTTGCAGCCCTGCTGCAAGGCATGGAGATGGAATGTGTGCACATGTGTGTGCGCGCGCGTGTGCGTGCGTGCGCGTGACACGACCCACGTGCATGCATGCATGCGTGCGTGCGACAAGTTGATTTCACTGTCACATTTGCTATAGCAATGCAATTGTCTTCTGCATACGGGGCGTTATGAAAATATGACTTTTCCATTATTCAGTTTAGTACAATAATTAAATATTCGATGCCCTGGGTTGGGGGGGGGGGGGTTAGTGAACCGTGCTGATATGTAATGGGGCCTGACAGAAGTTTTAAATAATGTTTATTTATCAATACTAATAACCCACGCTGAACTGTTGCTTTTCCCAGTGAACTGTAGGTCTGCTCCTGCCCTGCGTTGGTAGCAGGCAGGAAGACAAAGTTTGCCAAAGCCAGACGGCAAAAGTTATAAACTTTAATTTATTTAATATTTTTTCTCCCACCTTAATCCACAGCTACGTTTTAACCCATTTTGACCTGAGATCAGAATCTAAAAATATCAGATTCAAAAATGTCATATAAATCCTGACAGTTTCTGAAAAAGCTATGTTTCTATGTCAGTCATTCTTCGATTTTCAATAAATTGCAGACCTACAAGTCGTAGCGCGGCACTCGGTGCCGCGCTATGAGTCTGTAGATCTGCTATTTTTCATAGCTAAAGCGTAACATAATGCTAACACCAAAAGGGGTTCCCGCCCAAAATGGATTAAAGCGTGTATATTTTATTGACCAGGGTCCGCCGTGCAGGATTCTATAATTGATCCACCATTCCTTTTTCTCCTGCAGCTGTGCTACTACACCAAAAGGTCCTTGTCCAAAATAGCAGATATACTCGTTGGCATCTTGTTAACCTATTTTCACAGAATATCTTATGAGGAGGCGAGTGTTGTGTTCAAATGGTTATGCAAAATAGCAGATCCATGACTCACGACTGATTGCATCGTGACAAATTGTGAGTTATAGAGCAAAGCAAAGCAAAGTTACTATATTTACCCACAGGGTAACTGGACTAAGCATCAGATACTTGTTTACAGCCAGGCCCTGCTCATAGAACATTTCATGGTAGTGGTTCAATGCCTTGCTCAAGGGCACTTCAGCGGTGGTAATTTTAACGTGCCGGTCCGGGGATACGAACTGGCGACCTTCCGGTATCAAGACCGCTCCGCAAACCGTTCGGCCCCCGCTGCCACAATAAGTAAAGCATTGTTATAGAATAGAACAGTGGTTCTCAACCTTTTGAAAACCTTTAATTCTTTTTTTTTTGTCTCTCAGACCCAAAAGGAAAGAATATTATATTTTGTCTACAATTCCAAGCTTTTGGCAAACGTTGATCAAAATAACAATTCTGCTAACATTCTCCAAATTGTGTAGACTTTCAAAAGATCTACAAGGGTCCATTTGGTTGCCAACTCTCCATCATTTAGCTGCATGGGGACCACCTGGAACCGCCTCAAGGACCACTGGTTGAGAACCACTGTCTATAACAATGCTTTACTTATCAGAATCTAGGATATAGTGCTTAACATTTTCAACATTTGTGCCCGTGGCAAATGTTGGATTTTCTGTTTTATACACCACTATAATGTTCTTATCTTGATCATAACACCCACTTTACTGAATGTCAATTATCCAGAATAAATATGGAAATTATTTATTATGACACTATGGCACATTAGGAGTCCAACTAGTGCTAGTGGTTCTCAAATGTTTTAATTGCAAGGAACGCCTGCAACTCTGAGTGTTCTCAAATGGAACCAAACGGACCCGTAGCGGTCCGCTTTGGTTCTCAAATGGAACGAAACGGTCCGTTTGGTTCCATTTGAGAACACTCAGAGTCAAAGACTTAGGGAGTTCAACAAACCATGTGAAACCCAGATTTCGGCACAAACAAGGGACTAAATTAATTTCGCTTTTATGCCACCAAAATGTGGAACGCTCTACCAACAGTCATTAAGAAATGTGAATCCCTTGACTCCTTCAAAACCGCTCTCAAAGGACACCTACGGACGGCTGCAATTCGAAACTGGCCCCCGTAAATCTGAATCCCCCCCCCCCCTAACCCCCCCCACCCCTTTTCGGCCCCTCACTGTATACGTTTCTTTTCCCTTTTTACCTACTCTATGATGATTTCCTGTTTTGACTATATAGTTGTGTATATTCGTACGTCTCTTTTTGTTTTGATGAATTGAAAATGGTGGGCCCTATTTGTAAACAAGAGTAGTGCTTTATGGTGTCGTCCACTCACAGTTAACAGTTGTTGTATTGAGTTGCAAACTGTTAATAAATCAATCAATCAAAAAGACCTTCAGCGCTATTTATTTATGTGTTTCTGGTGTCATTAGTGTCCACTAATTTTGTATGTCCGTGGCATGAAAAAAATGTATGTTGACAAAAATGTCCACCGCTCGCCAACATGGGCGATGATTGGGAAGCGAGCGACATCGTTTTGCGACGACGGCGCCCACGACAAGCAGACGCGACCAGACCAAGCGAGGAGGCCTTTATTTGTCCAGCTAAGGAAAAAAACAACAGTTCAAAAAAATATGTATAAATTAATAAATGAATACATGAGAAGCACAGCCCAAATAAATAAATATGATCCCACTCGCATGCATTTATACATAAATACACGTCCATATTTATTTCCTAAAATCTCCATAGCAACACATTCAAGCCGGCCCCCCTGATGAAGATCAAGAGCGAGGAAATAATATTATTATTATAGCATAATTACGCTCTCTCTCTCCGTCTGTCGTCGTGCCCACATTACCAAATATGAAATATTCTATGTATTTACATCCGGACAAATGTCAATCCCGTTCAGTATCACACAACGATTTGCAAGTCATGCCCGGCCGTGTGTGTGTGTGCATGGGAGACCCATCAAGGGAAGAGAGCACGTAAAAGGAAAGAGGTTCGCCGCTTGTTTTATACAAGTCCAGCCAGAGAACAAGGCGAACAGAACAGACACACAACAGAAACAAAGAGTACAGGAGTAGCCAAGAGTAGAGAGAGAGAGAGGAGGATTAAAAGAGAACGAGAGAAAGAGAGAGAGAGAGAGCACTCAACAGGCTTGGAGTAATTACAAGGCTGGATGGGTGGTCGACGCCACACCATGGATCCATGGAAGCAACAGGGTCTTTCATGTGGGTGAGTAAAGAACATGCATGTCTTCTTTATACTCTCCTTATGTTACGCCCCGGTCTCCTCTTATGCATAATATCCTAGTGGTGGTATAGAATGAATACAAGCATTCACCCACGTACCGTATTAACAATTTCCAATGAGCGAAATGCTGATCTTACATTGGATCAGCGATTGGATGTTCTTATGACTTTGAACTGCGGTGCAGCAGGGTGTGCAGCCGTATACGTGCATGGCAAGAGAGCTGGGTCGTAACCTGAGAAGAGTCCTGCATGCTCAGACTCTAATATAGTCTTCATGGAGCCACGCTGTAACGCATCTAGTCTCCCACTCAAGAAACCCCCCCCCCAACAACGACAAACCCAAGAGAACAGAGGGAACAATAGACTCCCCGAGGAACCTTTAACGCATTTAGGCCCGACGTCGAATTTTTTTTTTATTTTAAGTCTTCTAAATCCTGACAGTTTTCTGAAATATCTATGTTTCTCTAACAGTGGTGCCTCAATATTTCATGCCAAGGACCCCAAAAATGATATGTTAATTGGCCGCCGACCCCCATCTGAAATTGTTGTTCCAGGAACCCACCTCCCAGAAGCAAAGATTTGAGTTAAAAACGTTTGCTCTGAAAGAATATATATATTAAAAGATTTGAGGCACATTTTCACGATTTTTCAAAAAAATAGCAGATCTACAAGTTCGTAGCGCAGCACTCGGTGCCGCGCTATGGGCTCGTAGATCTGCTATTTTTCCAATATCTAAATAATAACAGACTGCTTAAAAACACCAAAAGGGAGTTCCCGTACAGAACGGGTTAAGTTCAGAATTCATTTGCATTGGCAACAGGTAGTGGAGCTCAATGCGCTCCCACCCACCCACCCCCCACTTCACCTCCTCCTCCTTCTCCTCCAAAAAAAAAGTCCTGGTTTGAAATTCATCTGCTCCTTCAACATCAGAGAGCTCCGGCGAGAGCATGGGGGGGGGGGGGGGGGGGGGGGGTGTCTGGGGGGGGCCTGGGGGGGCAGAGTGGTAGAGTGCTTTTGTTGACAGCCTCCCAACAACTTATAGTGATCCTTCATCGCAACCATTTTGATGGACCTCTGAGTGAGCACCACTTGTGAAAGTGTGGTGGTGGACTGGTGTGTAACGGTGGTGAGGTGTGTGTACGCGTGTGTGTGTGTGTGTGTGTGTGTGTACATGTGTGCGTGCGTGCGTGCGTGCGTGCGTGCGTGCGTGCGTGCGTGCGTGCATAGAGGTGTCAACATCAGGGGGACTGATGGAGTGTGCGCTGTAAAGCACTGGTATTGAAAAAAATAAACAAATCAGAATCAATTAAGTGTGAACTCTCATGGAATATTCATAAGCAACGAGTAGCCTTTACGTGACAAGCCATCATGCCCACCTCCAGTCCACCACCCCCCACATCCCCCCAACCCCCCCCCCCCCCACCCCACACGCGCCCCCCCTCTCCTCTCTATGTCCCGAACACATGGAGATGTGTCTGCCACTTAAATCAAATTAGTCACTAGCAAATTGAATCAACAATTAGAGCAAAAAGAGCTACATGGAATTAGCGTCATTTTTTTTTGTCAGCCCCATCACTGCATGCAGTGACCTCTGGAGTAGGCTTTCCTGTTGGTC
Organism: Electrona antarctica; assembly: GCF_951216825.1. NCBI lineage: Eukaryota > Metazoa > Chordata > Actinopteri > Myctophiformes > Myctophidae > Electrona > Electrona antarctica. Next base: position 21,773,651 of record NC_136803.1, on the reverse strand, counting down.
CAATTTCTCCACTTAAAAGTCGAGGATCTTGCTCAGGGGCAACGTGACCACCCCACCCTCCCCAGTCAGTGTCCCCTCTCTCTCGCTCACTCTCGTCATGCCACGGTCACCTAGTATCACGCCACATTGTGGTCTTGAGCGGCGCCTGTTGTTGTTGTCAAACAAAATGGTTTTGTTTCGATGGATCAGAGATGGCTGCCCCTCTCTCTCTCCCTCTACCTCTCTTCTGGTTAATTTGTATCAGCGTTATTATCACATTCAGGACAGGGGGGAACACCCTTTTGGTGTTTTAAAAGCATTATGTTAAAAACGCAGATCTACAAGCCCGCACCGAGTGCCGCGCTACGAGCTTGTAGATCTGCTATATATATTTTTTTAAATCGTGAAAATGTTGCGCAAATCATTGAATATATACAGTATTCTTTCAGAGCGAACGTTTTTAACTCAAATCTTTGCTTTTGGGGGGGGGGGGATTGGAACAATATATTTTCAGATGGGGGTCCACGGCCAATTAGATATAATTCTGGGGGTCCTTGACATGAAAGAAGTTGAGCACCACTGACATAGAAACATAGGATTCTTTTTCAGAAAACGGTTAGGATTTAGAAGCTTTTTTTTTTTTTTTTTTTTTTTAAGAATCGGCCTCAGGTCTAAATGAGTTAATATTATTTGTATTTATTTTTTCACTTCTGCCCAAACATGCCTTTTTTGTTGTTATAGGGGGCTGTCAAAAACATTGCTGGAAGTATAATCGTCATTATGCAAATGTGGCTTCCATGTGGCCTGTTCTGTTTCATCTCCTCGTCAGTAGTTAGTCAAATGACATCTGAGTGACTTTAGAGGCATTGTTGTCCCTCTAGGATCTACTGGGATGTCCTACCATGCCACTGTCAGGGATTGAATAATAGACGGACACAGACATACACTATCTAGGTTTGTTTCAGTCAGTGTTGTTTTCGTCGACTAAAACTAAGACGAAAAATGCTTTCGTCGACTGCCTTTTTTTCCACTGACGAAAACTAAATGGAAACTAAATAAAAACTAAGCTATGATGACTAAAACTGAGACTAAATATATTGAGAATTCCGTCAACAAATAAAAACTAGACTAAAATTTTAGGAAGGGACTATAGTGGACAAGAGATCCAGTACAAGTCATTTTACACTGATCGATTGCATGATCTACAATCTCTGCGACGCGTTATGAGCTTGTATATCTGCTATTTTCAGCAAGTGTGAAATCAGTCATTACGACGGCATCAAAGCCCGCCAAATATACATTTTAGTCGACTAAAACATTCCGGTTGACTAAAATGTGACTAAAACTAAGATAAAACTATTAAAGAGACTATGACTAGAATGACTAGAAATTTGCTGCCTAAAACACTGGTTTCAGTAAATAGTTTCTTTACCGGGCTCTAAGCCAGTGGTTCCCAAAATTTTTCATGTCAAGGACCCCCAAATTGACACTAATTAGCCCGCGGACCCCCATTTGAAAAGGTATGCCAGGGACCTCCTAAGAGAAGATTTTTACAGCTCTGGCAGTGATTCTCAACCAGTTTATAATTTCAAGGACCCCCCAGTTTGACATGCAATAGGCTACGGACCCCCATGTAATGGCATTTCTATCTCTGGGACTCCAATTTATATTGTAAAATCAATGTTAATTTAACTCTGAGAGTGTACAAATGGAACAAAATGGTTCCCTTTTGGTTCCACTTTTCATGTAATATTACTTAATTTCTGTGCAACAACTGTAAACATGCTTTCTTGTTTAGAACCTAGCTCGAGTTACCATGTAAAAAAAAAAAAAGCTTTCTTTGATGGCATCTTAGGATAGATGTAGACCTATTTGACAGTGCCTTCCTTGATGTATTAATGAGCATCAACGACCATCACCTGGGCACTGGGCACAGTCACAGACACACACAGCTCCACTCTGCAGCCTTCTACTACTGAAAGTGACCGCATGGTCAGCCTCTCATTTCTCTCCAAAAGCACTTGAATATGATGGAATATGATTCAAGCTTCAAGCTTTTTATTTTTTATTAAATCGATATCGTCGGGATTAATATCAATATATATATATATATCGATATATCGTTACATGCCTACTAAACTACTTTGCCTTTTTTTTTTTACTATTTTGAAAAACATTTTTGAATAGTTAAAATAGCCAATCTACAAGCTCACAACGTGTCACTGTAGATCAGCTAGTTGAACTATTCAAAAATGTTTTTCAAAATAGTAAAAAAAAAAAAAAAAAGGGCAAAGTAGTTTAGGGATAAAGGGGTTTAGCATGGGCGAAAATAGAGCACAAAATGTCAAGTACGGACAGTAATGCACAAGTACATTTTTGTGGGAATAATGCAGGGAACAAAACAAAGTGGCATAAACGTTTGAATAAATGCATTTTCATATTTGCATCGTTTCGACAACATATGATAAACAGTTGCCAGTTAGTTGTATATTTTTAAATTATTTTCCGCTTGCTAACGTAACTCTCCTCAAAACGACTTGACAGGGGCTTATTCTCCCCTCCAAGGAAATATTAATAATCATGTCCCATTAAAAAGTCACATGAAAAAACAGTAAAGCAGTCCTTAAGGAGGTATGCGAACTTCTTTGTGGGTTGTATGAATAATCATGATGAACAATTGCAAATTTTGTACATTAAGAATAGGATTAAATCTGAATGCTTAGAGGGCTCCAAAGTTGATGGCTGTGAAATGATGAAAAACACCACAAAGTTGTGGGTGTGAGTGAGTGACTTTCTATATAAGTTTTCCTGACGAAACCATTTCCACGGGTTTACCAAATTACCACTTCATGAAAGGACAATTACATCTTTTGGTAAATGAAGGTTTCATTGAATGCCATTTCAACCCTTTGTTTAAGTCGCTAAAGTCAATGTTTGAGACGATGATTTGAGGAGGTGGGAGAATGGAATGAAGATTCAAAGGGGCATAATAATAATAATAATAATGATAATAATAATAGTTTCCAACCTACAAACACATACACGGATCACTTGAACCCACGGGGCGAATAGCCAGTGAAAATAGCAGATCTACAAGCTGTATTGTGAGCTTCTAGATCGTCTATTTTCAGAATTTCAAAATATATGAAAGTGTCGAGGGAAATACTAACAGACCTACTAATCCCTGGTCATCATATAAATAGTGTTTAAGTGGTTAGAAGCATCTCAGCCGAAATACAAAACAAAACAATAGTTTTGGATGATATTTGAACAACACCTTCTCATGTTGCATTTTCATCGTGAATGAAGGAGGAGGCACTATCGGGAAGTTATGGAAGGACTCTTAAGACTCTTTGATGCAGCTATACGTATACACTCTTCTCTATCTGTTCATGTCAAGAGCAATTGTGAATTGTTTGATATACTCATGTATTCGTCATGTCTGTTTCGCTTACAGGTCTCCATCAAAGGATAATCCCTCCAGATCTCCATTCAAGGGCTCTCCGTTGGAGGAAGAAAACCTCGTCTCAGCTCACTTTAACCCATTTAGACCTGGGGCAGATTCTAAAAAAAATAATAATAATGCTTCTAAATCCTAACAGTTTTCTGAAAAACCATATGTTTCTATGTCAGTGGTGCTCAACTTTTTTCGTGTCAAGGACCTCCAGAATTAACTGTATTTGGCTGCAGCCCCCCCATCTGGAAATATGTTGTTCCAGGGACCAGGGACACCCCCACAAAGCAAAGATTTGCGTTAAAAATGTTCGCAGTGAAAGAATATATATTCAAAGATTTGAGTTAAAAACGTTCGCTCTGTAATAATATATATTCAAAGATTTGCGCCACATTTTCACCATTTTTCAAAAGTAGCAAGCTCGTAGCGCAGCACTCGGTGCTGCGCTATGAGCTTGTAGATCTGCTATTTTTCAATAGCTAAAGTATAACGTAATGCTTAAAACACCAAAAGGGTGTTTCCCGACCTGAATGGATAAAATCTGTTAAAAAATATCACACAGCTCTACAATAGTGAGAGCTGCAGGAGCCAGAAGACAATATCAGCTAGTGAAACAAATGGTGCCTGACTATACAACCATTAATGTGTGGTAAAAGAGAGAAAAAAAGAAAAAAAGAAATTGAGGAGAAAGTGAGAAGAAGAAAAAAAAACCCTGCTAAGGCTTATTTTAATATTCATGAATTTTCTACAAGCTCAGTTCAGCAGTTTCGATTAAGCATTAATTAGAAGAGCCAGAGGGGAGACCAAACAAAAATAAGGCAGCTGAATGTCTAATGAAGGTGGCCATGGATTTGGTGGTGGTGTCTAGACCGCTCGCTGTGCCCACGGATGGTGGTGGTGTGGGCAGCGTGGCATGCGTGGGCAGAGGTGCCAGAGGTGTGTGGGCAGCTGGTACGGTACGGTACCCTCTGCCCACACCAAAGACCAAACGCTCTATCTGGCCATACAGCATATGAGAGAATCACAGGAACAACAACAGTATAAGTGCTCGAAGGTTATTTCAGCAACGGCCATCACGTGCAAAGCAGGCTTCCGTGTGTTCAGTGTGTGTGTGTGTGTGTGTGTGGGGGGGGGCCTTGTCCGCCTATTTCTGCATTTTTCTCTCACTTTCTGGCCAAACTTTTAAACTGGACGTCACTCTATTGATCATTTGCAGACCGCGGCCATCTTGCCATCAGAGTTTGGAAGCACTCGTTTTCAGTAAAGCAGCGTCCTGCCGCCTCCTGCATTAGGTGTAAATTCAAAACAGGTGCGGTACGCATGGCAGTTGAGTGATACAGTATCTAACAAGCACTTCCTGCAAGGACAGAAACTCATAACATGTCTACAGTGGGTTTTTATGAAACAAACACTTTGAGGATAGAAAGAGGATAATTCAAGCTTTTCGTACAGCTGCAATGTTGGTGAGTTTGACGTTGTGTAATACAATCAGATAAGACTTTTCTGTTTGGATGAAAGGGCTGTCAATGGAAGTTGCACCTTGTTAGCACCTTGCCATTAATTATGGTAAGATAGCAGCGGTCTGCATTTGACAGCAAATTCTGGTTTTAGTTTTAGTCATAGTCTCTTGAATAGTTTTCATTTAGATTTAGTCACATTTTAGTCACCTGGAATGTTTTAGTGTTTAGTTTTAGGCGACTAAAATATTTTAGTTGACTAACATGTAATTTGGCGGGCCTTAATCCCGTCGAATGACCAATTATACACTTGCTGAAAATAACCGATCTACAAGCTCACATCATGTCACGCTGCGACACGTTGTGAGCTTGTAGATCAGCTATTTTCAGCATGCAACCAAGTGTAAAATAAGTTATACTGGATCTCTTGTCCACTAGTCCCTTCCTAACATTTTAGTCTAGTTTTTATTTGTTGACAAAATTCTCAATAAACATATTTAGTCTTAGTTTTAGTCATCATAGCTTGTCCCGCGGCCAAATACAGATAATTCGGGGGGTCCTTGAAATGAAAAAGGTTGAGCACCACCAGTTTTTTTTAGAATGGGCCTCAGGTGTAAATGGGTGTGTGCCTCGTGCTGTTCTTTGTGTTATTTATATTTTGGTTATACATTTTATACAGTTTTAAACTCGAGCTTTTTAACCTATACTGTAACTGTCACCTAGATTGTACAGTCTGTGCTGCTACGCTACAGAATAAGAATTAACCCATTTTGGGCGGAAACACCTTTGTGTTTTAAGCATTATGTATATACTTTATCTATTAAAAAATAGCAGATTTACAAGCTCATAGCGCGGCACAGAGTGCCACACTACGAGCTTGTAGATCTGCTATTTTTGAAAAATCGTGAAAATGTGGCGCAAATCTTTGAATATATATTCTTTCAGACTCCAGAGCTAACATTTTTGACTCAAATCTTTGCTTCTGGGGGTGTCCTTGGAACAACATATTTTGAGATTGGGGGTCCGCGGCCAAATACAGATAATTCTGGGGGGGACACTGACATAGAAACATAGGTTTTTCTGAAAACTGAATTTAGAAGCAATTTATTTGTATCGGCCTCAGGTCTAAATGGGACAAATAATAATATATGTATAAAAACCCAACAATGCCCCCCCAAAAAACTAATATAACGTGTTATTTAATATAATAATTTGATTGATTTGAAAGAAGATTTTAAGAGTCATTTTTACATGCTTAAACTAGAAGTGCCCTAAAGGACTCATTTAATGTATGTATGTCACTGCTAATATGAAGCATAATTCATTTGTGTACTTCATGCATTTACAAGAACACAAATGTATATGTATGACTGTGCATGAAAATTGAAAATATCCAGCATATGAATATGGATCTTGGCATAAAATATCCATTCATTATTGCCATAATAGCCTCAGAAATGTCACAGTGTGTAATTTACGTTTTATAAATATTCCCCCCCTAGCTCGGTCTCTCCCCAATTCCGCTTCAATACGACATTAACCCATTTAGACCTGATGATGATTCTTAAAAAAATAAATACAAATGGCTTCAAAATCCTTAACAGTTTTCTGAAAAAAATGTTTCTATATGCTAGTGGTGCTCAACCATTTTCATGTCAAGGTAACCACAGAATTAACTGTATTTGGCCGCGGGCCCCCCCCCATCTGAAAATAAGTTGTTCCAGGGACCCCACCCAAAAGAAGCAAATATTTGAGTTAAAAAACATTTGCGGTGAAAGAATATATATTCGAAAATTTGTGTCACATTTTCAAGATTTAAAAAAAGAAAAACAGCTAAAGTTTAAAATAATGCTCTAAATGTGATTAAAAGCTATAAGGTGACTCAGGTCTAAATGGGTTAACCACACATTATTTTGTTTTTCAAAACGCATCGTTTCTCCGTCGCCCGATAAAAACGGAAAAGTGCAACTCTTCGCACGAATCACACACACACACACACACACACACACACACACACACACCAAACTAGATAAATGAGTAAGTAAGCCCCCTGCAGCGGCGAGGGACGAGAAAGGGAGGGGGGGTGGCGGTGGAAAAACTGGAGGTTATCCTTCCCCGTTATCTATTTGGCGAAGGGCTTTGCAGACTCCTCTCCCCAGCGAGACACGGATAAAGAGAAACAGGAGAAAAAATAAATGATATTGTTACCAAGGTATTACCCTTAAGCCTGCCCATGATATTTGAATTGTATTGGTGAATTGTAATCAGGTATTTTAGCTTAGTGCTGTTCCCCTGTGTGTCACCGAAATGTCTTTCCATCTGGTATTGGACGACGGTGTGACTGACAGAGGAGGATGGGGGTAAGGTGGTGGAATTTAGAGAGAGAGAGAGAGAGAGAGAGAGAGAGAGAGAGAGAGAGAGAGAGAGAGAGAGGGGCCCAGAGAAAAGCCACACGATTTCCCTTCCCTCAATCTCTAAATCTATACATCGTAATGTAAGTCAACATACAGCCCTGCAGAGCAAATGCTGTTTGCATATGACCAGCTATAGCCGAGATCAAGCTTTGATCTGCACTATACGGACAACTTGTGACCATTTTCTTTCCTTTGTTTAGACTGCACAAGGTTTGTCCGCTGTAGAAAGAGTGTCGACCATATATATATACAGACAAGATGTGGTGGAATTTTAATTAACATGCTAAGTCTATTTGCACTGTAGTCCACAATCGTAATGTTTAGAAAACCCCTGCTATGATGCGTCTCTAAGGCAGTGTTGTTTTTGTCGGCTAAAACCAAGACGAAAAATGTCCGTCGACTACCTTTTTTCACTGACGAAAACTCAATGGAAACGAAATGAAACTAAGCTAAATATATTGACAATTTCGTCAACAGCTAAAAACTAGACTAAAATGTTAGGAAGGGACTACAGACAAGAAATCCAGCATAAGTCATTGTACACTTGGTCGCATGCTGAAAATAGCAGATCTACAAGCTCGACGCGCTGTGAGCTCGTTGTGACCCCACTTTGACAACCACTGACCGAAGAGGGTGCACGGTCGGACGCGACTCGAGTGTCCGTCAAACTGATCTACTTTGACCCGACCGTCCCACAAACAGAACACGTGTCACCGCTTGTTGTCGTGCTTTTGTTGTCGTTCCGCACACGGCATTCTCGGTTAAACTTTGTTTTTTAGACTTCCTTCCCGTTGGCGAATCAAGAGGGTTCATTTGACACACATACAGTACTCGTACCGGCAATACTGAGATAATGTCAACATAACAACAATAATGATGATGAAGATAGAGCTATAATCAAATAGTATAATTGTTCAAACATCACATGTAAATATATTATATATACACACGGTACATGTTTATGGTCACCCTGCCCAGAGACTGGAAGGTTAAGCTCGGAGGAAACCACGCTAATTAGGAACGATATACCGATGACAATCAGTGTCCTGGCAATTAACAAGAGAGGCAGCTCACTTTCTTTGCTCTCGGCCCTCAACCGACCTATCACAATTCATTACCACAAATTGGGGTTCAATAAAATTGCTATTCAGAGATAATTAGGAGTTGGTTTTATGTTATTTGAGGCACCAGTGGTGTGGTGGAGGGGGGGGGGGGCTGGTCGGGACAGAGTCTGAGAGAGGGTGGGAGAGGGTTTCATATCATCATCCCCCCCCCCCCCCCCCTGAGAGACTATTCAACTGTGAGACACACCGCGCCAAGACCTGCTCTCCCAACACTAAAGAGACACACACAAAACCACCCTGCATGTAACAATGTAGGCCTACACTTGCACACAGTAGGGCATTATAGTAAATCCACTAGTGGACCTTGTTGGTACTAGTTGACAAGAAAAAAACAAAAAAGTTTATTTATTTTTATTTTTTATTTATTTTCCCGATTTTGTAGGCCTCAAGATCAGGTAGATTATAGTTATAGTCACCAATGTACATAGTTTTTAAATGTACAAATATTTATTTCCAAAAAATTAAAATAAGCTTATTTTTTTACATAATAGGTAAAGTTAAACAACTAGTCGACTAGTAAACTAGGCAACTAGGCAACTAGTAAAAATGACTAGAAGTGAATGCCCTATACAGTAAGTATACACTGTGTGTGCATGTGTAGGCCTACACATGCATGTGTAGGCCTACACATGCACACAGTAAGTATACACTGTGTGCATGTTTAGGCCTACACATGCACACAGTAAGTATACACTGTGTATGGCTAGAGACTGACACGGCAGTGGATTTTCACTCCTGTCCTGTCCCACTCCCAAAGAAAAAATCCTGTCCTGTCCGAATCCTAGGGATGCCGCCGATTAATCGATTTTCCGATTAATCATCGGAGTCTCCGAAATAGATTTTAATAATTCATAATTTAAAAAAAAACATGTACCTTCATCAGAGTGGAGAATATAAGTATAAATCAAGTTGAGCAAAGCCACTCTTCTCTGCCCCTCTCTCTCTAACAGACACAGTTAACGATCGCTTGTTAAGTGCCTGCCAGACAGACAATCAGATGAAATTAAGGCAGTTGTTGCGAACGCAGTGAGCATTTACTATGAGACCCAGCAGATCATGTCTGTCTGTCTGTGTGTGTGTGTGTGTCTGTCACGCTGTAACACCACCCGCCCACCACCAGAAGGGCACAGCTGTATCACACACAAAAACACACACACACATGCACGCACGCGCACACACACACACACACACACACACACACACACAAAACTTAACTTAAAAAAAACTTAACTTAAAAAAAACCTTAACTTAAAAAAAAAACGTAAAAAGGAAAAAACACACGCACGCACGCACACACACACACAAAACTTTAAAAAAAACTTAACTTAAAAAAAAACTTCACTTAAAAAAAAAACTTAAAGGAAAAACTTAAAAAAGAGAACTTAAAAAAAACCTTAAAAAATTACGTCATTTATTCTAATTGTTGTTTTTGCAATTTACGATCTGCGTTCGCTTCCCGCGTTCGCGCGTCTTACTTGTAGAGTAGAGTGTAGACTAGTGAACTGAACGTTTTCTGTTTATATCAAGTACTTCATACCAGCCCCTTATGAAACTACTTCTCCCCAAATCCAAATGGATTTCATTTTCCATCCTGAATGGCAGTAACTAGCATATAATGAGAACTGAGAAGATCTCCACAAAGGTTTACTCATCAAAACTGATTATAAAACTGTAACCATCAAAGCATGCACTCAACATTCAATTAATCGATTATTAATCGGCAGAGCTGTCGATTATTCGATTTGGCTGATGGTCACTTTCTGGCATCCCTACCCAATCCTGGGCCAGAATTTAAAAAAAAAAAAAATCACATCCTGCCACACTCCTGTAGAATGACTCCTGAACCCATCCCGCTCCCACTCGAAATTACTCCCGCTCCCATCCCGCTCCTGTTTTTTTTTTTAAGTTACTCATTAGGAAAGGCAATTGATTTTGTGTTATATGGCATTTTGTGCTATATGGCATTTTGTGCTATATGGCAACAGGAATAGTTAATGTGTGGTTAATATAATGCCTTCATCTATTTTAAACAACCCAAATCCTCAAAGGCCCAACACAACAGGGTTCTTGCACCATTTTGAAAGTAACATTTTAGTATGGAGGGGGGGCGGCAGACCACTGTGGCCATGCCAATTGGAGATGCACAATATCTACAGTATCTATCCATCTATCCATCTATCTATCCCTGCTTCTCAAGACAGATAGCCTACCAATAAAATAAAAATCACACCCATGTGAGTGGTGCAACTCCCCTCTCCCCTCTCCCCCTGCCTCTCTCTCGCTCTCTCTCTCTGTAATTAGCAGGCAACAGTGCAACACTATCTCTCTCTCTATGTGTCTGGCACAACAGCGCCACTTTTGCCCCTACTGGTACTCTAAACATAGTCACATAGGTTAGGTCCTAACCTATGTGACTATGTTTAGAGAGCTAGCTAACAGTAACAGCGTTAGCATGTAGCTAACGTAGCATCACAATAGCAAGTTGCAACGTTGCCACTGCCAGGGGAAATCGATTGATCCCTATTGAGCCCTACTGGACTGCACGGAGGAAGTTTTCATCCTCCTCCTGTAGTTCTATTGACTTGCGTCAGCAAGTCAAAAGAGTGTTGGCTCACTGAAAGATGACAACAAAAATGGGTGCTTCTGTTATTTTGGTTGGCAGCGTGACCAGTTGAAAATGATCATTATGATCGATAGATCAATGTCATTCCCGCTCCTGCACGCTCCTGTTGACTTTCATCCCCGTCCCGATCACAGGATTAATACAAATATTAATCCAATCCCGCGGGAATCCTGCGGGAATCCCGTGACCCGACAAAATGTCAGTCTCTAGTGTAGGCCTACTGTTGCCATACAAACGCAGGCACGCAACAATATACACAAGCACCACATGTGCCGTGCGAGCTCGGTCTCTCTCTCTCCCCCTTCCGCTCACCTGCTGAGTTGGGAGCCGCTCCAAATTAAACAAATAATTTCATCTCTCTCTCTCTCTCTGTGAAAGGAGACAGCAACAGCCCAAGGCTGCTAATGTTGTTGTCTGCAATACGTGCACACATGCGCGCGCGCGTGCGTGCGTGCGTGCGTGCGTGCGTGCGTGCGTGCGTGCGTGTGTGTGTGTGTGCATCGTATACACACAGAAAAACCTTGTATCTTCATATTTTATCTTGTTTATTTTTCTTCATACAGTAAATTAATTCCCCATTTCATACTTAGTCATAATGAGATAATAAGAAAGGACAGTGTAAGTGCAGAAGTTGCAAAAAATAACCGATCTACAAGCTCACAATGTGACACATCGTGAGCTTGTAGCAACTGTTTTCTTTCATCTGTGTTATTGAAAGATGTTGAAATTATTTCGCCTTTCGCACAAAATATGGACACTGGGTTGAAACTTGAAATAGTTTTAGTCTGTCTGTAGACTTTATACACTTGTCTGTAACACACACACACAGTGTGTGTGTGTGTGTGTGTGTGTGTGTGTGTGTGTGTGTGTGTGTGTGTGTGTGAGTGAGTGAGTGAGTGAGAGAGAGAGTATCGGCGTGGGGGTGTATTGTTTTAGTCTGTCTGTAGACTTTATACACTTGTCTGTGTGTGTGTGTGTGTGTGTGTGTGTGTGTGTGTGTGTGTGTGTGTGTGTGTGTGTGTGTGTGTGTGTGTGTGTGTGAGTGAGTGAGTGAGTGAGTGAGAGAGAGAGAGAGAGAGAGAGAGCGTATCGGCGTGGGGGTGTATTATGCACTTAACTGCAGAAGGTTTGTCTTTCGTTAATTATCACTCTCATGGTAGAACAAGCTACCCATCTTCACGTGTGAGAAGTGAAATAATATTTGGCTGCATGGCGACAGAATATGCCCAAGAGCACTTCTATTTAATTAAGACACAGAGCCTTTGGTTTCTCCTGCATTTTTAACCGATATTCAACCGAGCTGCTCAAAAAATCCACACCGTTTGAGGTCCCCCGTATTGAAAATACACTTTTTTGTTTTCACCATAAGACACAAGATCTCATAATTGGTTCTAGTGAGCAGAAAAGAATCAATAATAAGCAGAACTTGGTGACTGCAGAAAAGTAACAGTTACAGTACAGTGAAGAACTCGGGGGGTCATTATTGATTAGAAATTGAAATTTAATACTCACATTAATCATGTTACCAAGATTGCCCTTTTTTCACCTTTAGAAATATTGCCGTGAATTAGAGCCGTTGGGACAATGCAAAAACGCTGATCCATGTCTCTGTTTTCTCTCGGGTTGATTTTACTTTTTTTCTGGCCTGCCAAAGAAAACAACTGACAGATTACAACTTGTCCAAAATGCGGCAGCCAGAGATTTAACACCCTGATCGCCTAGGACGAAGTTCACCGTCCTTTCAATAAGGGCCTTTCTCGGCCCAACCCCTCTCCAACTGTTTATATTGTGTTTCGTTTCCAAGATGGCCGCAGCACCAGGAGGGGGTGGGGCGGAGGTGAGCGGGCGGGGTCGACATATCCCCTTACTGAGCTGCATTCAAGACACTTGCCTTGTGTCTGACACCTGACCGAACCTGACTGAACACAGCTTTGATGGATGAGTTGGGAGCGCCTGTTGCTCGACACTCGATGTTGTGAAACAGTGGGACGTCATCGAAAATGTTCCCCCCCCTGTTTAGCCGACGAGACCGAAAATCTTAAAACGTTAATAACGCTTGATCTAAATCATAACGTCTAATTCTAAGCAAAGATTATGTGTTAGACGGCCCACCGCGGTCCCGTCGCTAGTTGTGATAGAATTAATCATACCTCCCGTTGTTGTCGATCGCCTCTAGAGTGTTTTGGCTACATTTAGCTGCTCCAGCCACATCCGGGATAACATCCGGTCCGTCGGTAAAAGTGCTCCGCTACTATAAATCGCTGGGTGCTATGATTTAACCCTGGGCAATCTGGGTGTTAACTAAAAGCTGGCTCTCATATCAATAGCCTCGCACCTTCCTACCTACATGACTGCCTGCATAGATATGTCCCAAACCTGCGACCTCAGGTCCTCCACTTCTGGCCTGCTCGATGTGTCTACAAAAAATGGCAACTAAAAATCGCGGTGAAGAAGCTTTCTGCTCCTACGGGCCGACGGCGTGGAACAGCAGTGATTCTCAACCTGTTTAATTTCAAGGACCCCCAGTTTGACATGCATATTAGTCTACAGACCCCCATTTAATGGCATTTCAATCTCTGGGACCCCACAATTTATATTGTAAATCAATGTCAATTTAACTCTGAGAGTGTACAAACGGAAACAAATGGACCCATTAGAGTCCATTTGGTTCCATTTGCACAATCTCTGAGTTACAGACCCATAATGGGTCCATTTGGTTCCACATTTAGTTGAAACTCCCTCAAGGACCCTGGGGGTCGACAGACCCCACTTTGGGAACCACTGGCTAAATTTACAACTAGTCTACACAATTAGAGAATGTAGAACAATTGTTATTTTGATCATATTCCTGTTATCTCTCCTATGGTACCAACATCAACAATAACAACATATTCTTAATAGTTATTTAGTTCCTTATCCCTCCTTTTTTTTTGACTATTTTGAAAAACATTTTTGAATAGTTAAAAAGCCAATCTACAAGTCGATGTAGATCGTCATTAGTGCAGCTGCGTTCGGCAGCCGGCGAAAACTAGAGTTCTCAACAGGCCCGAAAATTAAGGCCCTTCCGGCCCTACCTGGGCCCTAACTGGGCTGGCCAGAGACCCCACCTGGCCTTAACAATTTGCACACATTGTATGCCTTACCCGGCCCTTAAACGTCAATTAAAAAAAGAACTTCGTCTGTATACAATTAGACGTACAGTACACCGTTGTGTTTTTGGACATAAACAAATTGTCATCTTCTGTGCAATATCCGCGCGCATACACACACACACACACACACAACCCTCAGCCATTGATACTGACATTCAGCTGATCTGAAGCCTGTGTGTTGTTCAACACTAATCTGTTATGCTGCTCTCTTTTGGCTGTGTGTATCATTCGTCCCTTTGTACCCTGCCAGTGCGTGCGTGCGTGCGTGGCGTGCGTGCGTGCGTGCGTGCGTGCGTGCGTGCGTGCGTGCGTGCGTGCGTGCGTGCATGTGTTAACACCTGCCTTCATGCGATCTTGCCTGTCCGTGTGCGTGCGTGTGTGCACGTGTGTGTGTGTGATGTGCGTGTGTGTGTGTGTGTGTGATGTGTGTGCGTGTGTGTGTGTCGTGGCATGGCAACCCAGTCTCCCCACTGGAGGGGCCGTGTGAAACGGCCAGTCCGGTCACCTCGCATCATTGTCGGGCCGGAATGTTGGCCCTGGCCCTTGCCACGGACACTACTCTGGGGGCTGGGGGGGGGGGGGGGGGGGGGGGTTAGGAGGGGGCGAGCAGGTGCATAGTTGGCGGGAGGGGGGGGTTATGTTGAGCTAGCAATGCCCCCCCCCCCCCCCCACACACACACACACACACACACACACACACACACCGTCACCCATTGTTGTTGGAGGGGTCGCAGGGGACACCGAGAGACATTGAGAGCCTGTGGGTACACCTCTTACAGAGGTCACCACCGCGCCAGATAGGAATCACACAGCCAGCCTTTAGTTATTATTAAGTGGGGTTTTCTGCGGACGCGATGGTAAGCCGGTGCTATACTCACTCTACTCACTACTCTCTCTACAACCATGCCTGTTCTCCTCGCAACACAAAGGGCAGCCTAGGAAAGAAGATACCACGGTGCTGCTATCGAGACGCTCGGTCAGTCAGTCACTCCCTCTCGTTGTGTGTATATTGTCCCCGGCCACTAAGACAGCCACGCTGAACAAATATAGCAAATGATACCAGAGGTGTAGGCTATAGCCCGCCCTCCTCCTCCTCCTCCTCCTCCTCTTCTTCCCTTTCCCTTCTCCTCTCCTTGTTGAAAGAAGTCCTTTACACACCAAACACAGCGTCGCAGACTCTCTCTGATCAGCAATTATGCACTTTAGCTGTATTAAATACTGCTGAGGGAGGGGGAGAGGGGGGGGGAGAGGGGGTCCCTAGAGACCACCACCAGCGGCAGCCCGTGGATATACGGTACGCTTTCCAACTGAGAAAATGAAAGCAGAGACCTGCCATTTGTACACATTATTCATACATTAAACACAAAACGACATGCAGGGTAAAAAAAAAAACAATTACGTCGCATACATTTTCAGCTGTTATTTACTTGCTATGTCTTGTCTCTTGTCGGTGGAGCCACACACGCACGCGCACGCACACACACACACACACACACACACACGTGCGTGGAGAGGATGACAACTCTCGGAAGTTAGTGTACTGTGTGTGTACTGTGTACGCGCGCATTTATCAACATTTATCAGCGTTAACCCTCCATTTTTTTGTTCCATTTCTATATTTACCGCATCGGGCGCGGGTCAGAGTTTGCCCGTCTCTAAATGGTTGAACTGGCACCAAAGATTATCATCAATTAATATGCCATAATAAACTGCGTCCACTTTCATATTCACAGTTATGCATTTGTCTTTTTAAGTGATACGGCTTGGCAATCTAAAGCGCCTCTTCCGTAATGTATGCTAATGCGAGTAAAAAACACACTTAGGATCGTCTCAGAGGAATAAGAATCCATATTTGGAATTCACACACCGGCGGCGCGGTCCATTTCTGGTGTCGAGGAAAAGATCAGCAGCCAGTGAACATTGCAGACTCAATATATATAGATATATGTTTTCTCTTTAAATTGTTTCACAAAGTTGTCACGAAGAACAGATTATGGCGAGTACCAGAGAGTCCATTATTCAAAACAGGGGGTCCTGACACCAGTTTACAGCTGTATCATATTAACTTAACAAGTTTAGCTCCACAGTACTTCAGCCGCTGTGGAAAATGTTTTCACGCAAAACCAACACGAGCTTGACCAATATAACTTTAACCTAACATAAATTGTATTTTACAATATAGGCAGACACTCTTAATCCAGAGCGATTTATAGTAAGCAAGTACACCACATGATAATACCTCAAATACATGAATCATACGTAAGCTAAGAACCTAACAGTGGAATATCTATATAATGAAACTATGCGTATATACTAGAGCGCTATGTCTACATAAAATGCTAAGTTATGTAAGTTGATTCTTTGCATATGCCTGCAAAGTCGTCGAGGCTAGTGCAAGTGCTACGGCAAGTGCTACGGTCTATGATGGAGTCTGAAGAGGTGGGTTTTTCAGACTATATGGCGGAAGTTTGGGAGTGAGTCCGCAGTTCTGATTGCAATGGGAAGTGCATTGGTGCATTCCATAGTTTTGGAGCCAGAAAAGAGAAGAGTTTGGGACGTGTGGAGCGTTTTTAAGTTAAAAGACAAGACAAATGAATTGAGTACAATGGGCCACAATGGAAACAAACCCCATGGGGGTTACCTATACTGTGAACAAACTTGTTAGTAAAGTGTTCAATCAATAAAAATAAACATGTAATGTCAGGTTGAAAGAGGTGCACAAACTTCACAAACAACACATTAATGAAATGACAGTGGATTACAAGATTCACAAATTGTTGTATGAAATGGTGCCAGTGCTGAGCTTTATCTGTAACTCACAGAGCATACAAGGAGATCCCCTAAACCAGTGTTGTTTTCGTCAGGCATGACGAAAACGACGACGTCAACACCGTTTTTTTGAGGACTGATAGCTGACGTTGACGAACGAAACAAAAACATTGCAGGACAAGACTGACGCTGATGAGCTAAAACAAGACGAGACTAGACGAACATGTTAGTATATTGACTAACCAAGTTTTCAAATAGCAAAATGTTGCGCCAATCGTGCAGAACAGAAATGCACACAATTGCTACTACTGCTACTTCTTGTCACCTTGCATGCATGCACGCACGCACGCATGCACGCACGCACACACCGTCGGATACTTTACAGTTTCCACTCTCTCGCGGGCGGGCGCACGCCTGGGCGCACTGCCCGCACCATGCAGTTTCAACGGGGCTTGGTGGTTGGGGAAAACGACAGGATTGTGGGAAAATTTTGAGGAGAGAGAGAGACAGACAGAGAGTGTGTGTGTGTGTGTGTGTGTGTGTGTGTGTGTGTGTGTGTGTGTGTGTGTGTGTGTGTGTGTGTGTGTGTGTGTGTGTGTGTGTGTGTGTGTGTGTGTGTGTGTAAAGCAAAGCAAAGTTACTATATTTACCCAGGGTATCTGGGCTAAGCTCAAGAACTTGTTTCCAGCCAGGCCCTGCTCATAGAACATTTCATGGTAGTGGTTCAATGCCTTGCTCAAGGGCACTTCAGCGGTGGTAATTTGAACGTGTCGGACCGCTGATTCGAACTGGCGACCTTCCGGTATCAAGACCGCTCCGCAATCCGTTCGGCCACCGCTGCCACCAGTGTGTGTGTAGGTGTGTGTGTGTGTGTGTGTGTGTGTGTGTGTGTGTGTGTGTGTGTGTGTGTGTGTGTGTGTGTGTGTGTGTGTGTGTGTGTGTGTGTGTGTGTGTGTGTGTCCTCCTGCTAGCTGCTAAGCTAAAACACAACAAACACAGCTGAAAATGCATGTATCTAGTCTGTGAGAGAGAAACAAGCAACCAGGTCTATGAAAATGTTAACAGGCCAGATAAAAGTCCGGAAATCCGAAAGTCCGAAAATAAGTCTAAAATAAGCAACTATAGGGCTGACTGTCAAACGTAATTGTCCACTGTTGTTTTGGAGCAGTGGTTCTCTAACATTTTCATGTCAAGGACCACCAATATTTTAAAGCAACCTTAAATGGTAAATGGTGCATTTATATAGCGCCTTTATCCAAGGCGCTTTACATAGATTGTGCATTACATTCACCCATTCACACACACATTCATACACCGATGCCGGGCGAAACCATGCAGGGCACCAACCTGCACATCGGGAGCAATTAGGGATTCAGCAACTCTGGGGGAGCCTGGGTTCGAACTGGCAACCTTTCGGTTTCCATCGTGTCACTCTACCACTGAGCCACCGCCGCCCCTCGATAACCTTACAGATAAACAAGTCCAAAGTATACTTATAATGACAAGACCTGGCAACACTGTCTGTTAGGGTCATCATTAGGGATGGAGCTCGTAAATGTTTATCACCTTATCGAGCAGGCTTATCGAGCCGGGTCCTTATCGAGCCCACTATCGAGCATTTGCTATTATTTTGTGGAAAGCTGGGAGACAATACATTCTGAACAGAACCTTATTTGTATTGGCCAGTTCAACCCAGTTGTGAGTTTGTATGCCATGACGTGTGTGTCACACACACACACACACACACACACACACAATGCATATTTTGTCTATAATCTTCTCTTTATTTTAACCAACCAAAACATCCCTTGCACTACATTTTATGAGGGCCTTGAAATACAATACCTTTCTAACAGACAGAACTGTTAATGTGTACCGTCACTTTAAAAGCGCAATGTATACGCCATCGTACGACGGTGTCACGCATAAAAAATAGCCAATCTACAAGCTCACACTGCGTCTGGTTGCACCACGTTGTGAGCTTGTAGATCTGCCTTGCGATAGACTGAGAAGTGAGAAGTCGGCAAAGTCGCACATTTTTAATGTAACCAAAACTTTTTCTTTTACTTCCACGGCGCAACCATAACGCAACCACGGCCACCCGTCGCTTCTCGCCCCCCCCTTACCACTGTGGCTCAGTTTAGAGAGCTTGCCCAGTTTAACTTCGAAGAGAGGGGGCGAAAAAATAAGATTTTCGGGCTCCATCCCTAGTCATCATATCATAAAATATATAATTTAAGATAATGATTGTGCTAATACCGTCAAAACATAAAATACATCTTTTCATTTTACACCGGGGGGCTCTCCGGTGTGATCACGCTGTACGCAAACCGAGGCAACTCTGGGCGAGAGAGGACTTAAAGGACAGAGTGAGTGACGGAGCGCGCGCGCATGAGGAGTGAGGACCACCGAAGAGACGGGTTTGTGACAGTACACAGTTGCTACGCATTGCGTCAGGCTGCTACTCTTGCACCTGGCAGCTGTCAATCATCGCTGCACACACACACACACACGCACACACCGACGCACATGCACACACACACACGCACCACGCGAAACACCTCGCTTCACTCATATCACTGGAACCACTGCCAAACATGCCTTGAGTGGTGTCATCCCTGCGCACACACACACACATACACACACACACACACACACACACTGACACACACACACACACGCAACGCTAGCTCAGTCTGACTGCACTCCTCCTGTCACCGCGAGTCACAGAGAGAGAACGAGAGAGAGAGAAAGAGAGAGAGAGAGAGAAGCATCCATCTATTTACATATGGAAAGGTCACAAATAGCCTGCAGGCAGAGTGTGCTAATTAGAGAATGTGGGGGGGAGATGGGGGGGGAGAAACTCCATAGATAAATTAAAAGACAAAAATGTGGAGTTATCTAAGTATGTTGTTGGCATAATGAAAGGTGATTGAAAAGGTGAATGGAAACCGAAACGGCAACGCTTTGTTGCAAACAGGAACGCAGCATTAAGGGAACCCCTTTTTGGTGTTTTAAGCATTGCGTTATACTTTAGCCGTTGAAAAAATAACAGATCTACAAGCTCGTAGCGCGGCAATCTGTGCCGCGCTACGAGCTTGTAGCTCTGCTATTTTTTTAAAGATGGTGAAAATGTGGTGCAAATCTTTGAACTTATATTCTTTCAGAGGGAATGTTTTTAACTAAAATATTTGCTTCGGGGGGGTGGGGGGCGGGGGTCCCTGGAACAACATAGGCCTATTTTCAAATGGGGGTCCGCTGGCCAAATACAGATAATTCTCAGGGTGCTTGACATGAAAAAAAGTTGAGCACCACTGACAAAACTATTAGGATTTAGAAGTAATTTTTTAAGAATGGGCCTCAGATTTAAAAACAATCCACAGTGTTTCCATTTGTAACTGTAGCACGGTTTCTATTCGTTATTAATATTATTACACAGTGTAAACGACTTGAAAAAAGGGTAGAATTCAGAGAAGCCCAATCCCAATGTCCCACTGGTCCGTCCCCATTATAGGGTTAGCTACCGTGGTTAGCGTAGCAGGCCATGATTCTGACCATATGATGCTGTTCAGATGACCGGGCTTGTGTGAGATCATCTCCCATAGCGAGATAAGCAAATCAACCTTTATAATTCATTGTGACAAGCTGACAGGGAAAATGAGTGCAAAATTTAATACTTATGTGAATTTTTGTGTCATCGCACCGTCTGTGCACTTGTTTGTCCCCGCTTGGCCATAGCCGTGGGCTTCCCGTCTCCTGCGGCCCAACCGGGCTGACTCTCATTTCCAGGCCTTCAGACACATCGCCCCCTCGCCCCGGTGAATTTCCCTGATTAATTTTCGGGATGCTGGCCCCCTTAATTAACAGCCCCAAAGGAGAAAAAGCATAGATTTCCCCCACCAGCCTGCCTTTTGCCCACGCTAACATAACACACAAACCCAACTACACGAGACCAAGTCTGAAGAATGGATGACCTTAGGGAGAGGACAGACTGCTGCTGCTGATGTCCGAAATGACATTACTGAAGCGATAGGAACCCCCCCCCCCCACACACACACAAACACACACACACTCACACACCCAATGACGCCCGGTACTTAGACCTGGACGTAGGCGATGCCCCAGGATCTCCCAGGGTTTTTTTTTAATCAGCAACTAGAAATGAGCTCCCTATTAGTCTCATTTCATTTGCTTTAGTGTCGGTGGGTGAGGCATCAGGCGACTCACGTGATGCCACCCGGGCGCTTCTTGTGCCACGGCCTGTGCAGTGCACAGCCCCGCGGTCATTAATTGGTGCCACTCTTACTTCCAGGGGGAAATTGGCAGATGACAGGGCGAGGGAAAAAAGCGAAATAGAAAAAGAAAAAAAAAAAGCGATCCTTTCTTTCTCCAAACATCGGAGCAGATTTCACTAATTGGGTTGAACGGTGCCCATCTCGTCCCGGCGATGACAGCCAAGTGGGGAGGGATGCATCACTGGAGGAAGCTGCAGGCAGCTTGGAGAGCTCTCACCAACTCATGCCAACTCAGAAGACATGCTGATAGGGATGGGGGGGTGTGTGTGGGGGTGTTGGTTTGAGGGACGAAGTGGCAAAGACATGCTGAGACAAAAGAGAGCGTGCATGCATGCAAGCGAGAGGCCGTGTATAGCCGGTCACTTTTCCCAAGACCTTGAACAAAACAAACCAGCACTCGTGTTGTCACGCTCTGGGGGAGCCGCGTACTTCAATCACTTTGAACGGTATGTTCAAAAAGACTCGCGCTCACCAAACAAGTGTCAGTGAAACGTCCTCCACTCCCTTGGGTTTTGTGAGGGGGGGGGTGGGGGGGCCCTAGCCCTCACCATTAAACCGAGGTCGATTCTAGAAAGGTTTTCTGAAAAATCTCGGTTTCTCTGTCAGTGGAACTCAACCTTTTTCACGTCAAGGACCCCCAGAATTATCTGTATTTGGCCGCCGACCCCCATCTCAAAATATGTTGTTCCAGGGACTCCCCAGAAGCACAGATTTGAGTTAAAAACGTTCGCTCTGAAAGAATATATATTCAAAGATTGCCCCACATTTCCGCGAACTGTAGGAATGTAACCATTTATTTGAATATATATATATATATATATATATATACATTCTCTTAGAGATTAAGAGAATATACATTCTCTTAATCTCTACCCCGAGTCGGCTTCCTGTCTCTCTGCACGTAAATAAATAAGACTTCCTAAAAATACCACTCAGATATCACATTCCTACAGTACAATAGGATGTATTGCAAAAAGATAAAGCAACCCAATTGTTATTTTAGCAGTGTGGATGCATGCAGGCCATGCTGTACATCAGGGGTTTTCGACCCTTTTCATATCAAGGGTCCATTACTTATTCAGCATTTTGAACCACGGACCACCATTTGATGACATTTAGACTTCTTGTAAATACGTGTAGACTTCTTGCAAATTGAGAAATGCAGATGTGGGCGTAAAAAAGGGCGTAAAATGAAACCAAATGGACCACGGTCCATTTGGTTTCAACTCGGGCTCCATTATAAACACACCCGATCTTCCCCCCCCGACCGACTCCTGTAAAACAAGACATGGATGGTTGTTTTTGGGGGGGAGGAGGTCGTCTCAGCTCCGAGAGACGAGACAATTGTCGACTTTGTGCCGTCACGAGGGCGGGCCACCGCGGCAGCACAGCCAGCGGAGGGGAGGGGAGGGCAAAAAACCAGGAGAATTCCCATTACAAAAGGACAAGAAGTGCCGGTGTAATTGGTATATTTGGGAGGGTCTGGTTTCATGCCCCGTTGAAATGAAGCCTGTAAGAGTAGATAGAGGGGCAGCGCACTGGCCCTCTCACTCGCCCCTCTGCTCTTTCTCTCTCTCCCTCCTCGCTCGCTCACTCGCTGCTTCTCGCTCTTTCGCTTGGCCTGGCGTTCTGAGAACCAGTACTTTAAGTACATTCTGAAGCCAATTATCTTGTACTTTTACTGCAAGTGCATTTTGAATTGTAACCGAGTATTTCTATATTGTAAAATAAAAACGTAAATACTTTTTTCCACCACTGCAACCCATTTTGGGCGGGAACCCGTTTTGGTGTTAGCGTTACGTTATGCTTTAGCTATTGAAAAATAGCAGATCTACAAGCTCGTAGCGCGCCACCGAGTGGCGCGCTACGAGCTTGTAGGTCTGCTATTTTTTTTTAAATCGAAGAACCACTGACATAGAAACATAGCTTTTTCAGAAAACCGTCAGGACGTAGAAGACATTTTTAGAATCTGATCTCAGGTCAAAATGGGTTAAAACCTGCTTGTACACGCGCATGAGCCGATCTACAAGCTCACTACATGTTGCGGTGCAACTCCTGCCAAACTAAGGACAAATCACACGTCATAGCCTCGCGTTATTCTGTCTCGTTGTCCCTCCACTCCACCCTTTCTGTTCAGAGATTAAAATAGGGTGCATGTTGCATCCCAAAACGCAGTTTATAGTTAAGGGACGCAATAAAACAACGACCTCTGCATCCACGGGATGCACTACTGTACTGGTTTTTATTCTAGTTTATTTTGCTAGCTTTAGTTATAATAATCATTTCTTCTTCTGTTTTCTACATGAATATAACCACATAACCATATAAAATGAAATGGGAGTTAAATGCTGCAATATGTAAAAATGACAAAATATGACTATGAGAAGCGGGACTCATAAAGTGTCCCTGGGACTCATCTAAAAGACCATCCCTGCATCCCGGGACTCATTACATTGAAAACCAATTTACATCACTGTGTTCACCTCTTCACCTCTGTTCGCTTTGCCAATACATGCATTCACTCTCCACACTATAAACATTTGTTTGTTGTGACTTATAGTCCCATCACGTGTACATTCTGTCCCCCTTGTTACCGATATACAGTGCCCATACAGAATTATTTTCCCACTCTCACTGGTACCCTTTCACTCCACTACCAGGATATGACACCATCGGTCGGGGCGTGACCCCCCCCCCCCCCCCCCCCCCCCTGGTGATGATGATAGCAGCTTGATCGGGGGAGGTAGAAGTAACAAATGAGATCAATTAACGTGTCCAAGAGGGGCACCTGCCCGAGAGTCCGGTTGCAACTAAAACGATCTTCTCGTCTTTGTTTCCCCCTCTGCGGGGATTCCATTTGCAACCTCGCCACATCCCCGCCGGAGCCCCCCCAACAAAGGGGCCCATTGTCTCTCCCCCCTCCCCCCCCCGCCACTACACCACTCACTGCCCCGTCCCCATGGATGGAAAGCCTGGCCGCCCCCTCCTCCTAAACTCCCTGTGTATCTTTGCTATCAGGACTCTGACTCCGGGACAGGAGGGCATGAAGCTCGCAGAAATGAATCCTGTAGCCCCCCCACCCCACCCACCATCTCCTCCCCCTTCATCCACCTTTCGGGGGGCCTGCCCCGCCCCGCCGCACCCACACAACCACCACCCCTCCGTGACCCTCTCCCTCGACTTCACAGCGAAATCAACGCAGGGTTTGATTTGTAACAAATTTGTAACTCCAGCTCTCTTTAATTGAATGACCGGTGGCACTAACAAGGGAATGATTGAGCTCAATAATGGCACCGTTGGAAGGGAGAAAGCAGCCAGGAGTGGAAAGGAAAGCCGAGAGCGCGGTGGAGGGGGGGGTGTCAGGGTACCTGCTCCATCAGCGCACAGTACGCCGTATATTATGACCTCAGATTACAAGTAGAGGCGGGTGTTGGTGGCGAAAGGGCCTCTCTGTGTGGAGTTTGCATGTTCTCCCCGTGTCCCCTCCTAGGGTACGTATAGGTATACCCTCACGAAAAAACATGCAGTAATCCTGGTCTCTAAACTGCCTCCCCCTGGCCAGCCGGGGCGCCTGATGGAGGGGAAATGAGGAACTGGTTGGAATAACGTGTTCCTTCCACGCGCTATATGTCCAAAGTTGCTGTCAAAATCGACACTGGTTGTCATACTGCAGGTCTGACAGACTCCCAAATAAACCCCTACCTCTCTACCTCCCTTCAGACACACACACACACACACACCCCCCTCTTCCATGTCGTCTTATTGACAGGGGGCTGCCCCTGTTGTCTTCACACGTTTTCTCTCTCTCTCTTTTCTTTTCTCTTTTCAACTGTGATTTACATTACATCATCACAGATTATTATTAATACACATTGTAATTCCATTCAGACAGACAGACAGACAGACAGACAGACAGACAGACAGACAGACAGACAGACAGACAGACAGACAGACAGACAGACAGACAGACAGACAGACGGACGAGGCTCTGGGATGTTCTTCAAACGATGCATTTCCAAGTCCTCAAGTGGAGAGGATTACAATTACAATTAAAACTCAAAAGGCCTGCGTGGTCCAATCCCAACGCCCGTCCATAACCCTTTGTGTACCTACTGCCAAATAATCATAGCTTGTCGAGGGGGGGGGGGGGGGGGGGGGGGGGGCTGGCAGATGCGAAACGCTTTCCAGCTAATTGTGGTGTATTACCGGGCGCTTGTTCACCGCGATATTATGCAATAAGTGTTATTTCAGGCAAGAATGCAGGTTGTAAGTGGCATGCAAATGTAAGTCCTTTTTTGGC
>NC_136803.1:21722492-21747884 GCF_951216825.1 Electrona antarctica | reverse complement strand
CCTGTGTGCTTGACTCAGCTTTTTGACGGCGGCGGTGCCACGGTCGGAGCTGCTGGCAGAACTTAATCAGCACTCTCTCTGTCCGACACAAAGCCCAGTCCCTGTCTCCCCTTTTCAGTCCTAGAAAGCAAGGGGAAACGCTTGTGAATTATAGGCTCTCTCTCTCTCACTCACACACACACACACACACACACACACCAAGATACTACAGAGTCATGTCCATACTGTTCATTTGAATTTCAGCGTGTATACAAATTATGTCCAAATTTAAGGGACCCCACAGTTATGCTGTGTATTATTATTTATTAGTGGCTGAAGCTAAACAGTGCCCTGTCGATACATTCTTAAGACACATTGAAAGATGTTTTCAAATAAAAAATAATGAAGAAAAGCAAAGCTTACTGTATTGTTTTCCTTTGTTAATGCCCTGAATGCATGTCAGTCAGTTTACAATCAAATACTACAGTTGGACTGCATGCATGCATGGCTGTTTATCTATCCATGCCATGTCCGTATCGAGTGCCATCCTATATGCATCCGCATTAGTGCACACAACTCCCGGCTTACGGATTTCCACGTGTACGGGGCAATCGTTTCCATATGGGAACGTCATATATCCCATTTAGGACGGGGACCAGATTCTACAAAATTACTTCTGAAAGTTTTCTGGGGAAAAAAATAATAATCTTTATATTTTTCAAAGTTTCTATATCAGTGGTTTCCAAACTATTTCATGTCAAGGACCCCAAAAAGTATATGTAATTGGCCACATCTGAAACTATGTTGTTCCAGGGACCTCCCCCAGAAGCAAAGATTTGAGTTACAAACATTCGCTCTGAAAGAATAAGAAGAATAAAGATTTGCGCCACATTTTCACGATTTTTCAACAACAAAAAAATAGCAGATCTAAAAATAAATAGCAGATCTACAAGCTTATAGCACGGCACTCGGTGCCACGCTATGAGCTTGTAGATCCGTCCTGAATGGGATATACACACAACAGCAGTAAGGGAACATTAGCTCACTTACATGCAGATGTTCCAAGTCTTATTTCCCCAGCCGTTCTGTCCATCTGTGTTTATACCGTACGGTGTGCGCTAGCTGCTGCTTAGCACAAGCCTGCATGTGCGAAACGGAGGCACATCATAAGCATATGGTCATTGTTTTTTGTTTTGTTTTTTACAAAAGGTTACACTTGATATAAAACAGAGCGACAATCTGTCAGTGAGAAATGGCTTATCCCATTCTGGGTGGAAACCCCTTTTGGTGTTTTAACCATTATTTTAAACTTTATCTGTTAAAAAATAGCAGATCTACAAGCTCATAGTGCGGCACTCGTGCCACGCTATGAGCTTGTAGATCTATTTTTGAAAAATCGTGTGGCGCAAATCTTTGAATATATTCTTTCACAGTGAACGTTTTAACTCAAATCTTTGCTTCTGGGAGGTCCCTGGAACAACATATTTTCAGATGGAGGTCGACGGCCAATTACATATAATTCTGGGGGTCCTTGACATGAAATAGTTTGAGAACCACTGATATAGAAACATTGGGTTTTTCAGAAAACTGTCAGGATTTAGAAGACATTTGTAGAATCGTCTTCAGGTCTAAATGGGTTATTATGGGAACTAAATGGGGTGGCACGGGGGGTTATATTTATGTAATAATATTACACAACCGCACTGTACAGAATATTTTTGGGAGCCCTGTTGTTGAAGTGATGATTTGGTTATAGGATCTGCTTAGCTATATATACACACCACAATGGTCGCTCTCCTTAACGCATTTTGGGCGGGACCTTTTCGTGTTTTAAAGCATTATGTTATACTTTAGCTATTGAAAAATAGCAGATATACAAGTGTAAATGTTTGAATATATATTGTTTCAGAGCGAACGTTTTAACTCAAATCTTTTTCCATCTTAAAATATGGAACAACATATTTTCAGATGGGGGGGGGGGGGGGGTCGGCGGCCAATTACATATATTTTTGGGGGTCCTTGACATGAAAATGTTTGAGAACGAGCCGACATAGAAACAGAGGGTTTTTCAGAAAACTGTCAGGATTTAGAAGACATTTGTAGAATCGTCGTCCTCAGGTCTAAATGGGTTAAAACATTACATTTGTGTATTTGAATGAGCTCGTTATTTTATCAAGTGTACTCCAGTGAATCACCACATGTACATGATCTTCTGTTCTTTTACAAACCTTTTCAATTTTCCATCTGCAAACTTTTTTTGTATGTGATGTTCTCGTTCTCCACCTCACACCACCTTGGGAAGAACACACACACACACACACACACGCGCGCACGCACACACACACACACACACACACAGAACAGGCAGTTAGAATCAACACAAACAATGAAAGATAATGTGATTTCAGTTTGTGAAGGAAGGAAAGGTGTTTTTGTCAGTAGTGTTGTTTTAGCATAAAATATTAAGAAATGACTGTATGTTATTGTTGAAATAAATCCACACATATCTGATTGGTAACTTTATAATATCTGCATAATGGCTATTTCTATTTAAGGTTCCATCCAGCAGCTATAGTGGCTTTAGATTTTTATCTCGTCTTAGACTGACATCTAGTGGTTGCTTGACAAATTACAGGTCAAATACTAATGGCAGTGTTTTTCAACCTGTTTTCATGTCAGGGCCCATTATTTACGGACCACCATCAAACGGACCACCGTTTGATGAGATTCAGACTGGGTGCAAATTTTGCCCACAATTCCTTGCTGACTGTATTGATGTTGTTGGTACCATAAGGACAGATAACAGGCAAACGATATCAAACAACTCTTATAAATGCTCGAATTGTGTAGACTTCTTTAATGCACATGTTTAACAACAATTAACTCTTGAGCGTACAATGAAACCAAATGGACTCGTAAGTAAGGGTCCATTTGGTTTCGTTGTACGCTCGCGAGAGTTAAAAGATCCATAAGGGTGCATTTTGTTACCAACTCTCCATCATTTAGCTGGGGACCACATGGAAGTTCTGGAACCCCCTCAAGGACCACTGGTGGTCCCCGGAGTGGACCACTGGTTGAAAAAACCACTGCTAATGGTGACCAGTGGATTTAATACTACCAGTCAAATTGAGTATAATTTGTAACTGTAACTATAGTTTCAGCTGAATACCTACAGTATTAAAAAAGAGAGAGTTGAGAGGACCTTTGAACAAACCTGAACACAGGTTTCCTATAACAAAAACCAATCAATGAAGATTATTACTGAGATGTAATTAATTTCCTTCATAGTTACGAGCTTATAGATCTGTTTTTTTTTTTTTTAATCGTGAAGATGTGGCAAAAAAATCTTTCAGAGCGCACGTTTTTAACTCAAATATTTGCTTCTGGGGGGATTCCTGGAACAACATAATTTTCAGATGGGGGTCCACGGCCAAATACGGATAATTCTGGGGGTTCTTGACACGAAAAAGGTTGAGCACCACTGACATAGAAACAGTTTTTTTCAGAAAACAGTTTTTTAAGAATAAGCCTCAGGTCTAAATGGGTTACAATTGTCATCCTGTCAAATTGTCAATTAGACATGTTGTCAAACTTGTCATATCCCTATAGCTCTAGATTAAATGTGACTTAACGCATTTTGGGCGGGAACCCTTTTGGTGTTTTAAAGCATTATGCAGATCTACAAGCTCATAGAACTCATAGAACAACTCTATGAACTTGTAGGTCTACTATTTTTGAAAAATCGTGAAAATGTGGTGCAAATCTTTGAACATATATTCTTTCTGAGCGAACGTTTTTAACTCAAATCTTTGCCAACCCCCATCTGAAACATATTTTCAGATGGGGGTTGGCAGCCAAATACAGATAATTCTAATGAAAATGTTTGAGAACGACTGACATAGAAACATGGGTTTTTCAGAAAACTGTCATGATTTAGAAGGCATTTGTAGAATCTTTTCTCAGGTCTAAATGGGTTAAATCAAATGTTATTGGATTTTGAAGGGTGCTTTGTGCAGCTGTGATTGTTTTACTATGATTTGCATGGGTAGTACCTAGTACGGTATGCTATAATACAGCGGGATTCATTCACCTATAGTCATACAGGCCTATTGAGTATAAACCCAGCTGTATTCATTAATTTGTCTTACATTTTTCCTAATATCCCTGAATGTATTTCTGTTACTGTATTTCAGATACCATTCATTCATAAACCAACCATTAATCTTCATGGGGCGGCTGTGGCTCAGGAGGTAGAGCAGGTCGTCCAAGGATCCCTGGGTCGGCGGTTCGAATCCCGGCTCCTCCTCCTGTCCACATGTCGAAGTGTCCTTGGGCAAGACACTGAACCCCGCATTGCATCCAGTGGTTGCCATGCACCATTGGGTGTGTGAATGTGGGAAGTGAGGACGCTGGCGTCGACTGGTCGCCGCTTCACCTCCCAATGAATGGACCATTGCATAGAAAAGCGCTATAAAAATGCAATACAATTTATTATTATTATTTTTAATCTTATATAAAATCCATAACATGCCATCAAGTGTCATCAGAGCCCTGTGGTGGGCATATAGCGTCATAAGCCAGTGGTTCCCAAACCTTTTCATGTCAAGGACCCCCACATTGACACTCAACAGCCTGCGGACCCCCATTAGAAAATATATGCCAGGGACCCCCCATAAGGGAAGATTCACGTCTCTAGCAGTGATTCTCAACCATTTTCATTTCAAGGACCCCCAGGTGTGACCGGAATCAGGCTATGGTCCCACATTTAATGGACTTTCTATCTCTGGGACCTCCCAATTTATATTGTAAAAATCAATGTTAATTTAACTCTGACGGGTCCATTTGGTTCCATTTGTACACTCTCCCGAGTAACAGACCCATAAGGGTCCATTTGGTTCCTAATTATCATTTAGCTGGGGACCCCCTGGAACTCCCTCAAGGACCAATGAGGGTCCCCGTACCCCACTTTTGGCACCACTGTCATAAGCATATACAGGCCTGCTGCCTCCATTTTGGGCGGGAACCCTTTTTGGTGTTTTAAGCATTATGTCATACTTTAGCTATAGAAAAATAGCAGATCTATAAGCTCAGAGCGCGGCACTAGATCTGCTATTTTTGAAAAATCTTGAAAATGTGGCTCAAATCTTTGAATATATATTTGTCAAATTGTCTACAAATTCCCCTAGGGTGGTTGAACACATTGGTGAAGAAATTTCTTGGTAAGAAATTTCTAAATGGGTTAAGGCTACTAAAATATTGTAGCCTATATGGTTGTGTGTTGTTTGTTTACCTCCCTTCTCTTATTTCTAATAACTACCCAGGGGACTATAATGGAAGGAAGCCAACATTAGCCTTTTTGGCAAAACTATGGCGAATTTCCCCACCAGCTAAATGATAGTTTGGAACCAAATGGACCCTAATGGGTCTCTTGGGTCCATTTGGTTCAATTTGTACACTGAGTTAAATTAACATTGATTTTACAATATAAATTGAGGCCTCAGAGATATAGAAATGCCATTAAATGGGGGTCCGTACTGTAGCCTGTTGCATATCAAACGGGGGTTCTTGAAATGAAAATGGTTGAAAATGACCGCTAGACCTTCTCTTATGGGGGTCCGCAGGTTAATGAGTGTCATTTTGGGGGTCCTTGACATGGAAAGGTTTGGGAACCACTGCCGTAAGCAATTCCACTTGCGTTAGCTTATTAGCTAACAACTTCTATGTATTGCTAAGAGGTCTAAAGGGCGACGCATATATCCTTAAAACCTACGAGAGGTGGTTATTAGGTTTATAATATCACCTTAAAACTGGAGTATGGGTCCTTTTTAATAACATTTCCTAACTTAAAAAGTCCCTACCTGACTGTAGTGTAGTGTAGTGTAGGCTAATTCTTCTTTGTTGTGGTGTGTCTGTCAGTCCAACCATTGCGTGGATGGATGTTCTCCAGCTGAACTCAATCAAACAGGCTACCTGTCTAATGAGCAAGGAGGGGGAATCTACTGTTTGAAGAAAGACACTCCGGGTTGTAGATAAATTACTCACTGACTGACAGTCAGCAAATACAGTATCATTGAGTAATAATTAGAGTAGGCTATAGTTATCTTTGAACTTGTATAGCCTGTTTAATTTATTTATTTGTTTGTCTTGTTGTACGTCGTCTCGACCATGATAAGCGTTTCCGTAGCTGAGCTCCCTTCCTAGCCTGGTGGAACCACTCCCCCTGCTGGACAATTATTGCATTCTGCCAGAAGTGAACTCAATTAGGCCTATCTCACAGCCCGTTTTTCACGCCCACTTCCGGTAAATAGTGGTGACTTTAACATGAGCATTTACACGTTTTTTTCTCTGGAGAATCTAAGTACATTTTCTAATGTAAAAATGTGACAGACCAATATTATTATGAAGCAAACAAGATGGTAAATCAGGTCGAACAGATAGAACAAACCTTACCTTGAGAAAACAAAAGCTGTAGACTTCTTAAATTACCTCTGTTAACATGGAGCGTCTATGGAGTGACGTCACGCTATCACCACTAACCCCGAAAGGGGGCGTATTTAGGGGGGCGGGGAAATTCTGTGAGATAGGCTTATCTGGCAGAGTCAGGTTACTCCCTCCCTGCCCCCACTGACAATCACAATATATATATTTTTTTAATTTATTTAATCTATTTATTTATTTATTTACCCTCCTATATGCTATATCTGATGGAAATGTAGGCCTACTCGAAATGTTGATGTCTTGATGGTCTATAATATTGTTTAAAATAGCCTTTCTATTTTTTTTTCTATTTAAAAGTATATATACCGGTATAGCATTTATATTTTGTGTGTTTCTAGTAGGCTACCAGGTGCTTTTGGGAAGTCAGGCTCAGCTGCCAACTATCATCTATCAGACACTGTCCAATATTATAACATTATTATTTAAAAATCACACCTGTGTGAAGTGAGGGGCGCTATATATAATTAAAGTCTAACTCATGTTGATTGTAGGTGATGTCATGTAATGGTGATGTATGCCAACACAAACATTAGACGCCATTAACAATAAAGAGACAAATGACGCAATGCGAGGCACGTTTATGACGTAAATTTCCCCTTCATTGTCAATGGCGTTTACAAGTATAGTATATTTTTCCTTAAAGGCTTCACATTTTTGGGTTTATATTTACTACTAGGCCTATAGATCAGTGGTTCCCAAAGTGGGGTCCGGGGACCCCCAGGGGTCCTTGAGAGAGTTCCAGGGGGTCCCCAGCTAAATTATAGTTTGTAACCAAATGGACCGTATACTGTACAAATGCGACTGTACAAATTTGGGGCGTTGCATGTCTCTTCCCTTCTCTCTCTCCCTCTTTCCTGTCTGAACAAGTACTGTACTGTACTGTACTGTACTGCACTGTACTGTACTTGTGCTGTGCTGTGCTGTGCTGTGCTGTACTGTACAAGCCCTACAAACACTCAAAACTGTCCATTCATTGTCAATGGCATTTAATGTTTGTGTTAGGATTTGTCCTAACACAAGGGTGTGCTCAAAGCTGGACAGATATAGGAGGGGTTAGCAATAAACATACATTTTCACAACACTGATGATAATGCTATATCAATCATCATTTTTCGGCCGCATCATGGATTTCACAATGCCACGCCAGACTTTCCGGTCCTTCATTGCCATCCCCAGTTCCTGCTTACTGATGCATATGTCCCTAACGATGACATCAGGGAACGACAGTTTTCTACCTCTGGTCTGCTTTGAGGCAGGATTCCAGAGAAGACAAGAACATATAACCTAGCAGTGGCCGGCAAACTGTGTTCTTCTGGATCGGACTAGTGAAGAAACACGGGGAAGGTTGCCGTATATTAGATTAGTCGATGGGTGTATATCAAACAAGTCTATGAAATCTATGAAAACGTTTAATCAGCAACAACACAATTCTATACAATATGTAGTGGGGGGGTCCCTGCTTCATGTCTCTTTCAGCTAAGCCTTAGCTGAAAGAGACCCCTCATAGCTGCAGCTATAAGGGGTCCTTGAGCTGAAAAACATTGAAGACCCCGGGCCCGCCCCTGACCTACCGAAATTCCTACCATGTTGTCTTGACATCAAAGGTTCAAACCTGCCATCCATGCAGTGATGGAAAAAGTACTTGCATCTTATTTTTTTCTCATTTTCATCAATAACCCATCCACCGCCTGCACCATCTCTGATACATTGACTCTAATGTGTTCCCAGTGTCTGCTGCTCTCGTCTCGTCCGTATATACAAGTTCCCCCGTGACCATGTCACTGGTTTGCTTTCATTAACATTAAGAGCAGCTGACTGGGCAGGAATAAATCAAGCAAAACAAAAAAGCCACAGTGAATCAAGAAGGCTCCCGATGAGAGACAGAGAAGGGGAGGGGGGGAAGGAGGGGGGGGGGGGATTGTGTTTCTGATGTCGGTTAATTGAAGCTTTGTCACCCAGACATGGGGAAGGCGGGGGAGGGGTTCGGTTGAAAGGGGACTGTTGGATGGTTTCATCATTTTTGCGGGAAGCGCACACAAACCTTTGATGTGCACAGTGCACCACTCATTGGGGGCTTGCGTTGAATTTGATGCGAAAAGGTCGATGGTGGCCCCCCTTTGAGTGGGCTTCTGGGATGGGGACGAGTGAGGGCCGGGCCTCTGACTGGTGGAGGGCCAGTCAGGGTCAGTCTTCACACAACGGGAGAGGTCAGGGAACGCCGACACTGAAGAGGGCAATTAACTCACGTTCACGTTTGAATCGCAACAACCGCCGTAATCACATTATTAATACTCGAATGCATTCGCCGTGCGCCGCATGCACCTTTGGGGAAGTGGTTTATAGCACTATACTGTATACTTACAGGTGTTCTGGCACTATACATTCCAGAGCGTGCAGCGCTCTCAACTTCGCTGCGTATATAGGACCAGAAACACTTACTTTTATTATGAGTGAGCAGATATTGACCTGCGGTTGAGCGATGCCACCGTCAGGGAGCCCATTGAAGGAAGAGAGAGAAGTCCATGCACCAACTGTATTTATAACCGATGACGGCCTGCCAAATGGCTGTCCCTTCTGTGAATGGCACCCCACTATAACTCAGCCGCCCGCTGTCTTTTTTCACTGGACATCTTTTTGTTCCACATGTACGGCATGAAAGAAGAAGGTCTGCTTGGAGATCCACTTTGAATGAAGAGCTAATCAATAAAGACCATCTATAGAGAGAAGACATGGAGTTAAAGATGCTTCTATCTGACAGTGAGCGGCTCATTATAGCAGAGTGGCAGCAGGTGATGATGGTGGTCATTAGAAGCTATAGGGTTCAAAGGTTAGGTTTTCTCCTCGATGACCATTTCGTTTTAAAGTGCTATTTTCTCTGTTCTCCAACACACGATATACCCCTTTGATGGGTATACATTTGGGTGAATCAATGTTGATTTTGGCGACTAAAACTAGGACGAAAAATGTCCGTCGACTATACCTTTTTCCACTGACGAAAACTACATGGAAACTAAATGAAAACTAAGCTATGATTACTAAAACTAAGACTAAATATACATATAAATAAAAAACTAGACTAAAATGTTAGGAAGGGACTAGTGGACATTAAAGAGATCCAGTGTAAGTCATTTTACACTTACTGTAGTTTGCATGTATAGCCGATCTACAAGCTCACAACGCGCCGCGCTGCGACGCGTTGTGAGCTTGTAGTTCGGCTATTTTCAGCAAGTGTAAAATTCGATTCGTCATTCGTCGATGGCATCAAAGGCCCGTCGAAATACATTTTAGTCGACTAAATCAACTGTAGATTTAGTCTACAAACTAAAATCTTATGATATTTAGTCGACTAAAACTAGATTAACACTTAAACATTCCAGGTGACTAAAATGTGACTAAAACTAACTGAAAACTATTCCAAAGACTATGACTAAAATTAAAATCTAAATTTGCTAAACAGCACATTGATTTGATGGGTACATTTGAGTGAATCAATGAATGAATGAATTTTTATTTCCGTGTCTCCCATCCCTTTTTCCTGGGATTATAAGACACCAAAAACATAAATAAATATAACATTCACTTGTGACTTCCCACACAGAAACTGCACAAAAAGAAAATAAACTAGAAAAAGTGCCCTTCTGGGCACAGGTCTCCACCAGGAGGATAGGAGTACTGTGTGTGATGTTTGGCAAAATGTTTAGGAGTAATATAATCGCGCGTGTGTGTGTGTGTGTGTGTGTGTGTGTGTGTGTGTGTGTGTGTGTGTGTGTGTGTGTGTGTGTGTGTGTGTGTGTGTGTGTGTGTGTGTGAGAGACACGCAGCTTGGCCTGTTGTAGCGCCACCATGAGGCTGATTTGAAAACTGTCAAGTGGCATTTGTTCCTCAGCCTAGTGGGAATATGCATGCACAGTTTCACCGCAATCGGACGCTGCGTTGAGTAGTTGTGGCAATTTGTACAAAACGGGTACAAAGCGGGCTACTCCTGAAAGGTTTAGAAGCCAATCGTAGGCAATGAAGGTGGATTATGAGAAATCAAACAAACGCGTCTTGATCACATGACTATGGAGAGCATGTGTACCGATTTGCGTGAAATTTGGATAAAATCTGAAGGAGTAATATTAGAAAATGTGTTTTACATATGTCGTCCTCCTGGTGGCGCTATAAAGAGCAGATGCAAAAAATTCCAGGCAAAGGTTTTTCCTTGGCCTCTAGGGAGTTGGCATACAAAGTTTTCCACAGATCCGTGCAGTTTAGGTAAAAACACTTTTCGGCGAGTTATAGCGCCACCATGAGGCTTTGAAAATGTTCACGTGGCATTTCTTCCTCTGCCTAGTGGGAATGTGCGTGCACAATTTCACGGAAATCACACGATGTGTTCATGATTTGCAGCATTTTGTTTGAAACTGAGCACTCCTGCGAACTTTGTAAGCCAATCTTAGCCAATCAGGATGGAGTCTGAGAAATCTGAAAGACCAGTTTCGTTGAATGGCTCTAGAGAGACTGTGTACCAATTTGCGTGATGTTTGGACAAAATCTGTAGGTGTACTGTCCAAAAACTTGTTTTGCACAAAGCGGCCTCCTGGTGGTGCTATAACAGGCCGTTCTGGAAATTCTGGGGCAGAGGTTCATCGTTGGCATCCAGGGAGTGTGTGTGCAAAATTTGACATCGACCGGGTTAACGGTGCCGGAGATTAGCTGTTCACAGACGGACGGACGGACACACACACGGACACACGGACGGACGGAGTGCAAAACATACTCTCTCCCCATGCCTTCGGCCTGGTGGAGACAATAAATAAAATCCGCCAATTTATACACACTACACGTTACACCGTGTCTTTAGTGGCGTTTCTGTGGTGAAGAAAATATATTTCACATGTCAGTGCTGCTGCTGCTCGGGTCTTAATTGAATGTATGTGGAGTAAACACTGAGGCATGAATTATGAATATAAATCCAGGTCTTAATGTCGTCCAAAAACGCGAGATATATAGTCAGCTAGTCATTGGATTGGTTTGATTGTTCGCTGTGATAAAGGAACTAAAAGGTGATGAAGAAGAACAGCAGAGGAAAAAACACAAAAGTCAGTTGGCAGTGAAAATCAGAACAGCGCCACAGCACGTTGAGAAATGTCATTACCTCCGTAGTGGTTCATCAGCACTAGGGCCGTTGAGCTAAACTGCTAAAGAATCCGCAAGAATGTTCCATTTGTACACTCTCAGAGTTAAATTAACCTTGATTTTACAATATAAATTGGGGGTCCCAGAGATAGAAATGCCATTAAATGGTGGTCCGTGGACCGTGGACAAACTAGCCCTAACTGTAACCTCACAAAAACAAGTAATCCGTGTTTGTTGGAAAAACATCAGAGGGGTTTGAACCCATGAAGTTAGGATTCGAAGTCGGGTGTCTGAACCGCTAGACCACTGAGGACGCTGCCAGGATGGGGATCAAAGTCTGTATTGACTATTTACGCTCTTCCAGAGCCACTTCCGGGTCTTACTCAAGGAAGCTTCCACATCATATATTTTCTTTGTCATGGACACAGTTACATTAATAATTCTACTCTGGTTGGAAACATTAAGACCCATTTTAACCATCAATGGCTTCCTTTTTGAAAAATAACGTCATTGTAAAAATGATCACGCGTTGCTAGTATTTACAATGAGAAGTGGACGGGAGCTGGTGCGGA
Organism: Electrona antarctica; assembly: GCF_951216825.1. Taxonomy (NCBI): domain Eukaryota; kingdom Metazoa; phylum Chordata; class Actinopteri; order Myctophiformes; family Myctophidae; genus Electrona; species Electrona antarctica. Next base: position 21,735,717 of record NC_136803.1, on the reverse strand, counting down.
CTAGGACCCGGATGTAACGTAGTAGGACTACAAATGACTAAAACAAACTCGCGGGAAAAACTTGTGGGCGGAGCCTCACACCGGAAGGAAGTGACGCCCCCCTCAAATATGGTGCAGACGCATTGATGCGGGTTTGATCAGTGCCACGTCACCCATCGTGCTCATCGTCTGCAGGTAAACAATTAATGTTACTTTAATACTTAACGCTGTTTTTGTTGTTGTTACTTACTATGTTGCAACGGACCATCCATATGATGACATTTATTATTAGGGCCGGATCTACCATATGGGCACTTTGGGCACGTGCCCAGGGGCCCTTGGCCAGAAAATTTCCCTGCTAATCTGAATGAAATAAATGGTGTCTAAAAAGATTAGTGTTTTATTGTTGGTGAGAAGGGCAGATAAAAAATGCAATTGTGTGTAAAGCAGCAACAATGCGCTAGATTGGCTGTCACTCTGGGGGGGGTAGGCGACCGGAAATAGGCCAATATAACGGCATAAAACTGCTCCAAAACCGCAGAAATGTTGCGCACGCGTGAAGGGGGGGGCCCTTCGAGCTTCAGTGCCCAGGGGCCCTCAGAGATGTTAATCCGGCCCTGCATTATAGACTCTCACAATGGTGGTCAGCGGCTCAAATGGGTATGATGTTTGTTTGGTAAAAAGGTAAAACACTTATGCCTCAACAGGGGGGCGAGAACTCGGGCCCTGCTTTCACTATGCACCGACTCTAACCATTCGACTATAGGAACACGGTTCAAAACGGCAGTAGTATGAATAAGTTAAGTAACATCACAATTAGAGAATGTAGAAGAATTTGTGTATAATCTGCCGAATTAGTTTATTTATGTTACTGTGGCCGATTTGTTGGTGTCGGCGGTCTGTTTACATGAAGCCAATTTCAAACAATGTTTGTCCCTTTACCAACCAAACAACAAACAACACTCTTTTCACATCTAGTCGATTATTTATTCAGCATTTGAGCCTCTCACAATGGTGGTCAGTCAGTCAGTGCTCAAATGGGTCTGAGAGGCTAAATGCCATCAAATGGTGGTCCATGGATCAAATGCTGAGAGTGTAAAGATCTACTATTGGGGTCCATTTGGTTACCTAAATTAAATTGCTCTGTATTGTGACAGTAATCATTGCTATAGTGTGTGTTCAGTAACAGTGTTAAATAGCTCTGTATTGTGACAGTAATCATTGCTATAGAGTGTGTGTTCAGTAACAGTGTTAAATAGCTCTATAGTGTGACCGTAATCATTGCACCAGGAACCCAGTCAGGATACAGATTAAACAAGTGGAATTGTAATGTAACAAACAAAATTAGAACTGGAACATTAAGCTCATAAATAGCTAATTTCTCCTGATTGGATGAAAATGTGTCACCTACTTGAACATTCTTTTTTTTAAGCCCTTTTCATTTTATTAAAGAGCTGGAGAGACAGGAATATTCCTGTTACTGAACACATACTCTATAGCAATGATTACTGTCACAATATAGTTATTTAACACTTACTGAACACACACTATAGCAATCATTACTGCCACAATATAGAACTATTTAACACTGTTACACTGTTACACACACTATCAATTATTACTGTCACAATAACTTTGTAATGCTACTGATGTTTGTGTGCAACATTTGAGCAGACAGGCCTTTTTTATGTCAATCAATAAAGTCACCTTAATTCAAGTGATAGATTATAATAGGGGCATGCCATGTGGTCTACCTGCACAGCCTTTGTGATCAACTGGTAGATCACGATGTACCTTTTGGGCACCCCTTCAATACAGGATTCCTGTCCAGAATTGTTTTATTAAATATAGAGGGTTTAAGTCATTCTGAATGTATGTGTGTTTCTTTTTCTGTCTTTCTTTCTTAGGACGGAGATCAAGGTATAGACGCCGTTGGAAGGCTCTAGCCAGCAAGCCCGCTCAGTCAGCCAACGCAGCCAGCCAGCCCCGCCAGTCAGCCAGTGTAGAAAGTCAGGCTGCCAAGCCAGCGCACTTCAGCCATTGCAGTCAGCCATTGCAGCCAAGGGTTAGGGTTAGTCAGCTCAGCCAGGCCTCTCTCGACCTGCCTGCCTGCCTGCCTGCCTGCCTGCCTGCAACTTGAATGAGGTGTGTAAACACTTATTTTACGGGTGTGGGTGTTGACCGTGGCTTTTGTGTTCTCCAGTTGTTTCTTGAAGGAGAGTGCTCTGTCCAGTGTAACTCCAAGTTACATGGGGTGGGTATGGTTAAGTTTTTGACCATCCCAAGTGACGCTCAGTTCTTTTTTCGCGTCTCGGTTCCTCAGGTGGAAGCTGCATAGGTGGGTTTTTGATGGGTGACTCAATCTTCTGGAAGTCTGCTGGTTGGGTGGTAATGCAGAGGTCGTCGGCATAGATTAAACGCTGGCATTCTGTGGGTAGTGGCTGGTCGTTTGTGTAGATATTGAAAAGGAGGGGGGTGAGCACGCTACCTTGTGGGAGGCCGTTCTTTTGGGATTTCCATTTACTCCTCTGGTCATTTAACTGGACATAGAAGCGCCTGTTGTTGAGGAGGCTTTTGATGACTTGACACAGGTCCAGGTCACCAGTCATGTCCAGTAGTTTCCTGACCATTGTGCGGTGTTGGACAGTGTTGTAGGCAGCAGAGAGATCTATGAATGCTGCTCCAGTTATTTGTTTTCCCTCAGACCCATCCTCAATGTATGGGTGAGGTTGAGCTCTGTCCAGCACAGGAGCGGCCGGGACGGAAACCAGCTTGGTCTTTAGTCAGCTTGGTGTCTATGAGTGGCATGAGGCATTGGAGTAGCAGCCTCTCATAGAGCTTGTAGGTGATGCAGAGGAGGGAAATGTTGGGGATGATGGGTCTTTGCCAGGTTTGGGGATTGCAACCACTTTGGCCTTTCTCCAACTGAACACTGTGCCATGCATGTGTTCAGCATCCCCAGGAGCCAGGTCTTTGCGTTAGGTCCCAGGTGCTGTATCATTTCTGCCAGTATGTCATCAACCCCTGCTGCTTTTCCAGATTTCAACTTTCCCATTGCAGTTTCGAGTTCTTCTAGGTCGAAGGGTTTGGTTTGAGGGCTGGCTGATTGTGGTTGGTCTGATACCACTGTGTGATGGTGTTCTCCTGTGGGTCGGCAGCGGTGTTTGTTACAACTTTTGGCCACCAGTTGTGATGCAACAGTGTTTGCTGTGACCATTGTGATTATGGGTGGTGTGGTCTTTGCCAAGAAGGCGGATTGTGGCCCATGCCTTCCTGCTGTTTATTGTCATGTTGGTGTTCTCTATCATTTCCTTCCAGACTTTTCTCCGTTCATCCCCAACTTCACTGTCTATCTCCTGTGTTCTCCATTCATCTTGAGCGATACACAGTCGTCTGATGTGCGGGGGGGAGGTGCCGGCTAGCGCATAAAGGCACGTGATCGGCTCCAGCTTGAGCAGGCATACTCTGCTGTAGAGAAAGACAGGGCCATGGCAGTTGCACGGATTGTTTGTGGGTCTGCGCCCCACTTGGCGTTCACTAGTTTTCGCAGGATGTTATTGCGGGTGCTGACCGTGGCTTTAGTGTTCTCCAGGAGTTTTTTGAAGGAGAGTGTCCTGTCCAGTGTAACTCCAAGATACATGGGGAGGGTATGGTTGGAGAGTTTGTGACCATCCCAAGTGACGCTCAGTTATTTTTCCGCGTCTCGGTTCCTCAGGTGGAAGCTGCATAGTTGGGTTCATGTGTGTCTTTCTTTTTCTGTCTTTCTTTCTTAGGACGGAGATCAAGGTAGACACCGATGGAAAGGTTCAACACAAGCCGATGTCCCTAGAGATCCTTCCCAAAGCTTCCCCCGGGGAGCCCAGCTAGCCAGCAAGCCCGCCCAGTCAGCCAACGCAGCCAGCCAGCCTCGCCAGTCAGCCAGTGTAGAAAGTCAGGCTGCCAAGCCAGCGCACATCAGCCATTGCAGCCAGCCTTGCCCAGTCAGCTCAGCCAGGCCTCTCTCGCGGCCTGGCCCGGTCTGCCCGCCTTGCCTTGCAGCAACAGAACCAGCCGCCCTGGCAAGCCAGCCAGCTCAGAATGCGAGCCCAGCAAGCCAGCGCAGCGAAGATTTAAAGGTCAAGGTCATCTATTCTGGTCAAGGTCATTTATACTGGTGATAGCTGGGTTCCAATTCGTCCAAAATTAACAAGATTGTGCACTTGGTGACAAGTTTTAGATTTTTGGTATGGTGTTAGGTATGGTTATAAGGTTTTCAAAAACCATCGCAAGCGAGTTGGGCTTGCCCCCTAGTGGTCTGTTTGCATTGAATCAAATATTAAAGTATATGGTTAAAAACCAAAATAATTGATAAAATAAAATTTCCAATGGATTCTATTAGTATTGGGTATGCTAAATAACATATTAAAATGTGGGTGAAAATAAATTCTGGAAAGGCATCATTTTCAAGATGGCGTCCATTGTGGCCTCAGTGAGCTTAAAATGCCTATAAACTGGGATTTAATACATAAAAAATCATAACAATTATGCACTTGGTGACAAGTTTTAGATAGCCCCCTAGTGGTCCGTTTGCAACGAATCCAATGTTAAATAGGCCAGCATTGGATTCATTGCAAACAGACCACTAGGGGGCGAGCCCAACTTGTTTGCAATGGTTTTTGAAAACATTATGCCCATACCTAACATCATGCCAAATATCTAAAACCTGTCACTAAGTGCATAATTGTTATGATTTGTTATGTATTAAATCCCAGTTTATAGGCATTTTAGGCTCACTGAGGCCACCGTGGACGCCATCTTGAAAATGATGCCTTTCCAGAAGTTTTTTTTCCTACATTTTTAATATGTTATTTAGTATATACCCAATACTACATTTTGTATCCATTATTATGGTTTTAACCATATACTGGCCCATTTAATATTTGATTCATTGCAAACGGACCACTAGGGGGGCGAGCCCAACTCGTTTGCGATGTTTTTGAAAACCTTATGCCCATCCCTAACACCATGGCAAAATTCAAGAACTTGTCACCAAGTGCACGATTATAACGAATTGGGACCCAGCTAAGAAGGTGTGGTATATTTTGGGTACATACCATCCAAAACACTCTAGTTCTACTATACGAATTACTGGAGAGCAGAAGAGAATTGAGACGGCAGCAGACAGAGTGAGATGTTCCGATCATGTTGGTTTATTCAGCAACATACAGCATACAGCATACACAGGTTAGGCTCACGCCAGCCAGAATGGCCTGACGTGCTCCACACATGGGCTGGCGCCCGACTGACCAAGTTACATTGAAAATCAACTAGTTTATCAACAGTTTACAATACACATTGAACCAGACTGGTGGCCTCTGGCCACCCCCCTGGAGAGTAGAATTGGGACCACTGTGGCCCTTTGATCCACTGTCCTAGGTGTGAATGTCCTTTGGGTGTGTCACACAGGAACTGAACTCAAACAAAAGGCACAGAAACAGGCCATCGACACCCCGGGGGTCCCGAGCCAAGTGCTTGAAGTTGAGACAAGCTCTCGGATCGACACCTCCAAACAGGATGAGCACACATAGCCTATGTCCAAGATAATAAGAGTACCACAGACGAAAAACAGTCTAAGTCCAAATTTCAGACTGACCCCTCCACGAAAAGGCCTTGTTGTCCTGAACCCTTATCTATCATTTATATATTATGGATCAATAGTGTGGACTTAGACTGTTATTCGTCTGTGGTACTGATTCCCAGATATCACAAAGGTAATTTACTAGTCAAGGTAATTTATACTGGTCATGGTCATTTATACTGGTCAAGGTAATGTATACTGGTCAAGGTAATTTATACTAGACAAGGTAATTTATACTGGTCAAGGTAATTTACTAGTCTTATGAAGGTCATTTATACTGGTCAAGGTAATTTAACTGGTTAAGGTAATTAACTAGTCTTATGAAGGTCATTTTTCCTGGTCAAGGTCATTGAGGGGCGCGATTCTTCATCATTCTTGAGGATTTGAAAGAAAGGTGAAAATCACTGAAAATCTCTCGGAGGGCATACTATAGTACGGTATGTCATTTTTCGCGATTTCGGAGGATTTGAAAAAATTTTGAAAATCCCGGAAAAGTGAAAGGCCATGGTCTCGGACGGCATACTATAGTATGTAGTTTTTCACCATTTCGGAGGTCATTTATACTGGTGAAGGTAATTTACTAATCTCATGAAGGTCATTTATACTGGTCAAGGTCATTTATACTGGCGAAGGTCATTTACTAGTTTTATGTAGGTCATTTATACTGGTCAAGGTCATTTAAACTGGTGAACGTAATTTACTAGTCTTATGAAGGTCATTTATACTGCTCAAGGTCATTTAACGGCGCGCTTTAGTGCGCGATTCTTCATCATTGTTGAGGATTTGAAAGAAAGGTGAAAATCACGGAAAAGCGAAAGGCTATACAGTCCATGGTCTCGGAGGGCATACAATAGTGTGCCACTTTTTGCATGATTTTTGAGGATTTGAAAAAGGTGAAAAGCGAAAGGCTGTAGTCCATGGTCTCGGAGGGCTTACTATATATAGTAGGTCGTGTTTCACCATTTTGAAGGTCATCTATTCTGGTCAAGGTCATTTATACTGGTGATATTTGTCCAAAATCAACAAGATCGTGCACTTGGTGACACGTTTTTGATTTTTGGTATGGTGTTAGGTATGGTTATAAGGTTTTCAAAAACCATCGCAAACGAGTTGGGCTCGCCCCCTAGTGGTCTGTTTGCAATGAATCAAATATTAAAGTATATGGTTAAAAATCACACCCGTGTGAACTGAGTGGTGTAAGGTTTTATATAGCATGATCAGCTGTGGTCTGACGTAATGTCTGACGTAATGAAATCACACAAAATATGTTAAGTAAAAAAAGCTATCATTTTTGATAAATGTATGTATCACACCCGGATGTGATTTCACAACTGGCTTTTTTTGCGCAGAGAAAATGACCACGGTTGCTACGGTCATCCAGTTCACCCGGGTGTGATTTAATTACGTCAGAAATTATTTTGAACATAGCAACCATGCTCATTTTTTTCTGCACACAAAAGCCAGTTGTAGGAGTGGTTTACACCACTCAACACAAAAGCCAGTTGTAGGAGTGGTTTACACCACTCAAAAAGCCAGTTGTAGGAGTGGTTTACACCACTCAAAAAAACAAAATAATTGATAAAAGATTTTCCAATGGATTCTATTAGTATTGGGTATGCTAAATAACATATTAAAAATCACACCTGTGTGAACTGAGTGGTGCAGTGACGTCACACTAACCATAGCAACCATGCTCACCTGTACATGGCCCCACGTACAGGTACACACCTGGTACACAGGTACAGACAAAGCTGGTTATTGGAGTGGTTTGCACCACTCAAAAATGTGGGTGAAAATAACTTCTGGAAAGGCATAATTTTCAAGATGGCGTCCACGGTGGCCTCAGTGAGCTTAAAATGCCTATAAACTGGGATTTAATACATACAAAATCATAACAATTATGCACTTGGTGACAAGTTTTTGATTTTTGGCATGGTGTTAGGTATGGGCATAAGGTTTTCAAAAACCATCGCAAGCGAGTTGGGCTCGCCCCCTAGTGGTCCGGTTGCAATGAATCCAATGTTAAATAGGCCAGCAATGGATTCATTGCAAACAGACCACTAGGGGGCGACCCCAACTTGTTTGCAATGGTTTTTGAAAACATTATGCCCATACCTAACAGCATGCCAAATATCTAAAACCTGTCACCAAGTGCATAATTGTTATGATTTGTTATGTATTCAATCCCAGTTTATAGGCATTTTAAGCTCACTGAGGCCACCGAGGACGCCATCTTGAAAATGATGCCTTTCCAGAAGTTATTTTTTCCTACATTTTGAATATGTTATTTAGCATACCCAATACTAATAGAATCCATTGAATTTTTTTCTTTTATCCATTATTATGGTTTTTAACCATATACTGGCCCATTTAATATTAGATTCATTGCAAACGAACCACTAGGGGGCGAGTCCAACTCGTTTGCGATGCTTTTTGAAAACCTTATAACCATACCTAACACCATGCCAAAAATAAAAAACTTGTCACCAAGTGCACGATTATAACGAATTGGGACCCATCTATATAGTATGTTGTTTTGCACGATTTCAGAGGATTTGAAAAAAAGGTGAAAATCGCGGAAAAGCAAAAGGCTATATTCCATGGTGTCGGAGGGCATATAGTAGGTCGTTTTTCACGATTTCGGAGGATTTGAAAAAAAGGTGAAAATCCTTTCACTTATACTGGTGAAGGTCATTTAATAGTCTTATGAAGGTCATTTATACTGGTCAAGGACATTTATACTGGTCAAGGTCGGTCAAGGTCATTTATACTGCTCAAGGTCATTGATATTGGTCAAGGTCATTGAGCGACGCGCTATATTGCGTGATTCCTCATCATTGTTGAGGATTTGAAAAAAAAGGTGAAAATCCCGGAATACGAAAGGCTAAGGTCTCGGAGGGCTTTAAATACATACTTTCTGAAAAGTCTGAGGAAAATGAACAGGGATTTCTTTTCCGGGTCTCTCGAGGGGGTACTGCGACGCTCTATAGTATGCCGTTTTTCATGATTTTGCAGGATTTGAGAACAAGATGAAAACTAGAAAAAGTGCCCCTCGGGGCACAGGTCTCCACCAGGGCAGGTCAGGTTGTGGCCTCCTGGTGGCGCTATAACAGGCCAATGTGAAAAGGGTGGGATATATTCCTCAGCCTAGTAAGAAAATGTGTGAAAGATTTCACGTAAATTGCACGCTGCGTTCATGATTTGAGGCTTTTGTTCAAAACGGGGCAATCTTGCAAACTGTGAAAGCCAATTATAGCCAATTAGGATGGAATATGAAATATCGGACAGATCCGACTTGCGCACATGACCATAGAGATACTGTGTAACGATTTGTGAGATTTTTGGACAGAATCTGGAGGAGTAATATCAAAAAATGTGTTTTACAAAAGTCGGCCTCCTGGTGGCGCTATAAAAGGCAGATGCGGAAAATGCAGGTCAAAGGTTTGTCCTTGGCCTCTAGGGAGTGTGCATGCAACGTTTCACGCAGATCGGTGCAGTTTTAGGTAAAACATGTGAAAAGCTGCCTCATGGTGGCGCTATAACAAGCCGTTCTAGAAAATGTGGGGCAGAGGTTCATCGTTGGCATCCAGGGAGTGTGTGTGCAAAGTTTGGCATCGACCGGGAAAAAGGTGCCGGAGATTAGCTGGTAACGGACGGACGGAAGGACGGACACACACACACACGGACGGAGTGCAAAACATACTCTCTCCCCATGCCTTCGGCCTGGTGGAGACAAATATTTGGTTGAAACAAAAACAAAACAGAAATAAATATGCACCGCATACATATATGTTTTCCTTATGTTTGTCGCATGCTTTCTCAAAATATTCTGCAAGTGCGAATATCTTACGTTCGAAAGTCGCTCTGCGTCGCTTAACCACTACATCGCATCTATGTTTTTACACCTGTTAACACTTTTTATGCTAAGGACGTACAGTATACACGTCCTGGGAATCAAAACCACTGGGTCATTACGAGTACGACGGCATCAAGGCTCGACAAAATACACTTTAGTCGACTATAAATCAATCAAGTATGGCATCATACCCTGGCTGTTTCAAAGACCCACATGGCCACTGAGTGTCTGCCGAGAACAAGGCGTGCGTGCGTGCATGCGTGCGTGCGTGCGTGCGTGCGGCACAATTAAGGGGCTATCAGTGTTATCGCCTGCTCCTTTTTGCTGGCCTCGTGATGAGCGGCGCTGCTGCAGCTACAGCCCCGCGTTGTTGCCTAATTCCCACTAACTACAGGCCTGTGTAATCACACACCCCAATTAACTCATTTAGACCTGAAAATAGTCTTCTAAATCCTAATAGTTTTCTGATAAACCTATGTTTCTATGTCAGTTAGTTCTCAACCTTTTTCACGTCAATTATATGTAATTGACCGCCGACCCCCATCTGAAAATATGTTGTTCCAGGGAAGCAAAGATTGGAGTTAAAAACGTTGGCTCTGAAAGAATATATATTTAAAGATTTACGCCACATTTTCCCGAATTTTTCTAAAATAGCAGCTCTACAAGCTCGTAGCACGGCACTCGGTGCCGCGCTATGAGCTTGTAGATCTGCTATTTTTCAATAGCTAAACTATAACATAATGCTTTAAAACACCTAAAAGGGGTTCCCGTCATGAATGGATTAAGCACCCCTGATCCCCGCTTCCTGCCCTGTGCAGTGCGCACGCCGCCTAGTTAGTCTCCTCAACCGCCACCACCACACCACCACGTAATTAGCTTTCATCTGAAAATGAAGAGAAAAAGAGCACCTCCACTATTGCACAGCCACAACACCCGTGTCTCCGCAGCACCTCCCCCCCTCTCTCTCTCACACACACACACACACACACACACACACACACACACACACACACACACACACACACACACACACACACACACACACACACACACACACACACACACACACACACACACACACACACACACACACACACACACACACACACACAGAGAGAGAGAGAGACATACTCCTTGTGTCATAATGGCCTGCAATTTCAATCAGGTGGATATTTGTGGCTTACACTTAGAATCAGCCCTCATCCTATAAGCTCCCGACACCCCCGTCCCATTTAATTTAAACACCCATGCATGCAGCAGGCATGAAGATGTGTGTGCACCTGAAAGAACCTATAGGCTATAGTTTGATCCAGCTCTATAGAGCGTCGCAGTCCCGCCCCCTACCATGGACCAGGAAATTAATCCCAATGCATTTTTCCCATAGACATTTCAAAAAGTATTTATTTAAAGACGGTTACGCCGCGGACAAAGCCAACTCGAGTCGTGACAACTCATGACAACACAAACAATATTTTGGACCAAACAAATAATTACAAAGAAGAAAAACAACAAAAAAAGTGTTGTAACCTGCCGTTTTTTTCTTCTTTCTAATTATTTTTTCGGCCCCAAAAATTGTGTTTGTTGTCATGATTTGTCACGACTCGAGTTGGCTTTGTCCGCGGCGTAAACGTCTTTAAATAAATACTTTCTGAAATGTCTATGAGGAAAATGAACGGAGAATCATTTCCTGGTCCATGGTAAGGGGCGGGAGCAAGGGGCGGGACTGCGACGCTCTATACGGTGGATGTATTGCTGCAGGGAGATGTAAATATGTATTCAGGAAAATGAACACAAAAATCGTAAAAGCGATACTAACCATTCCCTCGTGCTTTTATCCTCAATGAACGATACGTACACACAGCAAACCGTTCTGATGAAGACCCTGCGTTAATCTAGAACAGTGGTTTTCAACCAGTGGTCCTTGAGGGGGTTCTAGGTGGTCCCCGCAATGTGCAGCTAAAAGATGGAGAGTTGGTAACCAAATGGGACCCTTATTATTACATCTTTAACTCTTGAGAGCGTATAACATGATGGAAACCAAATGGACCCGTACACGGGTCCATTTGGTTTCATGTTACGCTCTCAAGAGTTACATTTTTGTTGAACATCTTGCATTACTGAATTTTCATGAAGCGTACACAATTAAAGAATGTAAAATTATTGTTATTTTGATCAACGTTGTTTGCCTGTTTCTGTATACCAACATATTTTTTATTATTATTTTTATCCTTTATTTACCCAGGGAAGTAGCTGAGCACAGGTGCTCATTTTCAGCAACGCCCTGCACATAGAAACACACACACACACACACACACACACACACACACACACACACACACACACACACACACACACACACACACACACACACACACACACACACACACACACACACACACACACACACACACACACACACAAACCTGGGAGCTGACCAGTACAACCACAGTATTATACTGTTGGCCACTAAGCAGCTCCAGGGGGAGCATTTGGGGGTTCAGTGCCTTGCTCAAGGGCACGTCAGCGGTGTTGGGTGAGTGATGACAATCACTTCCCCACCCAGATTGTTCCTGCCCGTCCAGGGAATCGAACCGGCAACCTTTCGGCAACAAGGGCGCTCCTCTAACCCTTAGGCCACCGCTGCCGCAATTCCATTCAATACAGCATGGAATCGTTTTGGGTTCATCAGATGGTGATCCTTGGCTCAAATGCTGAATAAATAATAATGGGCTTGATATGAAAAGGGTTGAAAACCGCTGGTCTAGAATAAAGCCTTGACTGCATGGGAGCTTTACGAAGTTACAGTGAGTGTAGTGCGGACTTATATATTTCTTATTATGCCTTATATCCACTGCTCGGTCCTGCACCTTCCATCCAGTAGATGTGCCTACTGACAGACAGACAGACAGACAGACAGACAGACAGACAGACAGACAGACAGACAGACAGACAGACAGACAGACGCATGCGTATTGGAGCGGAGGCACCGCTCAAAAAAACCTTCTCCCTATCAGGTATGGTAGGATACAGTATAACTTACAATTGGGGCATTTAGTAGACAACTAGACACTCCCATTCAGAACGACTTACAAAGTTCAAGGTTATACCAGACACTTCCCAAATGATGTGTTCCAGATGAAAAGAGAACAAAACCTAATTCTTCTCCAATAAAAGAATTCCTCTGGAGGATGTGGCAAAAGTGATGCATTATTATGGCAGCAATGCGATAAAAAAAAAATCTGATTTTCTTCCAATGTGACTAAATGCAGACAGGTCACATATTATGTGACCTGTCTGCATTTAGACAATATTCAAACAAATCTGATTTCAATCCAGTGGAAATGGGGCCTATAAGTTCACTCTTGGGAGCAGGTTCCTCTGAAATATAAGTACGAGAGAGTGTTACTATCATTATAGGAGCTTCTCAGTGCTGAGAATGCTCCTCCTACGGAGTACAGATGATGATGAGCGCACCACCTTACTGCCACAGTTCGCGTGCCGCACGTTGCTCAGTCAAACATGTGAGCCGACTGCTAATGACACGTACAGCCCTGACATTTAACAGATAATAAGGTGTTTAATCCTGTTCCTGTGCAGCAGGGGGGATGGGTGGGGAATCGTATAGGTGGAGCCAGGCAGACAGTACACAGACCTAAAACGTGGCAAAGGAAACGCAAAAACCATCCAAATCCTCGCTTCCGAATCTCTCTCTCTCTCTCTCTCAGCACCACTCCACCCTTACGTGCGTGCGTGCTGTCTTTCTCTCTCTCTCT
>NC_136803.1:21548651-21722292 GCF_951216825.1 Electrona antarctica | reverse complement strand
TCAGGCCAGTCAGCTCCGGCTCATATGTATGGAAAACACTGGGCGTGGAGGGGAGAGAGAGGGGGGCTAGTGGGGGGGCGGGGGGGGAGTCACAGGGTGGGTCATACAGTATAGTCGGAGCGGCAGCCCCGGGGTCCTGGTGGTGCAGGTTAGAAGGTCTTGGTTCAGGAGGAGAGGCTAATTTCTTCTACTTGGCTGAGCAAAGGCCTGGATAATTGTGCCCCCGGGTTGGCCTGTGGGTGATGTGTGGAGAGGCAGAGTGGAGGGTACCAACACGGGAGGGGGGGGGGGGGGGGGGGGGGGGGGGGGGGGGGGGGGGGGGGGGGGGGGGGGGCTCTGGGTGATGTGTGGAGAGGCAGAGTGGAGGGTACCAACACAGAGGGTTTTTTTGGGGGGGGGGACTGACAGAAGTGCAGGGCTGTTTCTAGAAGTGTTAATTTTTCTGCAGATTTTTTTTATTTAGTCTTTAGTCTTTTGAATAGCACATAGTCGTAGTACTACTGTATTTGTGACTCTTTTTGATACACAGTCATGGCAGCAAATAAAAAATGAGTTGATAGCACAGGCAGACTCTTCACATACTAGAGCATGTCTGAAATAAATGTCAGAGCTAAAATTGACATGTAAATTACATCAAATGGTGGTCTGTGGCTCAAATGGCGAATAAATAATGGGCCTTGTTTTTTCACTGACGAAAACTGAATGGAAACTAAATAAAAACTAAGCTATGGTGACTAAAACTAAGACTAAATATACTGACAATTTCGTCAACGAATAAAAACTAGACTAAAATGTTAGGAAGGGACTAGTGGACAAGAGATCCAGTATAAGTCATTTTACACTTGGTTGCATGCTGAAAATGGCAGATCTACAAGCTCACAATGCGAAATGACAGTTACCGTGTGGGGGTCCCTCTACTGTACCCTCTACTATTCTGTAGCCTACTGTACTATCACTGTACTGGCACACCCGAAATCACCATATATACAGTTAATATGTGCGTGTGTGTTTATGTGTGTTAGGTTGCACACAGGTGGTGAAAAACAACCATGCTGTTTTCGTGCTCAGACGCACCCACCCAGCCACCCACACACATCGGGAGGAAAATAAAATCGGTATCGACAGATATTCAAAATCAGGACACCCCTAGTATGTGTTATGAAATGCAATTCAGCAGAGAAGGAATAGGTTAAATTTGGGAGCAAATGTCATGTGTTTTTTTTTTAAAGGCTGACGGGCCAGTTCAGTTCAGCACCCTGTAGCTCCATGTCTTTGTTGCTGCTGTGGTTAATTGCTGTAGACAGCTCTATCTACTGCCTGGGACATCTAGACCAACCTGGCAACACCTACTACTGAGGTGTGTGCTGTGCATGGCTGACAGTGACACTACAGTGCGCGCACACACGCACGCACGCACGCACACACACACACACACACACAATGAAACTGCCGTGACCAAAAATGGGGGGGGGGGGGGGGGGGGGTATCGAGAGCAAAAAAAAAGAAAAAGCAAAGATTGAAACCAAGCGATATGAATGACTCTTTGTGGATATTCATTAGAAGAGGACGTCCATAGGACTTAAAGACCTTGTCTTCTCGTCTAGCTTCTGGCAGCAGAGTGCTGAGCAGAGGAGGAGGAGGAGGGTGGAAGAGGTGACAGAGTTGTTTAAATATAGCGTGGACCCGGTGGAAGTGGAGGTGACACGCTCCGCTGTAATTACGCTCACCTGGTTCACAGAGGAGATTATAGGCAGAGGAGGGGAGAGGAGAGGAGAGGAGAGGAGGGGAGAGGAGAGGAGAGGAGAGGAGCGGAGAGGAGAACGCGAGGGAAGCGTTAGAGGCTTGAAAGAAAATATAGAAAAGGCTCGCTGATGAGCAGTGTCAAGTCTCTCTCTCTCTCTCTCCTGTGTCATCTCAACATAGCGTGTTGTGGTTTTGCCTTTTCCAATTATCAAGGTGTGACTGTGGGCTTTATCCCATTCTGGGCGGGAACCTCTTTTGGTGTTTTAAGGATTATGTTATACTTTAGCTCTTGAAAAATAGCAGATCTACAAGCTCACAGTGCGGCGCTCACGAGTGCCACGCTATGAGCTTGTAGGTCTGCTATTTTTTGAAAAATCCTGAAAATGTGGCGCAAATCTTTGAATGTATATTCTTTCAGAGCGAATGTTTTTAACTCAAATCCTTGCTTCTGGGTGGGTCCTGGTGGAACAACATATTTTCAACTGGGGGTTGGCGACCAATTACATATAATTGTTGGGGTCCTTGACAGGAAATATTGAGCACCACTGATATCAGAAAACTGTCAGTATTTAGAAGACATTTTTTTTAAATGTCAACGTCAGGCCTATAACCATTAAGACCTGCATGAGACCATGCAGATTCTACAAAATGTCTTCCAAATCCAGCACGCATGCAGACAGTTTTCTGAAGAAAAAACAACCTGTGTTTCTATTATGTGTCAGTGTCACTGCTCACAAAGCATGGAATATGGATGTGTAGGCCTATATTATAGGAAACTACCGTTAAACTTTCCAGCAAACTCCGGTAAACTGCCGAATTGTACCATCACACCTGTATATTACCGTAACTGTATATGCTCGCTAAATTTGAGGTTTACGGGCAAAATACAGTGCCCATAATTGCCCGTTAACTCCTCTTTTCACGCAGTGTGTGCTGCTCAAACTATTTCATGTCAAGGACCACCAATTTGTATATTTGCTGCCGGGGACATCTGAAAATATTTGAGTTGAAAACTTTCAACGTGAAAGAATATTATATTCGAATTCAGATTTGCACTCGGTTTTCACGATAAAAAAAATCACACCCGTGTGAACTGAGTGGTGCAACTCCCCCCCTTACACCCCCCTCTCTCTCTCTCTCTCTCGCTCTCATTAGCAGGCAACAGTACAGCACTATTTCTCTCTGTTTCTGGCACGACAGCGCCCCTACTGGTACTCATGAGTCACACATGAGTCACACACAAACATAGGTTAACACGAGTCACATAGGTGTCACATAGGTGAACACGGACATTGCTGTTCCTTGGAGTGGTTGCACCACTCAAAAATAGCAGATCTACAAGCTCGTAGATCTGCTTTTTTGGGAGCGTTCTACCCATTGCTGGCTGTCTGAATACCAAAAAAAGAAAGGTCATTAAAATGTTGACATTATTGCTTATAGCAGCTTTAACTACACAACAAAACAAGGAGAGAGAGAGAGAGAGAGAACAAAAATCTTTCTCTGACAGAAATAAAGCAGCTAGCTGAGTTAATCGTTGTTAATTATATCGTTTCTCATACTCACACACACACGCACACGCACACGTGCGACATGGCTTATATAATCCGACACGATCGGTATAAAGTTTCTAAACGTGGCTGAGATGTTGTCAGACATGGTTGCAATGATGCTCCTCCCTCAGATATATTTAGTGTTGTTATGATTATAATTATTATGATAATAAATTATGATTTATTGGGGTTAGAAAAACAACTCTCATACAGTAGTTTATGTTTTTTTCCACACAACCCCCCAGTTGATTTAGTCGACTGAAACTATATGACTGAAAAATGTTCGTCGACTACCCTTTTTTCACTGACAAAAGCGACATAAAACCTAAATGAAAACTAAGCTATGACGACTAAAACTATGACTAAATATATTGACAATTTCGTCAACAAATAAAAACTACTAAAATGTTAGGAAGGGACTAGTGGACAAGAGATCCAGTATAAGTAAAAGACAAGTCATTTTACACTTGGTTGCATGCTGAAAATAGCAGATCTACAAGCTCACGTGTCGCGCTGTGACGTTGTTGGTGTCCAAATCAGTCATTACGACAGCATCAAGGCCCGCCAAAATACATTTTAGTCGACTAAATCAACTGTGGATTTAGTCAACTAAAATCGTATGGTATTTAGTCAACTAAAACTAGACTAACACTAACTAAAACATTCCAGGTGACTAAAATGTGACTAAAACTAAATGAAAACTATTCAAGAAGAGACTATGACTAAAAACTAAAATCAAAGATTTTGCTGTCAAAATCAACACTGCTTCAAGTTGAAGCAACACTGCACTCTAGTGGCGACTGGCGGAACAACGCGGGTGGAAACCGAGACACCAGAGAGAGTCCATCAAGGGAAAAAGTGCTGTCACAGAATAGATCATGACAGTCTCATTTACTGTGGTCGTCCCAGAGCCCTGACCCTGCATTCTACACAGTCCTATTAACCCATTTAGACCTGAGGACAACATTCTACTAAATAATGCTTTCTAAATCCTGACCGTTTAAAAAGAAAAAACCTATGTTTCTATGACAGTCGTTCTCAAACATTTTCATGTCAAGGACCGCCAAAAATATGTCATTAAGGCCGCCGACCCCCATCTGAAATAAATAAATAAATAAAAATAATTATATATATATATATATATTCATTCAAAGATTTGCGACACATTTTCACCAGTTTTCAAAAAATAGCATGAAGACCAACAAGAAAAAATACCAGATCTACAAGCTCGTAGCGCGGCACCGAGTGCCGCGCTACGAGCTTGTAGATCTGGTATTTTTTCCAATATAGCTAAAGTACAACATAATGCTTAAATAAAACACCAAAATGGGTTCCCCGTCCTGAACGCATTAATGGCAGGCTGAGTCACACAGTCAAACTCAATTATCATATCTCTCTCTCTCGCTGACAAACACGGCAGCAGCAAAGCAAGCATGGTGGCAGCACAGGCCTCCGCACTTAATCAGCGTCGACTTATCAATTATAATGGATTTGAATTACTTTGGGCCCAACGGCATGCAGAGACAAACTACAGATTATGAAATGTAACCCATTTAGACCCGAGAACAGATTCTACAAAATGTCTTCGTAATGTAGACATTTCGTTTTCTGAAAAACCTATGTTTCTATGTCCGTGGTTCTCAAACTATTTCATGTCAAGGACCCCCAGAATTGTCTGTATTTGGCCACAACCCCCCCCCCCCATCTCAAACTATGTTGTTCCAGGGACCCCCCCCCCCACCCACCCCCAGAAGCAAATATATGAGTTAAAAACGTTCACTGTGAAAGAATATATATTTATTATTCAAAGAGTTGCGCCACCATTTTCACAATATTTCCACAAATAGCAGATCTACAAGCTCATAGCGCTATGAGCCTGAGCTACAAGATATGAGCTACAAGATATGAGCTTGTAGAAAGTGACACACAGATTTCGTTCCCGTCCAAAATGGGATAATGACAGACAGTCAGGAGGGACGGCGGTTTATTATATTTCTCAAAACGTGTCATGACGACCACTTACTTATACATTGCGTATTCTGGACATGTACTGCTATTACTCAAGCCAGTGGGCATGAAGCGGTGAAGAATAAGCAGGATTTCAAGGGCCTTATATAGCTTATTAGAGGTTACTAAATATGCGGCAAAATTGGCTCAGGGGTAGAGTGGCCTGGCAGAACAGCTGGATGGCAACCAGTTCGATTTCGGGCTCCCCCAAAGCAGAGCCATCTAAATAGAAGAGTTACGATATTGAGGGGGCATAAACTGAACGCTCGAGCGCTGTTCATGCAGCCTGGAGAGAGGGACAAGCCGGAGTTTGAAATACATTGTTTTCAACGATGGCGGCGCAAAATAAGTGCAATTTTAAGCACGTACAGTAATAGTATTGTACAGTAATAACTAGAGATGTCCCGATACTGTATCGGTAAAAGTATCGGATCGACCCTTATGTCATATCGGGTCATATCATGAATGTGAATATGCCAGTCAAATGCCAGTCAAACCACCGATCCGACACACGGATCTGCTATTTTTCAATAGCTAAAAGTATAACATAATGCTTAAAACACCAAAAGGGGTTCCCGTCTAGAATGGGTTAAACAAAGGGCAGTTTCCAGAGGAAGGCAGCGCACCTGTTTTTTTTTCTTTTCTACATACTACTGTACGCCAAATTTGTTTTTTTTATGTTTTTTTTGTGGCTTTTGCCTTTATTTTATATTTTGTATGAAGGGACAGACAGTAGGCTGACAGGAAATGGGGAGAGAGATGGGGGGAAGACATGCAGTAAAGGCCGTCGGGATCGGGAGTCGAACGCGCGGCACACTACCAGACTGGATTACCAGCCAAGGTGCCATGGCCCAGGCCAGTACGCCAATTCTTAATAGATAAAATGATAAGGCACAAACTGCCTCCCCCTGGCCAGCCGGGGCGCCTGATGGAGGGGAAAGTCGAAAGGAACTGGTTGGAATAACGTGTTCCTTCCACCCGTTACGTCCAACCAGGGAAACTCCCCCGTCAGTTGTAAAGGAGCAACTTGGACACTCGGGCATGAAGGTAGCATGAGTTCAAGTCCGTTGCTCTCCCCATGTCCCCCATATGGGGACTAGGTTGGCGGAGGGTGTGTAGATCCCAGGATCACATTAGATAATTGACACAGGGGTGAAAAATGGGTTACAAAAATCGTGGGATAAAAAAAAAGAAAAGAATGACAGGAATAAAACTCACCATGCAATCAGTTCATGTTCCAAAACTCGGTCCATTTTAATCTGGAAGTGCAGAGAGTAGAGTTCAGCAAACATCCGGGGACCACCAGTGGTCCTCGCGGTTCCAGGTGGTCCCCATGCAGCTAAATGATGGAGAGTTGGTAACCAAATGGACCCTTATAGATTTTTAACTCTTGAGAGCTTATAAATGAAACCAAATGGACCCGTACCGTACGGGTCCATTTGGTTTCATTTTACGCTCTCAAGAGTTACATTATTGTTAAACATCTGCATTGCTTAATATTTACAAGAAGACTGTAGAGAATGTAGAATAATTATTTTTGATAAACGTTTGCCTATAAAGCATGGAATTATAGACAAAATCTTATCCAACGACAACCAAATATTCATTCGTTTTGGGTCTGAGAGATGTCATCAAACGGTGGTTCGTGGCTCAAAAGCAGAATAAATAATGGTCCTTTGAAATGAAAAAAATCACACCCGTGTGAACTGAGTGGTGTAAGGTTTTATATAGCATGATCAGCTGTGGTCTGACGTAATGTCTGACGTAATGAAATCACACCCGGATGTGATTTCACAACTGGCTTTTTTTGTGCAGAAAAAATGAGCATGGTTGCTACGGTCATCCAGTTCACCCGGGTGTCAGAAATTATTTTGAACATAGCAACCATGCTCATTTTTTTCTGCACACAAAAGCCAGTTGTAGGAGTGGTTTACACCACTCAAAAAAGGTTGAAAACCACTGGCATATACAGGTGGTCCTGATCTGCTTTAATTGCATCATGAAAGAATCAAAACGGAGTCACGCGTTTGAATACTTTGCTGGACAACGTTGTTTCAGCTCCACTGATGACAAAACACAATCCTGATTTTTTAAACCTCATGGGTCCTCAAACTGCCTGGTCCTTCCTTGTGAATCCATTCTGGGCGGGAACCCCTTTTGGTGTTTTTAGCATTATGTTATGCTTTAGCTATTGAAAAATAGCAGATCAACAAGCTCATAGCGCGGCACCGAGTGCCGCGCTACGAGCTTGTAGATCTGCTATTTTTGAAAAATCTTGAAAATATGGCACACACTTTTCTATATTCTTTCAGAGCGAATGTTTTTAACTCAAATCGTCACTGGAACAACATATTTTCAGATTGAGAGTCAACTACAAATAATTCTGGGGATCTTTGACATGAAAAGGGTTGAGCAGCACTGACATAGAAACATAGGTTTTTCAGAAAACTGTCGGGATTTAGAAGCCATTTCATTTTAGAATCGGCCTTAGGTCTAAAGTGGGTTAATTGTGAATTGTATGAATTGTGAGGAGACATTGGTTCGTTTGTATGACAGACCAATCCCGGAGCATCTATACTAACTTACATGAGCAGGTGTTTAACTCATTCAACAAAATAGACATTGCAATTCTGTGACTACAAAATTGCACTGAGAACTGAATTTGGGAAACATGTTTTCACCTACGCTGTACCATTCTCCTGAAGCTAGATTCCTTGGATCATTTTAATTAACAAATTGGACACAAATTGTCAAAACAAATATATATACTATATATTAGGGGTGTAACGATACATTTTAACAGCGATACGATACGTATCACGATACATGGTTGACGATACGATACATGGATGATATTGGTTCATTATGGCGATACGATACGATACGATTCAATGATTTGAAATCGATACAGGAACTTTTTAAAATACATTGACATTATTTTAAACTAAAAACCCCTCTTTTTCTTTTTTCTTCTAAAAAAATGCAAAATACCACGAACAAAAATGGAGTATTAATACAATCGATTATTTCAATTGCAAAACGATATGATACGATACAGTCAATGTTGCCGTTTTCATTTCGATATACTTCGATTCTTGAAATTAAAATAGATTTTTCGATGCATTTACTATATCGTTACAACCCTACTATATATATATATATATATATATATATATATATATATGCCATTTATGTGTTAAGATCATCAACTAAAATGCAGAAAAAAAATGAAATTAATTTCACAACTTCAGCATTTATTCTGGAATGTCGTCCGCACTTTCCGGCCAACCGTGATGAAGAGCACGCCGGACAGGAGGCAGAAGAATCCAGCGACGGGAGCCAGCAGGAAGGAAGGCCCGTTGTGGACGGCGAGGCGGTAGGCGGGGTTTCCTCTGGCCAGCCTCTGCTGCCACGCAAAGCCCTCCAGAGTGTCCAGAACGTGGATCCACACCACGAACATCACCACCACCCCCAGCAGACACACGCCTGGGGAGAGAGGAATGGAGAACATCACCACCACCCCCAGCAGACACACACCTGGGGAGAGAGCAATGGAGAACATCACCACCACCCCCAGCAAACACACGCCTGGGGGGAGAGGAATGGAGAACATCACCACCACCCCCCAGCAGACACACGCCTGGGGAGAGAGGGATGGAGAACATCTCCATCACCCCCAGCAGACACACACCTGGGGAGAGGAATGGAGAACATCACCACCACCCCCAGCAGACACACGCCTGGTGAGAGAGGAATGGAGAACATCACCACCACCCCCAGCAGACACACACCTGGGGAGAGAGCAATGGAGAACATCACCACCACCCCCAGCAGACACACGCCTGGGGAGAGAGGAATGGAGAACATCATCACCACCCCCAACAGACAAACGCCTGAGGAGAGGAATGGAGAACATCACCACCACCCCCAGCAGACACACGCCTGGGGAGAGAGGAATGGAGAACATCACCACCACCCCCAGCAGACACACGCCTGGGGAGAGAATAGAGAAAAATCACCACCACCCCCAGCAGACACACGCCTGGGGAGAGAATAGAGAAAAATCACCACCACCCCCAGCAGACACACGCCTGGGGAGAGAGGAATGGAGAACATCACCACCACCCCCACATATTTAAACTATTTTCAGCAATGGTATAATAATTGATTTGGTGGGTAGATCTTGCCGAGCTGGTCATTTTGAAAGTAGCTCTCAAGTCAAAAAGTGTGGGCACCCCTGGTATAGGGTGTGTAGGATGGGTGACAAATTCCAAATGTACTTTGTCAATGAATTTAGCTTTCTCTCTCCATTCTGTCATAAACTATAGTAAAACCAAACCAAAACAGGGCGGCGGTGGCTCAGGGGGTAGAGTGGCTGGATGGTAACTGCAAGGTTGCCAGTTCGAACCCGGGCTCCCCCAGAGTTGGTGTCGAAGTGTCCTTGCACTATATATTTCTAAAACTATGAAACATTTCAAAGATTTATTTTCAGGTCCACCGTAAGATGAACCTAAATAGGTTTGAATGGGGTTTCTAGGTGTAAGTATGTAGGACAAGTAGCATGCCAAAGTTTGTGTAATTGCCATTGAGAATGCATTGGGCGTTTAAGTTAAATAACTCAGAAACTACAAATCATTTCAAAGTAAAAGGTTCCAGCATGTGTCTTCACACTAGTAAGCAGAATTATAAAATGTGTGAATGGAGTTTCTAGGTGAAAGTGATTTTTTGACGTGCCATTGAGCCCCATTGTGAATTTCTCAAATTTGAAAGCACTATATTTCTAAAACTATGAAACATTTCAAAGATTTATTTTCAGGCAAACATGTCCACCATAAGATGAACCTAAATAGGTTTGAATGGGGTTTCTAGGTGTAAGTATGTAGGACTAGTAGCATGCCAAAGTTTGTGCTATTGCCATTGAGAATGCATTGGGCGTTTAAGTTAAATACGGGGGGGGGGGGGGGGACATATTTTGACAGCAGAAACTGCCTGTCCCCCATAATTTCTCCCCTCTCCCTATTCCAAAGCCCCCCAAGGTACATTATATATTTAAACTATTTTCAGCAATGGTACACTTATTTTTTCAGTGGGTAGATCTTGTTGAGCTGGACATTTTGAAAGTAGATCTCACATCATAAATGTGTGGGCACCCCTGATGTAGACTGACCCAAAGTTAAAAGTTGATGATCAAATGAACTGAAGTTGAAGCTTTGCCCCTGGGGGCCCCTAAGGGCCCAGAAGGCCCAAAGAAGGACACAGTGCTCTATTGGGATGTGGGAACAATATATTGAAAGATTGGAGCACAGATCTGTCAGGAAAAAAAATATGATCTTAATGGCCCAAATGATGGGGAAGGGTGTTTGACTTATAGGCTGCAACACCATCTGTGAATCTTGGGCTGATTAAAGACGGGGTTTTTTTTCCTGACAGATCTGCGCTCCAATCTTTCAATATAATGTTCCCACATCTCAATAGAGCACCGTGTCCTTTTTTGGGCCTTCTGGGCCCTTAGGGGCCCCCAGGGGAAAAGCTTCAAATTCAGTTCATTTGAGCATCAACCTTCAACTTTGGGCAATCTTACATGTGTAAAAACAGCACAAAAAACAGCTAACTACAAGCTAGCTAACTTTGCGCAGAGCTCTACGACATATCCAAAGGGCGTCTCGTAAGACTCAACGGTCGCAGAGAAAAAGCCGCAACTCTGTAAGAACGGGCGGTGCCCGAAAGGGGAAGCGGGGCATGTGCCGCGAGTGCCCCTAGCTGTACAGCCAGAGTTCCCTGAAGTTGAAAAGGCCTTCACTGAATCTGAAATGCCTCAAATTTCAGGTTTAGGCTTCGGCTTCAGATCCAATCACCCGTTCACCGAACCTGAACTAAAACATTTCAATTGCAGAATACCATCAGATTTGGGCATTCGATGTACCTACCCTAGGGCACACGGGGAGAATATGCAAACTCCACACGGAAAGGCCATTTCGCCAACCCCGCCTCGGGTATGGGCACTGATGACATGGAGGAGAGGACACGCCCCCCAGCGCCCACAGAGTCCCCAGCGGGAATCGAACTCAGGACCTTCTAGCTGTGAGGCGACAGCACTACCGACCGTGCCCCCATTTTGGAATGAAAAAGAGAATGAAAATGTTTGGGAACCCCTGATGTAAGTCAGTTCTGACGTCAGTGTTGTAGTGTAGTGTCAGCACTGTGTTCGTCTATATCTGTTAAATAGCCCCGCGGTCATTCAAGGCGTCTATGACGTCACTGTGATGACCTCAGTACTATAACATCAGCCCCGTGCGTGTACGCGCGTGGCCAGTCTTCATTTGAACTGGTCGTTGGCAACACGTGCAACATTATTGAGGGGAGTGACAAACATCTCTGACAATATTATTATTGGGTAACAAATCACTTAAATCACAGTAAATCCTCAAAGTAGTTGTCCAAAGTCAGTGCTGAAATCAAAGTGTATTATGAAAGTAATGCACACATAGCAAACTTGCATGTACTCCCGAGTGGCCAACGTGTGACACAAATATGGACTCCATATTTCACGAGAAACAAGACGGCGCTCTCTGCGCCCAGCATTGCCTCAACAACCTCCTGCAAGGGGAGTATTTTACTCCAGTGGACCTCTCCTCCATCGCCCAACAGCTGGACGAAGAGGAACGGATGAGAATGGCCGAGGGAGGGATGGCCAGCGACGAGTACAGGATCTTCTTACGGCAACCGTCTGGAAACATGGACGACAGCGGTTTCTTTTCAATTCAAGTTATTAGCAGCGCGTTGGGTAAAGTGTGGGGCTTGGAGCAGGTCCTCTTCAACAGCCCAGAGTACCGGCGTCAAATGATAGAGCCCACGAACGAGAAGGCCTTCATTTGCAACTATAAGGAGCACTGGTTCACGGTGCGAAGGCTCGGACAACAGTGGTTCAATTTGAACTCGCTGTTGACCGGACCGGAGCTGATCTCGGACACCTACCTGGCCCTGTTCCTCGCACAGCTACAGCAGGAAGGCTACTCGATATTTGTCATCCTGGGAAACCTGCCGGAGTGCGAGGCGGATCAGGTCCTCGGCATGGTGAGGGTGCAGCAGCAGCAACGCCCCAGGCTCATCGGAGAGGTGAGCCGGTCGAGTGGCCTCCAAGGAAGGCCTTTGGCTCAGCCTTCATGGACAGCGGGCATGGGGCTGGAGGACGGGGACAGCGACGAGCTGCGGAGAGCCCTGGCGCTCAGCAGACGAGACGTGGAGGTGGAGGATGAAGACGCTGACCTTCGGCAGGCCATACAGCTCAGCATGCAGGGGGGTGGGAGTGGCGGCGGCGGCGCGGTGACCAGTAAGAGGTCTTTGGAGTCCAACGTGGGAAATGTTAAGACTAGCAGCCGGGACGCAGCGGCAGCAGCAAGCGACGGCGGTGGAATATCAGAGGGAACCCAGAGCGAGTTGGCTCGCTCTGAGCCCCCAGCGGAGGAACTGCGTAGGAGGAGACAGGCCTACTTCGATCGGCGACCCAACCAGCAGCAGGCAGAGGATGGATCGACGGGCAGCAGCGGCTCAGGATCACAGGGCCGTGCTAGTGACGGCGAGGAGAGCCCTGCACGGAACAAGCCCTAGAGCCAGTGAAGTGGAGAAAGCTTCTCCGATGTCGATTACCGGCTGCCTCGACCAGAAAGCAGTGGTCCTCAACCAGTGGTCCTTGAGGCGGTTCCAGGTGGTCCCCAGCTACACGATGGATCTTTTAACTCTTGAGAGCATACAATGAAACCAAATGGACCCGTACGGGATAATACGACAAATCTGATGCAGCTAGTCCAAGTCTGTAACAGCCCTTTTTTTTTTACCATAGCATCTTCCGTTTCTAATTTAGCCTTTTTTTGAGGGGCGCTAGCCCCTCCTATATTCAGCTATTAGTGTAGATTTTCGTCTTACACAAACATTAAATTCCCATTGACAATGAATGGAGAAGTTGATGTCATAGTGTCTGAGCAAATAGGCATAGTGTCTATTTTACGTCATGATGATGTATGATGATAAGAGCGCCCCTCACTTCACAGGGGTGTGATTTTTTCCCCCTCATGTTCTTTTTTTTGTGATAACATGTCTGTCATCGGGTCATGTGTAATGTTTGCAAATATATAGATCAATGTTAATTGATCTATATATTTGCAAATATAGGGGACCATTGTGAGCTTGTAGATTGGCTATTTTCAGCAAGTGTAAAAGTGATGAATCATGTGTGCATCTGTATACCATCCCAATCGCCCAGGACGAAGTTCACTGTCCTTTCTATTAGTAACACCCAGCGCCCAGGACGAAGTTCACCGTCCTTTCTATTAGTAACACCCAGCGCCCAGGACGAAGTTCACCGTCCTTTCTATTAGTAACACCCAGCGCTCAGGAAGCAGTTTTATCCAAAAGACGAAGTTTATTATTGATATGAAAACTGATCTCATCGCTCCACAGCCCAGGACGAAGTTCACCGTCCTTTCTATTAGTAACACCCAGCGCCCAGGACGAAGTTCACCGTCCTTTCTATTAGTAACACCCAGCGCCCAGGACGAAGTTCACTGTCCTTTCCATTAGTAACACCCAGCGCCCAGGACCAAGTTCACTGTCGTTTCTATTAGTAACACCCATCGCCCAGGAAGAAGTTTTATCCAAAAGACGTTTATTCAAGTTTATTGATATGAAAGCCGATCGCATCGCTCCACAGCCTAGGAGTGCCTGTTGCGCAATGCTCGATGTTGCACAACATTGGGACGTCATCGAAAATGTTCCCCCCTGTTTAGCCGATGACAACGAAAATCTTAAAACGTTAATAACTCGCAATCTAAATCATCCCGTCCAAATCTAAGAAAAATATCCTGTGTTAGACGGCCCCCGCTGTCCAGTCGCTAGTCGCGTTAGATTTAATCATGCCTCCCGTTGTTGTCGATCGGCTCTAGAGTGTTTTGGCTACATTTAGCTGCTCCAGCCACATCCGTATATAACTTCCGGTCCGTCTGTAAAAGTGCTCCGTTGCTATAAATCGATTGGGCGCTATGATTGAATGGATTAAATAACCCCGGGCAATCGGAGTGATACTGACCTGACGAAGATCTATCAAGATCGAAACGTTGTCGTTTGTTCAATAAAGTCATTCTTTACCAAAAGAATGGTGTGCGGGCTTTATACCTCCTTCCATCAAGTGTAAAATCAGTCATTAAGACGGCATAAAGGCCCGCCAAAATAAGTTTTAGTCGACTAAAAATCGCATATTTTAGTCGACTAAAAAAATACTTTAAAACATTCCAGGTGACAAAAATGCGACTAAAACTAAATTAAAACTATTCAAAAGAGCATGACTACATAACGTCACATCCGGAAAAGGTTGAGAAGCACCGGTGTACGGTTTAAACCATGTTGCTCTCATCCACTGTCTGCCTGCCAGTGTTTTCGTCGACTAATACTATGATCGTCGACTACCTTTTTTCACTGACGAAAACCGAATAAAACCTAAATGAAAACTAAGCTATGATGACTAAAACTAAGACTAAATATATTAACAAATACAAACTAGACTAAAATGTTAGGAAGGGGCAAGGGCCTATAGTGGACAAGTGATCCAGTATAAGTCATTTTACACTTGCATGCTGAAAATGCAGATTACAAGCTCACAACGCGTCGCAGTGCGACGCGTTGTGAGCTTGTAGATCGGCTATTTACAGCAAGTGTAAAAATCATTACGACGGCAGGGCCGCCAAAATACATTTTAGTCGACTAAATCCACTGTAGATTGAATCGACTAAAACGCAGCATCCTTACCTCCCGAAAGCTGAAAAGCCCCGCCTGCTTTATAGAGTCTGTGATTGGCCAGTGGGGCAGCGCAGATGACAAGAAATCCACCAATCACCACAGAGACCACGCCCATTATGAGGAAGACACTCCAGAAGGTCCTGAAAACTGTAAATAGAGACAACAGGATGGTAAAAAAATATATCACTTTTTTACACAATGAATATATATCATGGACCCGTTCCATTTGTACACTCAATTAACATTGATTTTTACAATATAAATTGGGGGTCCCAGAGATAGAAATGCCATTAAATGGGGGTCCGTAGACTAATGCATGTCAAACTGGGGGGGTCCTTGAAATGAAACGGGTTGAGAATCACTGCTAGAGCCGTAGAAAACTAGAAATCTTCTCTTATGGGGGTCCCTGGCATATATTTTCTAATGGGGGTCCGTGGGCTGATAAGTGTCATTTTAGGGGCCCTTGACATGAAAAGGTTTGGGAACCACTGTTATATGTTAGAGAGCGTTAAAGATGGAGTGCTGTGATTTGTGCGTGCGTGCGTGCGTGCGTGCGTGCGTGCGTGAGTGAGTGCGTGCTTCACACACCGATCGGCACGGCTTCTACTTGGATGATCTCTGGTGATGATGTCATGTTGATGATGTCATAGTGATGATGACGTGCACACAAATGGCTCAAACATGGACAGCCTGCGCTATAGTCATCACTTCTACGCTTGCACTTAAAACGGTTTGTTTTGTGTGATGTGTGTGATGTTCCTATAGGCCAGCAGCCTACGTATAAGGTCTGAATTGTAACTAGACTTTTTCACTTTCATCTCGGTGGGAAGACCTATACCCCAAAAGGAGTTTTCCTGAGATAGATGACACAGATAAACACAGAGAAGAGGGAGAAAGTAATATAAAGGACATATACCCCCCCCCCCCCCCCCCAGAGAGGAACCCAAAACTCTCGTCCCCATCGTCCATTTTACTGTAAAGCATCAGTTCTGATGATGGAAGGAAGGAGCGAGTCCCAATGTGTCCAGACTCAGGTCTCCCGTTCCGAGTGTCCATACTGCCAAACACTGAGGAACCAACGGACGCCCAGCTCGGCGGCCCCTCTGCAGATCGACGGCCCCGCCGTAGCCAGCCAGAGACGAGGAGACGCGGATGCAGGACCGATACCCGACGGTCGTCAGCGGTTTACCGTGAACATAGCTCATGGGGCGAGAGAAGCAAAGACGAAACATCGGAGCTACGCGGAAAAGAAAATGTCCTTCGCCTGCACACAGTGCGACAAGAGCTTCAATAGGCCACGTCGCCTGACAATACACCAGCGTATCCACACCGGAGTGAAACCGTACCGCTGCCAACAGTGTGACGAGGGTTTCCGCGAGCCAGGCAGTCTCGCTAGACACCAGCACATCCACACCGGAGAGAAACCATACCGCTGTAAACAGTGTGACAAGAGTTTCAGTCAGTCGACGACTCTCACGTCACACCGGCGTATCCACACCGGAGAGAAACCATACCACTGTAAACTGTGTGACCAGAGCTTCAGTCAGTCGGCGTCTCTCAGGTCACACCGGCGTATCCACACCGGAGAGAAACCATACCACTGTAAACTGTGTGACCAGAGTTTCAGTCAGTCGGCTACTCTCAAGTCACACCAGCGTATCCACACCGGAGAGAAACCATACCGCTGTAAACAGTGCGACAAGAGTTTCAGTCAGTCGGCGTCTCTCAAGTCACACCGGCGTATCCACACCGGAGAGAAACCATACCACTGTAAACTGTGCGACAAGAGTTTCAGTCACAGAAGCAGTCTCAAGTCTAAGTCACACCTGCGTCTCCATACTGGAGAAAAACCTGTACCACTGTAAAATGTATGGCAAGAGTTTCAACACGTCAAGTATAACCCAGAGTCATACCAGCGTATCCATACTGGAGGAAAACCTTTTCAACTGTCAACAGTACAATTCATTTGGTATGGTATGTATGTCTGTAGCCTTAAAGGACAACTTAATTTTTTTTGTTCAACCAAGGTTCATGTTTTAGGTTGTTATCCTACTATAGCCCTTACCCGTTGTGAAATACCACGGGGGGTACTGCGCCCTGGGTGCGTTAATTCACTAATAAATGCATTATTAATTTATAATTTGTTAAAGGCTTCGTTAAGACCTCCATATTATTATGGTCAATGCCTGTGTGAAAAGTGGGAGCGATTGGTGCAGGCAGAGTGGATCTACAGCAGTAGAGGCTTAATTATAGTATGATGATATAAATGCGCCATGTCTCTGCGTGCGTGTGTGTACGGTTGTAATGCACGTAACTCAAGAACCGTTTGCCCCACCGACTTCAACTTCGACACACGCGTTCCTCACCCCCGCAGGGAGTGCACTGCAGTGTCCGGTATCGAGTCGGTCGGACCCACGGTTCTCCAGAACCACCACAAAAGGCTCTGGTCAGGCTCTGCCAGTGGGCCTAATGAGCCAAAGCCCCCTCACCTGTGCAATTTCCAGCCTCTGCCTCAGCCAATTGATTGCCATGGCAACCCGCCCACACCTGAAAATTGATTACTTAACCACTCCACTTTTCACAGTCAGTTTGCCCTCTTCAGACACAGGCAGATACAAAGATCTTCATGTGGGACACAGACAGATAGTTAAAACGGGTATTATTAGGTTCCCACGTTCAATCAATCAATCAAAACTTTGTAAAATTTGTATAGCACATTTCATACAGCAAGTGCAACCCAATGTGCTTCACAGATTTAAAATATAAAAGACATGAAAGGAAATGGGAAAAAAAAACATTGGAAAACATTACAAATAAACCTAAAACAAGGATAATGATATGACCTAATTAAAAGCAATGCTAAAAAGGTATGTCTTAAGGTTTCTTTTAAAAATGTCCGTGGATTCAGTTGCATCGTTCTCAAGTAGGCCGGTGGCCGACGGGCACGTACAGGTCTAGTTAGACTAAGTAAAAGATTTTGACAGGGGGCGGGGGCATTCGAACATGCTAAATATGTATTTTATTTTACAAAAGATTATGGTAATTTATTTTTGTATTATTTACTATAGCCCTTCTAGTGCCCAAGAAGTTACATCTGGCCACGAAATATCACGGGATCTATTGAATGTGAAAGGAGAGGTTATTGAGCCTATTACACACAGTATGGCATCCCCCTAGTACCTCTACCTTCACATTCAGTAGATCCTCTGATCTTTTGTGGCCAGATGTCATTTTCTGGGGTCTAGCAGGACTATAGTAAATAATAATAAAGAAATTGCCGTAACATTTTGTAAAAAATCACACCCGTGTGAACTGAGTGGTGTAAGGTTTTATATAGCATGATCAGCTGTGGTCTGACGTAATGTCTGACGTAATGAAATAAGGTAAGGTATTATGTAGCCTGATCAGCTCTGATCTGACGTAATGAAATCACACCCGGATGTGATTTCACAACTGGCTTTTTCTGTGCAGAGAAAATGACCATGGTTGCTACGGTCATCCAGTTCACCCGGGTGTGATTTAATTACGTCAGAAATTATTTTGAACATAGCAACCATGCTCATTTTTTTCTGCACACAAAAGCCAGTTGTAGGAGTGGTTTACACCACTCAAAAAGGACGTATTTATCATGTATCATGTTATCATGTAACGAAAGAAAGCAGCAAATGAAAAAAAGAAAATAACACTCATCTTTTACTTTGTCTAATAACAACCTAAAACATGAACCTTGTTTGAAAAAAACTAAAGTTGTCCTTTTTGAGTGGTGCAAACCACTCCAATAACCAGCTTTGTCTGAATGTTTGTGTACCTGTGTACGTGTCCGTGCACCTGTGTACGTGTCCGTGCACAGGTGAGCATGGTTACCATGGTCACTGACATTACGTCAGACCACAGCTGATCAGGCTATATAAGACCTTGCACCACTCAGTTCACACGGGTGTGATTTTTTTAAGTCACAACTGAACATTTGTTCAAAGTTTGTTGGACAACCACTTCAGAGACTCTATACATCCACGTATGATAACAGAATCCTAAGGTTAGCAAGGAATACTAGCAATGTTTTGTATTGAGAATATAGGTTGCTACCTTCGGGGAAGGAGATAAGGTGTTCCAGCATACAATAAGGTCAGACTAAAGAGATCTTTTGTCCATCAGTCAACTTTGAGGCTTAAAGGGAAACTTCACCCATTTTGCCCAAAAAATATATGTTAATGACGTTTAGAAGATTTAGAACACTTTCACTTTTTAGAACACTTTCCTTTTCCTTTGTGTGTGTAATATGAGGTTTTAGATATTTTAGTGAGCCCAGTGTCTCTGATGTCATGGACACTGGGCTCACTTCCTTCCTGGACTACATGTTGTCTCAGTAAGACAGCCCTCCCCTATCCCCAAGGAGGAGCAGTGCACCAAAGCATTATGGGAATTGTAGTCCTGGAAGGAAGTGAGCCCAGTGTCGATGACATCAGAGACACTGGGCTCACTGCTAAAATCTAAAATATCTAAAACCACATATTACACACATAAAGACCCCCAGGAAAGTGTCATTAACATATTATTTTAGAAAAAAAGGGTGAAGTGTCCCTTTAATCAGGATTTTGGCCAGTACTAGACTGAGCTGTGGGCATTGCTCTTGCCTTTATGTTTCTATGTATGTAATTGTATTTTCTTTTCGGTTTTGTGTTATGTCAAATAATGTGTGTATATGTGTTGCATAAAAGGCTGCTGGGTCGCAAGACGAATTTCAGTGCAAAGTTGCAAACTGACAATAAAGTACTATATCATATCATAACCTGAAGAGACGCCTGGTGCCAGTGTTGATTTCGTAGACTAAAACTAAGACGAAAAATATTCGTCTGCTACATTTTTCCACTGACAAAAACCACATAAAAACTAAATAAAAACTAAGCCATGATGACTAAAACTATACTGTCGATTTTGTCAACAAATAAAAACTAGACTAAAATGTTAGGAAGGGACTAGTGGACAAGAGATCCAGTATAAGTCATTTTACACTTGGTTTCATGCTGAAAATAGCCGATCTACAAGCACACACCGCGTCGTAGTGCGACGTGTTGTGAGCTTGTAGATCGGCTATTTTCAGCAAGTGTAAAATCAGCCATTGCGACGGCATCAAGGCTGACACTAATTAGCCCGCGGACCCCCATTTGAAGAGATCCCAGGTGCCCCCATAAGAGAAGATTTGTACCGGCTCTAGCAGTGATTCTCAACCCGTATAATTTCAAGGACCCCCAGTTTGACATACATTAGGCTACGGACCCCCATTTAATAGCATTTCTATCTCTGGGACCCCCAATTTATATTGTAAAATCAATGTTAATTTAACTCTGAGTGTACAAATGGAACCAAATGGACCCATTAGGGTCCATTTTAGGGACCCATTAGGGACCCATTAGGGTCCCATTAGGGTCCATTTTGTTCCATTTGTACACTCAAGAGTTACAGACCCATAAGGGTCCATTTGGTTCCAAACTATCATTTAGCTGGGGACCCCCTGGAACTCCCTCAAGGACCCCTGGGGGTCCCCGGACCACACTTTGGGAACCACTGTTGACCACAACATGCCTCTTTCACAAAATATATCTTAAATTATACCAACCAATGGCAGAGTCCGCTGTGGAGGGATGTAAATGGCCAGGCTCGTCGAGGACAGGGAATGGAAAGAGGAAGGCAGGCTCACACACTTTGGAACTTGGCTGATTGGCTGAGGAGAACAACAGGAGCAGAACAAAACAATGAAAAAAGTGTGTGCGCGTGGGTGTGTGTGTGCGCGTGCATGCATTAGTCAGAACAGGAATCGTATTTTTGCCCAGCTTTGTGTGTAGCCCATACTGGGCTAGTGCCCCTCAAAATGTTTGTAATGTTTATACAATGATGAAGGGAACATTTTAATTGATGACAATTAGAAATAGATTTGTTGACCCAATCGATAAAATATAAAAATACACTTGAAAGGGTCAGAGGGTCCGCAAAATCGTAGCGGTTTCGTGAAATGACTGCTACAGAATACATTTCTTTCTGGAACTCCTGGAACAAATAGCCTGGAACAAAAAGCTCACAACGTGAGCCCACTAGTCGCTTCCTATAATTTTAGTCTAGTTTTTATTTGTTGATGAAATTGTCAGTATACTTAGTCTTAGTCATCGCAGCTTAGTTTCCATTTAGTTTGTCAGTGAAAAAAAAGGTAGTCGGCGAACATATGTTGTCATAGTTTTAGTCGACGAAATCAGCACTGCTTACCGCTCAACATCGTCCACACAGTGAGGTCCGGGCTGCCCCTGAATGCACACCTCCACAACAGACCTTCATGAAAGAGCTGACGCGCGCGCGCGCGCACGCACGCACGCACGCACGCACGCACGCACGCACGCACGCACGCACACACACACACACACACACACACACACACACACACACACACACACACACACACACACACACACACACACACACACACACACACACACACACACACACACACACACACACACACACACACACACACACACACACACACACACACACACACACACACACACACACACACCTTGTAGATCGGCTATTTTTGCTACGACGCAAACTATGCAATGTGGCCCTCTGGAGTGAGTGTGGAACTATAGTGGCCCTCTGGAGTGAGTGTGGAACTATAGTGGCCTTCTGGAGTGAGTGTGGAACTATAGTGGCCCTCTGGAGTGAGTGTGGAACTATAGTGGCCCTCTGGAGTGAGTGTGGAACTATAGTGGCCCTCTGGAGTGAGTGTGGAACTATAGTGGCCCTCTGGAATGAGTGCTAAGGTGTGTTCAGACTTGGATGGTTAGAGCGGCGCGATTACATACAAAGTCAATGCAAAGACGATAGTTGCGCTCATGCCGCGAACGTGCGCGGCGTGACCTGGCGCAGCACAAACTGGACGAACCGAGGCGAATATATATATATTCCGGTCTGAACGCAGCTTTACACTAGGCGGGATTGTGAGGCTAGTGCCAGTCAAATGCGCGAAATACCACAGTAGAAGAGATCCTTGCCAACCAGGAAGTGCAGCCCACCCCCACCCTAGATATTAAAAAAAAATAGATGCCTCATTGGCCGCTGCAGTTCGTTGGAGCGTTGTGTGTTGAAGGAGGGGCGGAAGAATTTACACTGGGAGAGGAAGTACGCCGGAATTGTGGAAGGCACGTTGCGTCACGCTGCCACTCAAGTGATTACTGGCCAATCACAGCGCATCTTTTCCGGGACTTCAGACCCAAACATGAGCTCTGTGACGCACGCTCATGCTTCCGTGGGGCTTCTCAAGGAATCTCGGGAATCTCTTCCCTTGATCTTTATCTTTTTAAGTATAATAGTATTAGTTTACTGTCTATAATTAGATTAATACACGATTATCAACACTAACACTTTATTTAGAACACATCCAAATCAAATCATAGTACAACGTACGTGTTCAATCAACTATCTGCTATTTTCAGCATGCAACCAAGTGTAAAATCACAAGTGACTTATACTGGATCTCTTGTCCACTAGTCCCTTCCTAATATTTTAGTCTAGTTTTTATTCTTTGACAAAATTGTCAATATATTTAGTCTTAGCTTTAGTCATCATAGCTTAGTTTCCATTTAGTTTTCCTCAGTGAAAAAGGTAGTCGACGATTTTTCTTTTTTTGTCATAGTATCTCATTCAGTGCCACCTGGTGGACACCAGGTTCGGCGTCCTGTGACATGGAATGAGGCATTAGTCAACGAAATCAACACCGACTCACAGACGCCCCCTTCTTTTCCACAGACGGCTCCAGCAGCAGTACACCCTCATCTTCATCCTCTTCCTCCTCCTCGGACACCAGCAGCCAGTACTGAGTCCCACAGGACAGCAGCATGAACAGGAACCCTACGGCGCCGCAGAACCCAGCCAGGAACAGGACAATATGGAGCCTATCAGCAGGAGACATGTCTGTCTGTCTGTCTGTCTGTCTGTCTGTTGCTACCACAGGGGTGTGGCTATAGCAATAGTAGGAATGTGGAGAGAGAGAGAGAGAGAGAGAGCAGGCACGTGCACACATAGACATCAAAGGGGGCTTCAGCCCCTGCCCTTTTACCCGTCTGTAAAAAAAACTTCAGGAGAATTGTTTTTTCTTTTCTTCCGAAGACTCCTGAACACGGCATTTTTGAACAATTTCTTTTAGAAATCCATGTCGTTAAAAACACCGCATCTCCACTAGCTAAAGAGTGCTGGGTTGCGCCCCGAAAATGGCAGATCTAGAAGCTCACAACGCTTCGCGAGCTTGTAGATCAGCTATGTTTGTCCGAAAGTGCCCTCTTACGGGATTTCAGCCCCTGCCTCTCCAACACTCTCTGCACGTCCCTGAGAGAGAGAGAGAGAGAGAGAGAGAGAGAGAGAGAGAGA
This sequence comes from Electrona antarctica, assembly GCF_951216825.1. Taxonomy (NCBI): domain Eukaryota; kingdom Metazoa; phylum Chordata; class Actinopteri; order Myctophiformes; family Myctophidae; genus Electrona; species Electrona antarctica. Next base: position 21,698,788 of record NC_136803.1, on the reverse strand, counting down.
GGGGGGGGGGGGGGGGGGGGGGGGGACCGTGGCAGTATGAAAATAAAAGTGACTTCATGGGATATATGGTTACAGATATCTTTCTTTTCACAAACATAAATAGCAGTGCTGTGTTGAGTCGATGCTATTTTGGAGTACAGTACAGAATAGTCCCAACAACGACGCTGCAACGCACAGACATACATACTGTAACGCATTCTGTAGTGGCGGAAGGAAGGACTCCTTTTACATTTTCTACTTCACCAAATTAGAAGAAAACAAATTGTTATACATGTTAGTCCTACAGTATTCTAAACTTTGTGACAGATACAGTAAGCTACAGTATACCAGTGGTTCCCAAAGTGGGGTCCCCAGCTAAATGATGGTTAGGAACCAAATGGACCCTTATGGGTCTGTAACTCAGACAGGGTCCATTTGGTTCCATTTGTCACTCTTGAGTTAAATTAACTTTAGATTTTAGAAGATAGAAATGGGGGGGGGGTCATAGCCTAATTATGGTCAAACTGGGGGTCCTTTGAGAATCACTGCTAGAGCCGTTAAAAATCTTCTCGTGTCGTTGGCATATATTTTCTAATGGGGGTCCGTAGGCTAATAAGTGTCAATTTGGGGGTCCTTGTCATGAAAAGGTTTGGGAACCACCGAGCTATACGATTACAATAGCAAACAACTACTAATTATTAAAGCATAATGGCCCAAATCACAATCATACAGTAAGTAGTATTGTAATTAGTACTGCATGAATCTGTTCCGTCACTTGATGTTGCAGCTGGTGAAGGTACAGTGGGGATGGTTTTAATCACTTGAATTTAATTAAATAAATGTAATTACTTTGTGCTGCTGGGTAGCTTAATGCATCATAATTGATCTGTGCTCGAGCATGTTTTGTATTATTAATCCAATCTGAAAGTAACAAATACCTACTTAACGCTGTCAAGTAATTATAGTGAAGTAAAAAAGAAAAAAGTACAATGTTTAATTAAACAAACACCAGGCGAAAGCAATTGAAAACAAATCTAAAAATAAAAACCGCACTAAGAGTACAGTAAAGTGATGTTCCGGGGATGTACATTTACAATTAATTTCCCCACCCACCTAATTATGGAAGGAATAACAACCAATGACGACAGAGAACATGGAAGATGAAGTCGGAGGTACAAACCATGCACATAACCTCTCTAGCTTTTACATACACGTAACCACCAATTAGTCCACTTGCCAGAATGTGAACCCGGACATGTTGAGTATACCAAGGTGTTATGTTATAAATGTAGAAACTGCCAGATGCTAACTTGCATATGTTGAGCAATTTTCATAATTGGCATATGTGACCATATCATTAACAACCTATAGAAAAAAAGTCAAATTATCATCATGCTTTATGTAGCATGTGACATGTCAATCTGGGGGGTTTTCATGATGCTGAATCCATTGCAAGCATTAGTTTTGCACAAAAAACACTGCTTGGGATAAAAACGCCCATAGCCGTCATCACAAATGTGATGATGTCAACAACTATAGTCAACTAGTAAAAATCACTAGAAGTGAAAGCCCTGGTGGAAATATCTCCTCAGCCTTTATTATTGGAATGCCAGCATTGAGAATCCAGATTAGGTACAGAAAGGCTATACAATAGAACTGAGATTCAACAGTGACGGTCCAACAGTCTGTCAAATTGAATGTATTTATACAGTATATATTATGAAGACTTTCAAAAGACATTACACTTTTCCTAGACATTATTTCAACTAAAAATGTAAAAATAAAAAGAAAGGTCATGGCTCCTGTACTGGTAACCAAATTCTACCCAGTCAGAAATCGTACTTTAACACATTCAGGGCGGGAACTCCTTCTGGTGTTTTAAGCATTATGTATATATATATATAGTTATACTGTAGCTATTGAAAAATAGCAGATCTACAAGCTCAGAGCTTGTAGATCTACTATTTTTGAAAAATCGTGAAAATGTGGCGCAAATCTTTGAATATATATTCTTTCATAGCGAACTGGGAGGGTCCCTGGAACAACATATTTTCAGATGAGGGTCGGCGGCCAATTACATATATGTATGGGGAACATGAAAATGTTTGAGAACGACTGACACATAGACACATGGGATTTTTCAGGAAACCGTTTACATTTGGAAGGCATTTGTAGAATCGTCCTTGTGTCTAAATGGGTTTAACCACCCAAAACCCATGCATCATGATCATACCCATACTGTTTCAAACGCTTCCACCTGATCAGTCTGTACATGGGTTCCACCTGATCAGTCTGTACATGGGGAAGCGCTGAAGATCTGGTCGTGCCGTAGCCGTACACAATTCAGGTGTCACTTTTGCAGTCGCATAACTACCAGTACTGTAAGTCCTACTGGAAATGAAATGAGTCAAAAACTAGGGAGAAATGGAAAATTCACAAATATATTATTTAAAGGGGCATTCCACTCATTTTCAACATAGGGGAACTTTTGTATTATTTCCACACAACAGCTCTAAGGTATATTAATATTAGTAATTCATATTAATAATAGTATATTAATGACATAGTAAAATGTTGAAAATGAGTGGAATGCCCTTTAAAAGATCTTTACAATAACTACCGGTAAATGAGAAAAATAAACTATCTCAACGTGTCGCGCTGCGGATCTGCCATTTTCTGCATGCAACCAAGTGTAAAATGACTTGTGTCTTTTAACTTATACTGGATCTCTTGTCCACTAGTTCCTTCCTAACATGTTAGTCTAGTTTTTATTTGTTGACGAAATTGTCAGTATATTTAGTCTTAGTTTTAGTCATCATAGCTTTAGTTTTCAATTAGTTTCCATTCAGTTTTTCGTCATTGAAAACCGGTAGTCGGAACATTTTTCGTCATAGTATTAGTCGACGAAATAAACCTGAAGTCAGGTCGTCTCTCTTGCTCGCCTTATGTGTGCAATGCATCATGGGTAGGATACCGCCAGTTCAGGAACCAGTACCAAAAGAAAAGATCAAGGCTAAACATGATCTGGCCACTTTTAGACGGCGACGGTCTCCAGATAAAAACGGCAAAGTCTCGTTGCGTTCTTATTTTATTTTACTGAATAATATGCTGTAGTGTGCATGCCATGCCATGCCAGGCCGCTAGGTGGCGCTGACGGACTGCCACAAAGACCAGGCACCCGTTTACATCATGGTTAACACCCCGAACGCCCGGGGTTATTTAATCCATTAAATCATTTATAGCATTTATAGCAGCGAAGCACTTTTATCGACGGACCGGATGTTATCCCGGATGTGGCTGAAGCAGCTAGATGTAGCCAAAGCACTCTAGAGGCGATCGACAACAACAGGAGGTATGACTAAATCTACCACGACTAGCGACGGGACCGCGTTGGGCCGTCTAACACATAATCTTTGCTTAGAATTGGATGGAATGATTTAGATCAAGAGTTATTAACGTTTTATGATTTCCGGTCTCGTCGGCTAAACAGGGGGGGGAACATTTTCGATGACATCCCACTGTTGCGCAACATCGAATGTTGCGCGACAGGCGCTCCCAGGCTGTGGAGCGATGCGATCGGTTTTGATATAAATAATCTCCGTCCTTTTGATCAATCTTCATCCTGCGGCGCTACTAATTGAAAGGACGGTGAACTTCGTCCTGTGCGCTCGGGGTGTTAACTCAATGGTCGCCAAGGACTTATTTAACTTCTTTTTCATGATGTCCTGGAGCGCCAAGGACGTGTTTTTCGTGTTTTTTAACATGGTAAAAAAATAATATATATATATATATATATATATATATATATATATATATATATTTAGATTTTTTTTTTTAGAAAAACAATAAATAAAATGAAATAAAAAAAGATATATATGGTGGCGGTCTGGGACTTTTGGCGCCCCCTGGTGGCATAACATTCACCAATCGCTAGTGACTTACATCTGTATTCGTAGGATGAGTGCTTGCTCATTCTAGGAAATATCACCTATACGGCTCTGCGTCAATGTAATTAACATATACGTTGTGAGCCCGCGTGAGCCATGATGTCACAAGTTTTGCGGATTCACCGTTTTGCCCGTTTACATGGAGACTCTGGAAGGTGTGTTTTCACTTTGTTGCGTTTTCACCTCCCGAAAACGCTGTTCTTCTCGTCTACGATACTTTATTTTGCCGTTTGCTATGAACACCATTCTCGTGTAAAGAAGGGGGTGTGAGTCACAATGCTTAACCCATTTTGGGCGGGAACCCCTTTTGGTGTTAGCATTATGTTATGCTTTAGCTATTGAAAAATAGCAGATCTACAAGCTCATAGCGCGCCACCGAGTGGCGCGCTACGAGCTTGTAGGTCTGCTATTTTTGAAAAATCGAGGAGCGACTGACAGAAACATAGCTTTTTCAGAAAACTGTCAGGATGTAGAAGACATTTTTAGAATCGGATCTCAGGTGAAAACGGAGAGAATGTAACGATGGACATGGAAATAAAAACACATACTGCTGACAACCATGCCACGTCGTTTAGACCAGGGACGTGCACACATAGACATCAAAGGAGGCTTTCAGCCCCTGCCCCTTTTACCCGTCTATAAAACAACCGCCCTTTCCAGACCACAAATGCAGCCTTTTACTACATGAAAGAAATGCAAATGCCACTCCTTTCCATGCCATGCCGGAAGGCAGCATTCATGAGAATAGCATTTTTTTCCCCGAAGTCTCTTGAACCTTGAACGCAGCATTTTGCGTTGAACAAATTTGTTTAGAAATCCATGTCGTTACAACCGCATCTCCACTAGCTAAAGAGTGCTGGGTTGCGCACCGAAAATATTTTTGTCCCCTGCCTCTCTAACACTCTCTGCACGTCCCTGGTTTAGACCTCGTGGAGATCACTCATACGAGGGGTTACAAAAAAAACAAAAAAACATTGAAGGTTTGATTTGTCAATATACTGCAGTTTCTTTTAATCGTGTTTGGTAATGAAAACTCAAGCTCACTTGAAAATGCTGTGAATTTGTGGACATAATAAATGTTTTTTTTAGGGTCTGGAGTAGAGATGCTCCGATAATCGGCCAGCGATCGGTGATCGGCCATATCGACCGATATTCACTCTGATCGGTAAATCAGCATTTACCCTATATGTGATCGGCAATTTACATTGTCTGGATAAACTGATCTTTTACACCATTTAAGTGGTATAAATGTCAATCAGATATAGAGCATAATATCATTTTGCATTTTTGTGACAGGCCTAAACATTCTCCCCTTCCTCCCCACACACACACAGAAACAGTTTTGACATTTAATAATTTTGGAAATATTAAAATTTGCAACATTTCACAAGATCAGTATCGGACCTATCGGTATCGACCGATCATGAGAAAAACAATCGGTATCGGTCCAAAAAAACCCTGATCGGAGCATCCCTAGTCTGGAGGGAAGATAATAAAATAAAATAAATCAAGAATGCCCTTGGCTTCAACGAGGTCACAAGAAGAAAGAGAAAAAAAATAGTATTCACGTTTTAATTAGCTGGTCAAGTTAAACTTGATTTACTTCTTAAGGACGTCTTCAAGCCCTATGTTGTACCTTTGATATGTGTTTAACAGTAGTCTCGCGTAGCCAAACAACTCTTACACAATCTCCGAATGCTATATAGAGTCTGGACCTATAGCCCCCATGAGCTGAGTAAGGAATGCTATATAGAGCCTGGACCTATAGCCCCCATGAGCTGAGTAAGGAATGATATATAGTCTGGAACTATAGCCCCCATGAGCTGAGTAAGGAATGCTATATAGAGTCTGGAACTATAGCCCCCATGAGCTGAGTAAGGAATGCTATATAGAGTCTGGAACTATAGCCCCCATGAGCTGAGTAAGGAATGCTATATAGAGTCTGGAACTATAGCCCCCATGAGCTGAGTAAGGAAGCTGCCATTTCCATTCACGAAAATATATTTTAAAATATCTTTACATTTTATTTTTGTATTTTATTTTCTGCTAAGCAACAAGCTAAGTATGATTTATATTTATATCGGGATAAATTTGCGCGACTGTAAAGACGAAACGGAAGTGGGGAGGAGGCTCCACTTCCGCTTTATGGCTTACGCATGATAGCTCTTCCGTTGGTCCAGACTGTATGATGAAGCATTTGGAAATTGCGAGAGTCAACAGTCTGGTAACGCGAGACTAGTTTAATTCTGTTTATAGTGTTTTGTTTCATCGCTCTAAGCATGTCATCCTGCTTCCTTCATGATCCACCGAGACAACAACAAACATATTAACAACCCAACCCATGTACAACAGAAGTGCATTTATACAGGAGTCGCATCCATTATTAACTACATATTCCATAGCCTGGCTTGGCACAGCCTCATAGCGGGGGATTCACTGAAGAGTCCTCGCACTCGGGTGAAATCACCCCTCAACGGCTTCTGACAGACATACTAGGGGTTGGACCATGCATCCAGCAAGCCCAACCCAGTAGTCATTGAGTGGCACCACACAAAGCCACAAACGGACCCCTCACCAACCTTAATCCGGTCGTTTTAACGGACCCCTCACCAACCTTAATCCGGTTGTTTTAACGGACCCCTCACCAACCTTAATCCGGCCGTTTTAACGGACCCCTCACCAACCTTAATCCGGCCGTTTTAACGGACCCCTCACTGACCTTAATCCAGTCATTTTAACGGACCCCTCACTGACCTTAATCCGGTCGTTTTAACGGAACCCTCACTGACCTTAATCCGGTCATTTTAACGGACTCCTCACCAACCTTAATCCGGTCGTTTTCCCACTATTACTAACCCTAGCCCAAATCCCAAACCTAAACCTAACCGCAAGCACGTCGCAACACATGTCGGACCAAAGCAAACTTCACTTTATCCGCAAAAAAAAGTTGTTTGCGGTGGACACAAAAATGATAAGAGCACGATTCGAACCCACTCAACACAGGAGGTATATGGATTGAAAGTCTATTGCCTAACGAGGCATGCTACGAGCTGGCTGCTGGAATGCTTTTCTAGAGTCTACTTCATTATAACACGCCCCCAAGTCATGTAAAAGAAAAGGAAAAACCGCACCCAGTAGGGGAGGGGTTTGTCTGTCAGAAAGCCTTGAGGGTTGATTTCACACCCCATAGCCACCCCATAGGCACCATGAAAAGTGGGCGTTAGTAGTTGCCTTGACAGACCGAGCCGTCTAGCCAATCAGTGTAACAAAAAGCTGACGTCACCACACTCATGCATGTCAAGATACTACGCTAAAAACAACAAGGTCTGCTTAGTTTCTACTTTCTACGTGAGCGAGATGTCAGATATAATGTCAGTCTATGTCTGAAATAACTGCTGTTCTTATCGTTTCCGTGTAAACTTTTAAACTTAATTAAGTTGCGCAAAAAGCATGGAATACGGATGTGTATATTACAGGAAACTCCCGTTAAACTTTCCAACAGACTCCGGTAAACTCCCGAATTGTATATGCCTGCTAAACTTGAGGTTTACGGGCAAATCTAGTGCCCATAATTGCCCGTTAACTCTTTTAACTCCTCTTTTCACGCAGTAGCTTGTTGCGTTGAGGTCAGCCATTGTTGTTTTGAAAGTATGAAAGCATGAAATGTTACGTCGCCATATATACACATGAACCAATCAGAGGCTGCTTTTCGCTGTTGAAACGCACTGATTGGGCCCCGGTCATTTTCTGCATTTCTCCAGCTTCCACATACTCTCTGCCAATGGGGCCGACCCCAGACTCATACTCTCTGCCAATGGGGCCGACCCCAGACTCCCTCTCTGCCAATGGGGCCGACCCCAGACTCATACTCTCTGCCAATGGGACCGACCCCAGACTCATACTCTCTGCCAATGGGACCGACCCCAGACTCATACTCTCTGCCAATGGGACCGACCTCAGACTCATACTCTGCCAATGGGACCGACCCCAGACTCATACTCTCTGCCTATGGGACTGACCCCAGACTCACCCTCTCTGCCAATGGGACCGACCCCAGACCCATACGCGGGGAGGAATCTTCATGGAATACCCGCTATGAGGCTGTGCCAAGCCAGGCTAAACATATTTCCAACCCTGTGAGGATAATTATAACAACAACATATATCAGGCACATGGAAATTAAAGATTTGATCCCCTGTTTATTATACTAGCGGCAGGTAAACATTTTTTAATGAGGATGCTTTTTTTTGTCCCCGCTATCCTCTCATGGGTGAAGAGACTGCGGACACTGCCGTTCTTTTTTGTTGTTGTTGTTGTTTAGTTTGGTCCATTGTCGTTTTTAAGTCGAATGATCAACAAGTTGTGTCGGCGCATCCGTGCAAAAGGCTATTGTGTACTTCCACCAGAGTAATAGTAGTAAGAGAGTGGCGACACTATAGCGTTGACTCCCATTGTAAAAATGGAATGCGGAAGTGCTCATTCTATCTCAATGGGATAGTTCCAGCCATATAGGAGCAATGTTTGGAACTATAGCCCATATAGGCACCCGCTTTGTCTCAATGGGATAGTTCCAAAGTTTGGCTATAGTTCCAATGTTTGGAACTATAGCCCATAGGCACCCGCTTTGTATCAATGGGATAGTTCCAATGTTTGGCTATAGTTCCAATGTTTGGAACTATAGCCATAGGCACCCGCATTGCGGCAAGATCAAAGCGTGTCGCTACTCTCCTACTCTACACTCTGACTTCCACAGTATGTGTGGTCTGGTCTGGTCTGGTCCTGGTCTGCGGGGGGGTCCTCGCGCCATCCTGTGCCCATCCTTCTTCTCTCCCTCCAGGCTGCGCCGCCCGGCCCGGCCGCCCACCCTAGGACATCACTCCGAATACTGGGTTGTGGCGGCAGATGCTCGGGCCGATCTCTTCATAGTCTTTCTTGGTGTGGCACACTTGGTAGAATTCAGGCTGGAGAGAACATAGATATGAACATCAACTTTTTTTGGAAGTATAAAAAGGGCCTTGCAAACGTGAAGCGAGGAACGCAGGCGTTGTTGCCTGGATCAACACAGGTCTCCTCCAGGTCTGCTCAAGAGGGGCGCAACAACGCAAGCGTAAAAAAAAGCGTGTGCACGTAACGAGCACGCGCGGCAAAAAAAATCATGGGACCGCGCTCGTTGTCGCACCGCGACTTCTCAGAGCAAAAACGCAGGTCTCATTGAAAATGAACTATAGGCGTGTTATATCGCTCCCCGTTTGCAAGGCTCTTTAGGCAGTGGTTTTCAGTGCTTGCACAACTGCTTTTTGCCAGGTGAAACATGGACTAATTTCGCTCGGGTTGGCATTGACGACCGACCTAGTCATGATTGACTGCCACGAGTCTGAACCCATACACGCCACCTAAGCCAATGTGGAGGGAGTGCCTTCTAAGGCCTGAGACGACGCACCACTGCAGAAGTACTAACCCAGACTCTGCAACGCCGCAGTAAAACCCCAGAGTAAAACTCTATGGCCGCAGCAGCAGCAGCAGGGCCAAGTGACAACAGCGGCTAATGTTATGAGCTAACTGGAGCTACAGAACAAAAACAGTGACTGGACCAACAAAAGAACGTTGGAAACGAACGCAAACAACGGCCGGGAGGTTTGTCCAGAGAGCGCTTGTTTCAGCTGGCCGTTAACACAATCAGTGCCGGGATTTCTTTCAAAATAGAAGCTCGGGGTGCTGGCCGCTTTTACTCTGTAAAGCCCCCCCCCCCTTCCGTTCCGGACAAAAATCTGCCAATCCCTAGATTAGCAGATACGAGGGATTCTTTCTGCAACGGTAAACAGGGAAGTGAACGGGACCGTGGATGTGCGAAGAGCAAGGAGTATGGTGGCCTTGGAGGCAAACAAAAAAACAATATTTTTCTCTCGTTTGATATCAATGAAATGTATCAATGAATGCCCGTCGGTTGGATTAGTTATGACGTCACCCACACATCGTACGGTCTGAATGTGTTAATGATACACGCGTCATTCTTGTGGACACCACCATAGTACTAGTACAGAATAACAGGGCAGAAGCAGAAGGTTCGTTTTGCTACTCACCAGTGTTGTTTTTGGCAGCACATTTTGATTTTAGTTTTAGTCATAGTCTCTTGAATAGTTTTCAGTTAGTTTTAGTCACATTTTAATCACTTGGAATGTTTTAGTGTTAGTCTAGTTTTAGTCGACTAAACATCATAAGATTTTAGTCGACTAAATCTACAGTTGATTTACGGTAGTCGAACAAAATGTATGTTGGCGGGCCTTGATTCCGTCGTAACGACTGAATATAGTGGATCTCTTGTCCACTAGTCCCTTCCTAACATTTTAGTCTAGTTTTTATTTGTTGACGAAATTGTCAGTATATTTAGTCTTAGTTTTAGTCACCATAGCTTTGTTTTCATTTAGTTTCCGTCAGTGAAAAAAGGTAGTCAACATTACAAAATTTTCGTCTTAGTTTTAGTCGACGAAATCAACACTGCTACTCACGGTGGAAGCCAGCATGGATCCTCCAAACCACACAGCATATCTCTGCATGTGATGGGTGATGACCTGCACGTCGATGGGCTTGGGCTGAAAACACAGCACACAGAACATTGTTTTGGCAGGGCACGGTGGCACAGTTGGTAGTGCCGTCGCCTCACAGCCACAGGGGATGCTGTGGCCACTGTGGGGGCGTGTTCCCTCCTCCAATCAGTGCCCATACCCGATGCGGGGTTGGCGAAAAGGCATTTCTGTGTGGAGTTTGCATGTTCTCTCCGTGTCCCCTAGGGTAGGTACCCTCATTAAAAAAACATGCAGTAATCCTGGGAACTGGTCGGAAATTCGTAACAACGTGTTCCTTCCACGCGCTACGTCCGTCCGGGGAAACTCCCCCCTGTCAGGTGTAAAGAAGAAGCAGCTTGGACTCCTCATGCATAGAAGGAAGCATGAGGTCAGTCCGCTGCCGCCCCAGGTTGGCAGAGGAAGTTTAAGTGCCCAGGATTACATTAGATAATTGACACTGGGTGAAAAAAATGGGTTGCAAAATTGTGGGATAAAATTAAGAGAAGTTAGAAAATAATAAGGAGTGGTGGAAAAAGGACTACATTTCCTGACTTCGTAGATCTGCTATTTTTCAATAGCTAAGGTATAACATAACACCTAAAACACCAAAAGGGGTTCCCGCCCAGAATGGGTTTTTAATAATCCATGAGCTCTGCATGCATCTTACCGTTAACTTGCCTCCGCTCAGCTCCTCGCTGAGTTTCAGTCGTCCGTCCACCGTCCTCTTCAGGTCTCTCTGCAGACGTCGACCAAAGTCCCTGAACATGGTGGAGCCGCCGGACAGCACCACGTTCTGTCGGACAACGCAAACATCTTAACAACCAGTCAGCTTTGGTAGAAATGGGACTCCTTTTTTTTGTTTTTGCACTCTGACTTAACAACTTGAATACAGGGGTTAAAGCAAAAATAAATTAGATAAAGTGCCCCTCGGGGCACAGGTCTCCGCTATAAAAGGCCAATGTGTAAAGGGTGCCATTTCTTCTTACGCCTTGGATGGCAATTGGATGATTTGAGGCATTTTGTTCCAAAAATGTGTTTTGTAAAACTCCATCTGTTGGTGGCGCTATAACAGGCCAATGTGAAAAGGGTGGGATATATTACTCAGCCTAGTAGGAAAGCTCGCGACGCGTTGTAGATCGGCTATTTTCAGCAAGTATAAAATCAGCCATTACGACGACATCAAGGCCCGCCAAAACACATTTTAGTCAACTAAATCACCTGTAGATTTAGTCGACTAAAATCTTATGATATTTAGTCGATTAAAACTAGACTAACACTAAAACATTCTGGGTGACTAAAATGTGACTAAAACTAAGTGAAAACTATTCAAGAGACTATAATGACACTGCTACTAGGTCTTGTTGTATAGTGTTACCTTGTACAGTGGACGTCTGACATCAATAGGACAGTTCTGGATCACCTCGTCCACCACCTCAGAGATGGGCTGGGTGAAGTCTGGGTTGGCAAACTGGACAAAAGAAACACACACAATTATTGTTTAATGACCTGGCTCCAAAACAGCATATCCACTACCTGAGATAAAATCACCAGCACTTTTTCGCTCGCTCTTACGTCCGGATACCATCCCCCCCATTCCCCCTTATTTTGATTCGGCGTTAGGAACCCGCTGCGACTGCATGCCCTTGCCGACGTCGACCCCCCCAGGCAGGGCATGTGACAAATGGTGAAAGCTACACCGGAATCAACATAGAGTAAATCAGGGTTCCCCAATAGGCGGAGCGCCCCCTTGTGGCCCATGGAAGAATTACAAAAAGAAAAAAAAAGTTTTTAGTTTTGTTTTGGGGGGGGTGTCCCAGATATAAATGGCATTAAATGGGGGTCAGTAGCCTATGCATGTCAAACTGGGCACCCCCTCAAGGACCACTGGTGGTCCCCGGACCACTGGTTGAGAACAGTTTTTAATTAATTAATGACAAAATAAAAAAACAGCGTTCAGACTCGGCCCCCAGCCTGGTTCCCTAGTCAAAATATGGCCCTTGAGGAAAATTAATTGGGGAACCCTGGAGTAAATCCTGAGATTAAGACAGAGTATATAATGCTGAGCTGGATCGAGACCGCAAAGATAACATCTCTCTCTTCAGGGCAGAGAGAGATGGGTTGGTATGCCGTCAATGTTGGTTTTGTTTTGTTATGGATGTTGTTGCTGTTTTTTGTTGTTTTTTTGTGTACTATGTTCCTTGTATGAAAAAAAACCTAATAAAAAAAACATTATAAAAAATGTAAAAAGTAAATGTGGTGCACCTCTGGGTGGACGAAGATCTCGGGTCCCAGGAAGCGCTCGTAGCCCACGTCGATGCTGGACTACCTTCTTACCTCGGAGTGGAAGATCTCGGGTCCCAGGAAGCGCTCGTAGCCCACGTCGATGCTGGACTACCTTCTTACCTCGGAGTGGAAGATCTCGGGTCCCAGGAAGCGCTCGTAGCCCACGTCGATGCTGGACTACCTTCTTACCTCGGAGTGGAAGATCTCGGGTCCCAGGAAGCGCTCGTAGCCCACGTCGATGCTGAACTACCTTCTTACCTCTGGGTGGAAGAAGATCTCGGGTCCCAGGAAGCGCTCGTAGCCCACGTCGATGCTGAACTACCTTCTTACCTCTGGGTGGAAGAAGATCTCGGGTCCCAGGAAGCGCTCGTAGCCCACATCGATGCTGAACTACCTTCTTACCTCGGGGTGGAAGAAGATCTCGGGTCCCAGGAAGCGCTCGTAGCCCACATCGATGCTGAACTACCTTCTTACCTCGGGGTGGAAGAAGATCTCGGGTCCCAGGAAGCGCTCGTAGCCCACGTCGATGGTAAACTCCTTCTTGCTGACGGCGTTGACACCCGTGTACTGTTTGATCCACTTGGAGCCGTCCGTGTCGTACTTGCTGAACTCCTTCACCAGGTCGGGACACACGTAGCTGAAGCGCTCCTGAAAGAAAAAAAACTCGGTGTTTGCATGTTCTCCCCGTGTCCCCTAGGGTAGGTACCCTCACAAAAAACATGCAGTAATCCTGGTCATGCCTCCCCCTGGCCAGCCGGGGCGCCTGATGGAGGGGAAAGGAACTGGTCGGAATAACGTGTTCCTTCCAAGCGCTACGTCCGGCTGGGGAAACTCTCCCCTGTCAGGTGAAAAGAAGCAGCTGGACTCATGCATAGAAGGAAGCATGAGGTCAGTCCGCTGCCCACCCAGGTTGGCAGAGGAAGTGTAGCGCCCAGGATTACATTAGATAATTGACACTGGGTGAAAAAATGGGTTGCAAAATCGTGGGATAAAAATTATTTTAAAAAAAAAGAAAAGAAAAAACACACCAAGGAAACGCCGCGTTTGTGTCAGTGTTGATTTCGCCGACTAATACTGTGACAAAAAAATGTTGGTTGACGAAGTCTAAATGGAAACTAAATGAAAACTAAGCTATGATGACTAAAACTAAGGTAAATATATTGACAATTTCATCAACAAATTAAAAACTAAACACTGTACACAAATGCATCTTTGAAGTTGAACATAGAGTCGCATTTTCTTCTCCTAAAGTTTCACTTTTATAATAAGGCAACCGTGTACATTCTAATTTATCTATTGGGTATAACTAAAAAGTAAAAATACATGGCATGGATGCACCTGGGACGTATCCTCAGTGATGTATCATGAGGTCAACGGGGTTTCACCTGGGACGTATCCTCAGTGATGTATCATGAGGTCAACGGGGTTTCACCTGGGACGTATCCTCAGTGATGTATCCTGAGGTCAACAGGGTTTCGGGTCTACCAACATCATATATAAATATATATATATATATTCATTTGAACAAAGACTACTGGAAAAACACATTAAGGGGAGGTACAGCAACAGATTCTTACAAGATGTCCTTGATTACAGAAAAATCACCAAGACTTCCAACTATCACATACAGTGGTAGTGACATTGTTGCTTTACTGCGCTCTGGTGGCCAGTCAGAGAAATGCATGCACAAGGAAGCATGCACTGCATTTATTATTATTTTTTATTATTTGATTTGATTTATTTAGAAAAGCAATTATAAAAAATATAATCAGCGTCAGAGATTCAAGGATTTCACAGGAAAGTCTGAAGACGTATTTCCACTGAGGTCCTCTCACACTGAACGGAACAATACCTTAACTAGATAAAGTGCCCCTCGGGGCACAGGTCTCCACCAGGGCTGCAGGTCAGGTTGTCGCCTCCTGGTGGCGCTATAATAGGCCAATGTGAAAAGGGTGGGATATATTCCTCAGCCTAGTAGGAAAGTCTGTGAAAGATTTCACGTAAATTGCACGCTGCGTTCATGATTTAAGGCTATTTGTTAAAAACGGGCCAATCCTGCAAACTTTGAAAGCCAATGTTAGCCAATTAGGATGGAATATGAAACGCAGCGCGACACGTTGTGAGCTTGTAGATCAGCTATTTTCAGCAAATTGTAGTCATTACGACGCCATCAAGGCCCGCCAAAATACATTTTACTAAATATAAGATTTTAGTCGACTAAATCTACAGTTGATTTAGTCGACTAAAATCTTATGATATTTAGTAGACTAAAACTAGACTAAACACTAAAAACATTCCAGGTGACTAAAATGTGACAAAAACTAAATGAAACTGACTAGACTGGAACTCACCTATGGTTTTTATGGCATAGGCAGCTCCCGGCAGGATCCGCCGGGAGAAACTAGGCGCAGCTGCTGGACATGAGACTAATTAATTAGAGCGACAGAGAGAGAATGTGTATGTGTGTGTACGTGTGTGCGTCAATTTAACAAAGGACAATCAGAAATCAGCAGAGAGTGAGCAACGTTTGCGCAACTGTATGCCGGAGTGAAGTGGACTCGGCCCCAGACTTTTTTGTTCTCCCTGGAAATAAAAACGTCTGGGTTTCCGAGGCTACACTGTGACTGACCTTGACTATCTTGGCCGTCTCCAGGGACTGCTCCGGAGGTATGCCCACTTCTCTCTCCCTCAGCAGCTGTTGGATGAAGTAGGTGATGTCCCGCCCGGCGATGGGGATGTGTTTGATACAGCTGCCGATGACGTAGCCTTCTGCCTGCACGGAACAACACGCACATCATGTTATTATCCTTATTCACCGGAAGTAAGGCTACTGAAAGATCTCTCTCCTTATTGCCGGTATCATCCGGACATCAGTGATCATGTTATATCCTTATTCACCGGAAGTTGTTGTTGTTGTTGTTCATTTATTCACATGGAGTTCTGCATCAATTAGAACATTTAAACCGGCAAAGCATCCGTGTCGTTTTAAGATTTTTGCATTGGCTATAAATATTTACCACTGGAATGACGTGCGTGACGCCGTCCCCGCTGTCAATCACCGTGCCCGTCAGCGTCCTCTCGCCCACCTGTCTGGAAGTCCACGATGCGGCCAGCGCCAGGACGGCCTGAGGACGGAGGAGCAGCACATTTTTATTTTAGTTTTAGTCATTATAGTCTCTTGAATAGTTTATTTAGTTTTAGTCAGTGGAAAAAGGTAGTTGACGAACATTTTTCGTCTTAGTTTTAGTCGACGAAATCAACACTGCGAAGGAGGAACAACAACCTGGTTACAACCCCGTTTTGGGGGGTTTTGTTGACTACCTTTTTCCACTGACGAAAACTAAATGGAAACTAAGCTATGATGACTAAAACTAAGACTAAATATACTGACAATTTTCAACAAATAAAAACTAGACTAAAATGTTAGGAAGGGACTAGTGGACAAGAGATCCAGTATAAGTCATTTTAGATCGGCTATTTTCAGCAAGTGTCAAATCGGTCATTACGACGGCACCAATGCCCGCCAAAATAAATTTTAGTCGACTAAATAAACTGTAGATTAGACTAAAATCTTGTGATATTTAGTCGACTAAAACTAGACTAACAATAAAACACTCCAGGCGACTAAAATGTGACTAAAACTAAATGAAAACTATTCAAAAGACTGACTAAAACTCGCTGTCAAATCAACACTGGGCAAAACATGAGTACTCATGTATTGACTTGTGCTTTCGTGCATACTGTTAATAAAACTGTCAATCAATTAATCAGTCCGGCAACCGGGGGTGTGGAGTGGGTTTTCAAGATTTTCATATTTTTATTATGCTTTATGTAGCATGTGACTTGTCAAACCAGGGGGTTTTCATGATTCTGAAAGAATCCATTCCAACATTCTAAATTTGGCCACAGCCACTTGCCCACATGTGACCAAACGTGCCGACCTCATCACATTTGTGATGACAGCTATGGCCGTTTTAAGCCCAAGGAGTTGTTTTAGAGGTGTGACTCAGCATCCAAGTTATACTTGGACTGCGTGTGGGTGTCCCAAAAACGTTCGGTGTGCAACACCCATGCACAAAAAAGTACAAAAAAGTACAATACTTTAGCTATTGAAAAATAGCAGATGTACAAGCTCATAGCGTGGCACCGCATGCCGCACTACGAGCTTGTAGGTCTGCTATTTTTGAACAATCGTGAAAATGTGGCAAAAATCTTTGAATATATATTATTTCAGAGCGAACGCTTTTAACTCAAATCTTTGCTTTTGAGGGGTTCCTGAAACAACATATTTTCAGATGGGGGTCGGTGGCCAATTAAATAAAACTGTTATAATTGTTATAATTCTTGTTATAATTCCGACGTCAGGCCTAAATGGGTTAAATGTTATGGCGTTGCAATGGTTGAGACTTACCTGAACAGCGATGTATAAACCTGGCACGTTGAAGGACTCGAACATGATCTCTGCCGTGTACTCTCTGTTCTCTGGTGTGTTGAGTGGAGGTTCTGTCTGGAGACACAAACAAGACCCATGAATGAACATGCACACACTGTAGGTAAACCCTGAACCCACGCACGCACGCACAAATTCGACACACACGTTCCACACCCCCACAGGGAGTGCAGTGCCCGGTATTGAGTCGGTTGTCAACAAACACCACAAAAGGCTCTGGTACAGACCGATACAGAGATCTCCATGTGGGACACAGACAGACAGTTAAAATGGGTGCTATGACAACAGGTATTGCATACTTTATAATTTTTATCCCACGATTTTGTAACCCATTTTTCACCCCTGTGTCAATTATCTAATGTGATCCTGGGCTCTACACACCCTCCGCCAACCTAGTCCCCATATGGGGGACATGGGGAGAGCAACAGACTTGAACTCATGCTTCCTTCATGCCTGAGTGTCCAAGTTGCTCCTTTACACCTGACAGGGGGGAGTTTCCCTGGTTGGACGTAGCACGTGGAAGGAACACGTTATTCCAACCAGTTCCTTTCCCCTCCATCAGGCGCATCGGCTGGCCAGGGGGAGGCAGTTTAGAGACCAGGATTACTGCATGTTTTTTGTGAGGGTACCTACCCTAGGGGACACGGGGAGAACATGCAAACTCCACACAGAAGGGCCCTTTCGCCAACCCCGATCTCCATATACAGTATGGGCACAAAAGGGACACGGGCAGATAGTTAAAACTGGTGCTATCACAAGTTGACAACGGGTATTATTAGGTTCCCAAGTTGCATCGTTGCACGTACAGGACAGGTGTAGTAATTGGAATAAAAACGGTGTTTAGCCTGCCTTACCAAGAGGAAGTAATGGTCTTCAGGTTCTGCCCGCAGATACTTGAAGATGACTTGCTCCATAAACCTCTCCATCAGATCCCAGTCCTCCACTATGCCGTGACGGATGGGCCACTGGGAAAGAGGAGAGAGGAAAGGAACATAGATTAGCGTTTTAGTGAAGCGCAGCTCAATCTAAAAACCCACGAGTATTGAGAGATCGGGTCAGGTAAGGTGCAGGACAAGCAGGCTATAAACATAGCTCTAGGGGCTCTCAACCTGGGGGTCACGGCCCCTCGGGGAGGGGGAGAATTATTTTGGGGGGTCCCCAGAATGTTTTGCAACTAAATGGCTGGAAAATGGAAATTAAGACTTTACAGTAGTACATAGTACATGCATAAACTTTCCCTAATGATTAAATCTGGTTTCAGTATTTATTTATGATGTATTTTCTCTATTATTAACTCCAAAAGACTCGATCGGTGATCTGCAATTTACCCGATCTGGAGAAACCGATCTTTTATATCATTTAAGTGGTATAAAATGTTCAGCAATGTCGCGCTGCTACGCATTGTGAGCTTGTAGATCGGCTATTTTCACCAATTGTAAAATGACTTATACTGGATCTCTTGTCTACTAGTCCCTTGCTAACAATTTAGCCTAGTTTTGTATTTGTTGACGAAATTGTCAGTATATTTAGTCTCAGTTTTAGTCATCATAGAAACTAGTTTTTATTTAGTTTTTATTTAGTTTCCATTTAGTTTTCGTCAGTGGAAAAAAGGTAGTCCACAAAAAAAAATCGTCTTAGTTTTAGTCGATGAAATGAGGTGTCAGTCAGTGTGTGTGTGTGTGTGTGTGTGTGTGTGTGTGTGTGTGTGTGTGTGTGTGTCTACCTTTGTTGCATACGAGGGTTTGTCGATGGCCTCGTCCCCGATGAAGAAGTCCAGGTCGTCCACTCCTTTCGTCACCCTCCGCTGGGCCTGGTCGCCCACCTTGGCAGACTCTTTGATTGCAATACCTGAAGAACAATTTACAAATTAGGCATTTAGCAGATGCCTTATTAAATATCTAAATGTAAATATGTGAACATGATGCTATATGGCCATTATTATACTCACATGATGGAATAATAAATTGTGGTTCCGTGTTTCCTGCATATCCAATCTTGGTGTACCTAAGGAACAAATGGGAATTCTTCAGTTAACTCTGGACGGGAACCCCTTTTGGTGCTTTTAGGCCTGACATCGAAATAAAAAAAAAAGTCTTCTAAATCATGACAGTTATCTGAAAAACCTATGTTTCTATATCAGTGGTTCTCAATATTTCATGTCAAGGACCCCAAACATTATATGTAATAGGCCGCCAACCACCATCTGAAAAAAATGTTATTCCAGGAACCCTTCAGAAGAAGCAAAGATTTGAGTTAAAAACGTTCACTCTGTAACAATTATATATTCTTAGATTTTAGATATAAGATTTGAGGCACATTTTCACGATTAAAATAAATAAATAGCAGACCTACAAGCTATGAGCTATGAGATTGTAGATCTGCTATTTTTCAATGGCTAAAGTATTTAGCTATTGAAAAAGTAGTTTTTTTTTGTTTTTGAAAGTGACTTGTTCTGACAAAGTCTTCGGCTAGCATCGATAATACATCCCAATTCAATTCAAATGAGCTTTATTGGCATGAGAAAACATATCTTTGCCAAAAGTGTCAAAATACAATAAACAGTTGAAAATGGGGGAAGTATATACAGTTGGAGGGTAAACAGAGCTATGTCACATTGTATCGTTAAATATACATGTTATACCTAGGGGTCCTTGAGGGAGTTCCAGGGGGTCCCCAACTAAATGGGGGACAGTAGCCTAATGCATGTCAAACTGGGGGTCCTTGAAATTAAACGGGTTGAGAATCACTGCTAGAGCCGTAAAAATCTTCTCTTATGGGGGTCCCTGGCATATCTTTTCAAATTAGTGTCAATTTGGGGGTCCATGATTGAAATATTTACAGTTTGCAGAATTACAGTACAGTTCAAGCACAACTCAATACAAAGACTGTTAACTGTGAGTGGACGACCAATAACGCATTACACTTGTTTACAAGAGGGTCCACCTTGTTCAATTCATCAAAGACATGAACAAGTTTGGGAACCACTGCCAGAGATTAGGCACACAGACAGACGTCACAATTTGCACTGCGGCGTAAACGTAAATGTAAACGGCGTTAAATTAAAAACTACGAGTGAACCCATTGAATTAAAAACAACCCCATTAAAGTGTTGTTAGCTTAGCACACAGGCTACATACATACAGTACTGTCTACTGTACATAACATACATTGCTAGACAGGGCGTTAACTCTCTGTTTGACAGCCGCCTGTGTGTGTGTGTGTGTGTGTGTGTGTGTGTGTGGTCAATGATGAATAATGCCGACGTGCTAACATGCTAATGCTAATGGTCACTTATTTACTGTCTTCTTACCCCGTGCCGCAGTCAACCACGCAAGCCGGCAAGCGACCAGCCATGCCTTATTATTGTTCTTATAATAATTCCTCTGCTTGGACAGAAAGAATAACTCCGTTTCTTTGAAGCAGAGGTCCTGTTTTTAAAGTGCTAATAATATACAGCCACAATGAGCAGCAGTCAGCAGTACACACCACAGTGTACAGCGTTATTATGGATGCCACCACAGTTCTAGCAAACCCCGCCCTCCGTGGGGGCGTTATTATGGATCCCACCATAGTTCTAGGCAAACTCCGCCCTCTCTAAGGGGGAGATGGATCATTAACGCTTCCGGGTTCTGTACAGTGTTGCCAGGTTGTGGAAGAGAAACAAGCAACCCATAGGTGACTCTATTTTCATTTCATTTCATATATATTTATTTCAATTTCATACATTTCATATTATGGTTTTACATGATTATATTCATTTATATTAATTTAACATATTCCATAAAACCTATGAGAACAAGCCCAAAAGAAGCGACTATAGGTTATAGGGGCTATATGAAAATAACTGATCTACAAGCTCACAACTATGTGAGTTTGATGGTTTCCTGTTTTTGGCTATGTTTTTGGCTATATAGAAGTGTATATACGTCTCTAAATAAATGTTATGATAATGGTGGACCCTATTGTAAACAAGTGTAACGCTTTGTGTCGTCCACAGTTAACAGTTTGGTATTGAGTTGTGCTTGAAATACTGTAAAAAGTACTGTATTTCTCCAATCTGTTAATAAATACTTCAATCAATCAAGCTAGCAACTTTACAGAAAGAAAATGAAGCCCAACGTCACTTATGATAAGCCGACATGGCAACAATGTTCTCAATCACTTCTTGCAGTCAGCGCAGGCACACCTGAACCTCCATGCGCGGCCAAAGGCCGCTGTCTGCCGGCGTCTCTTCTGGGTTTTTAGCAAGGTTAATTAAATAAGGTTAGGAAGCGAAGACCGTACGGTGGACTCCATGATGCTCTCTGGAAGGAAAAAAACATGCGCAATTGAGACCAAGGAAGCTGAACGCTTCAGCATGTAGCCCATTGCGCATGTTTCTTTCCTTCCAGGGAGCAACATGGAGTCCACCGTACGGTCTTCGCTTCCCGTCCTCTTTTAATAGTCCTACCAGTCCTACCTACCAGACAGGCTTGGCCGTTTTCTGTCGCCCAGCGTTTTCCGGGTTTTTAGAGAGCTGGTGGATGGAAAAGAAGCTCACCCACGCGGCTGAATGCTGCGACGGCCAGATTCCCGGAAAACGCTTGCCCCAGCGGCAGTCAGCCAAGCGTTTCCGGGAATCTGGCCGACGTGGGTGGAGCTTCATTTCCATCCACCAGCTGTCTAAAAACCCGGAAGAGACGCCGGCAGACAGCGGTTTTGTCCGCGCATGGAATCCTAGGTGTGCTTACACCCAGAGCAAGCAATGCGAAATCGTCATAATATTTTGTAAAAAAATACATATTTAGCCCCATGCTCGAATGCCCCCACCCGTCAAAAACAGCTAAAATCCCTAAAACGAAAGATAGCAGCAAATGAAAAAAAATTAACACTCATCTTTTACTTTCTCTAATAACAACCTAAAACATGAACCTTGGTTGAAAAAAACTAAAGTTGTCCTTTATCTCTTGAGAGCATAAAATGTATGAGCATAAAATTCATTTTACGCTCTCAAGAGTTAAATTATTGTTAAACATCTGCATTAGGCAATTTACAAGCAGTCTACACAATAAGAGAATGTTGAAGGATTGCTATTTTGATCAACATTTGCCTGTTACCTCTCCTATATGTACCACATCAATAGGCCTACAGCATGGAATTGTGGACAAAATCTTTGAGGTTCAATTTAGGCTCAATCTCATCAAATAAATGGTGGTCCGTGGCTCAAATGCCGAATAAATAATGGACCTTGACATGAAAAGGTATAGAGATCAATCATGATTAAATCACAAAATAGTCTCATTAAGCCATTGATTTGGTATTTTGGTGAAGTCATTTGTGAATAGTGTTTTAATTCAGCGAAAATTTAAATCTCTAGATAGGTGTAGTATTACAGTGCAATATACAGGCTTCACGTGTCACCACTTTTTACCACTAGAGGGCCTCAGGGACCATCAGTTATACTGCAGAATATGGAGAAGCACTGGTTCACCCTTACACAATGAAAACAATTCCATAAAACATATATTGAAGTATAGGCCTATACAGCAATACATGGCAACTTGAGCTACTCTTTAATATTTCATCATGACCTTTCACACAAAAAAGGAAACATCGATATTATAGAGGGGCAAAATTGGTGAAAAACGTATTATTTTAAAAATATTCATTAAAAGAAAAGAAAAAAAAGATAGAAGTTAAATTGGGAAATTCTCCTTTGGTCCACCCTGGTCCAGTGAAGAAGAAAATAGAAAAAGTCAATTGTTCTCTATCACACAAAACACTGGTGAAATTCACCCGAACACACCTGCCTGTAAAGAAAAAAAAATCACACCGTGTGAACTGAGTGGTGTAAGGTCTTATATAGCCTGATCAGCTGTGGTCTGACGTAATGTCTGACGTAAGGAAATCACACCCGTGTGAACTGGATGACCATAGCAACCATGCTCATTTTTCGGTACGAACAGACACGTAAACTAACAATGATGAAATCACACCCGTGTGAACTGGATGACCATAGCAACCATGCTCATTTTTGAGTGGTGTAAACCACTCCTAAAAAAAAAAAATGAGCATGGTTGATGCTGATTGGTTGATGCTGATTTCATTACGTCAGACATTACGTCAGACCACAGCTGATCAGGCTATATAAGACCTTACACCACTCAGTTCACACAGGTGTGATTTTTTTTGGTACGGACAGACACGTAAACGGACAGACACGTAAACTAACAAAGCCAGTTGTAGGAGTGGTTTACACCACTCAATTACACCACTCAATAACAAAGCCAGTTGTAGGAGTGGTTTACACCACTCAACAAGTGGGCACCCAGGATTGGAACTCGGGCTTCCCGCGTGAAAGTCCAACATCTTAACCACTAGACCAAAGGGATATCCCCATGGACTGGGGGAGATATTAGACCTTTGAGGCCATCAGGCAGGGGCTCTGAGCCACTGCTACATGGGCAGGGAAACAAACCTACCTTCTATGATGTCACTGAGCATCATGAAAATACTGAAAGGCCCACCCACCTCAGACATTAGCAACATTATGAAAATCACAAAAACATAATCGTCTAATCGTGTTCTAGGGTTAAATTAGTATATAATTTATTTATCGGTTCAAACAATGTGACTTTGGTCTTAATCGACCCATACAGTATGTGTATTTAGACAAAGCAGGGACGTGCAGAGAGTGTTAGAGAGGCAGGGGCTGAACTCCTGTTAAGAGGGCACTTTTGGACAAAAATAGCTTAAATAGCAGATCTACAAGCTCACAACGCGTCACGCTGCGACGTGTTGTGAGCTTGTAGATCAGCTATTTTCGGGGCACAGCCCAGCACTCTTTAGCTAGTGGAGATGTGGTGTAACGACATGGATTTCTAAACACATTTGTTCAATGCAAAATACCGTGTTCAAGTTCAGGAGACTTCAGAAAAAAAGCAATTCTCCTGAATGCTGCCTTCCGATATATGGCATGGAAAGGAGAGGAGGGCATTTGCATTTCTTTCACCATAAAAAGTAAACACTGCATTTGTGGTCTGGAAAGGGCAGTTGTTTTACAGACGGGTAAAAGGGCTGAAGCCCCTGTCCCCATTTTTAAAAGCCACTTACTTGCCGTTAATACATACAGGCCTTTACCTCCTTGGTAATGTAGGGCTTGTTGTTAGGGAAGTGGAGTCTTTTTTGGGACGACATTGTCCACACAGACGTTGATGTAGTCCGTTACTGTCTCTGTAGCCTCCAGATCATGAAAGATGCTCCAGTCCGTGCATATAGGAGACAGGTGGTCAGAGACTCCACACTGTCCTCTGACCACAGTTTTTGGACAGGCTTACTGGACTTTAAAGCAGATTTGTAAGTGGGCATGAGCTGGACAGTCGAGTGATCCGAGTTGGCA
The DNA here is from genome assembly GCF_951216825.1 of Electrona antarctica. Lineage (NCBI taxonomy): Eukaryota > Metazoa > Chordata > Actinopteri > Myctophiformes > Myctophidae > Electrona > Electrona antarctica. Next base: position 21,674,188 of record NC_136803.1, on the reverse strand, counting down.
AGAGGAGGGAGAGCCATGGCTCTGTACTCATATTTGATGTTACCATAACATTTGTCTAACACATTTTTGTTCCTTGTACCACATTTTACATACTGGTGAAACCCAGGTAAGACTGGCTCCTATGTGTGCACGTCCCTGAGACAAAGCATCCTCCTTGATCACTCCTGCACCAAATCCCATTAATCTTTCTTAATCGGACTATGGGGGCAAATAATGTCACACTAACAAAATGTTATCCTACTAGAAATGCGCCACGTCTCTGTGTCTGCGTGCGTGCGTGCGTGCGTGTACAGTTGTAATGCACGTAACTCGAGAACCGTGTGCCCCACCGACTCACGCGTTCCACACCCCCGCAGGGAGTGCAGTGCGCAGAGACATGGTACGCAGAGACATGGTGCATAATTAAAAAGTAGATGTGGGACACAGACAGACAGTTAAAACAGGTGCTATGACAAGTTGACAACAGGTATTATTAGGTTCCAAAGTTGCATCGTTCTCAAGTAAGCCGGTGACACGTGCAGGTCTAGTACAGATTAATTCTCTGTTATCTCAGGGTTATTCCCTCTGGGGATAAGCCTATATAACATGTTTCACGACATTCAAGCTCTTGTTAAGTTTTTTTTCCACAGTCAGTGATATATATAGGCCAACAAGTTCATGTCCATTTCACTCCCACATTGTTGTAGCCTTTTTCTCTTTTTTTTTTCATTCACAATTTGGGTTTAATTGTGTCTGTTTATTTGTTCACTGACCTTGCAGACTGTGGAACGAATGCACTTTTTAACTGCACACAATTGGTTTCTGTATAGGGAGGGAATTGATTGATTGGATTTGCTTCAGTGAAATCCCTGTTAACTCAAGGTAGCATGAGGTGTGGGAAAACATATTAAGTATGCAAGCTGTTCACCGCTCCCTTCAGAATACAATGAAAGACCAAAACTTGAGCTGAAGTGAATATATATACCGGCGTATAGTGTGATAAATGTATTTATTTATTTGTTTATTACATGCACAGTTTATCCAAGGTTTGCACCGTTTACGTTTTAGGACATAATTGAGCCCCTACAGTGCTATGGGGCCTCCATATGCCTCGATCCTGTGAACAGTGCAAACACACCTCAAACCCTTCTTTCCTCCCACACAGAAGAAAAGATAATTTGCCATCCTCATTTCCGGCACAGCACTTGGCCCCCGCAGTAAACAACAAAAATAGATATGGTTCGAGACTGCACAAACACACACAGAGTCCCCCATCAACTAAGGTCTACTGCCAAAAAAGAAAAAAGCCCTGGCCTGATAAGACTGTTTGCGTGCACATCATTAGAGCTCAGCAGAGGTAGGTCTTATTATTTTTAATAATCTCCCTTTATTTTTTATTTCGCTGCAACTTAACCCATTCTCTACGGGAACCCCTTTTTGGTGTTTCAAGCATTATGTTATACTTTAACTGTTGAAAAATAGCAGTTCTACAAGCTTATAGATCTGCTATTTCTGAAAATGTGAAAATGTGGTGCAAATCTTTGAATATATATTCTTTCAGAGCGAACGTTTTAAACTCAAATCTTTGCTTCTGGGGGCTGCCTGGAACGACATATTTTCAGATGGGGGTCGGCGGCCAATTACATATAGTTTTTGGGGTCCTTGACATGAAATAGTTTGAGAACCACTGACACAGAAACATGGGTTTTTCAGAAAATATCGACCTCAGTCCAAAATGGGTTAAACCAACAGGAGATCTGTAGCCTGCACTTCCCCTCTCTGATGTTTAGTCCCTCTCTCTCTCTCCACTGTCCTAAACCGACCCCATCTGCCCCCCCGGGCGTGGTTTGTCTGTCTCTATAATGACGCTGTTTCACAGACCCAGCAGAGTCTTTACTCTTTACTGCTATAATAATAGTGCCAGGCTGCCAGACAATGTTTCAGGTGCAGTCGAGTGAACAGAACACACGCACGCACGCACGCACGCACGCACGCACGCACACGGCACGCCTGTGAGTGTGCTTTAACAGTAGGCTATATCAATGATTTTGAACCCAGTGTCTTCCAAGAATTAAATAAAGGTTGGTTGCTACTGGGACGTAAGTCAGGACTTACCCCGGCTGGGTCGCCTGAGTTCGAGAGACCCGAAACCCCGATGACCTTGGGATACATCACTGAGGATACGTCCCAGGTGCATCCATGCGATGTATTTTTTGTTATGGTTTATTTTATATTGTGTGGTGAGTACAGTATATAAGCATGTAGTTATTGTAGTATGTTCATTTGGTTTTGTTGTAAAGCGACTTTGTGAGTCTACCAAGAAAAGCGCTATAAAATTGTGATGTACTATTGTTGTTGTATAAGTACATACAAGTGTAGAGGCCTATCTGGCATTTCTCCAAGACATGAAAAAGCTATAACTAATAAACTGTAGAAGGATTATGTCTAATCTGTATTCCTCCTGGTCGCCCTGCGTCTCAGCTCAATCTGGCCAAGCCTTAATTGCGTGCTTTATAGAAGACTTATATCACCTTTCATTAAAACCAGAAGTGATAATGTTCCTTCCCCAGCTGGCTCGGTGCCACGCTGGAAATACAAACATGTTAAGGCTCCAGCAGGCAACTGTTTAGGCGTGTGCCTGCCCTGCACAACAGGAATTGCAATTCGCACTAAAAAAGCACGCACGCACGCACGCACGCACGCACGCACGCACGCACGCACGCACGCACGCACGCACGCACGCACGCACGCACGCACGCACGCACGCACGCACGCACGCACGCACACACACACACACACACACACACACACACACACACACACACACACACACACACACACACACACACACACACACACACACACACACGACAGGTGAATAATAGTGAATAGCAAAAATGTATCTTGGTAAGAATCCACACAGTCAGTGTAAACAATACGCTGTCTTCATCAGGGCATGTTCTGTACAAACATATATTTGCACAGAAATCTTTAAAGAGCATATTATTGGTTCACATAATGGCTGTGTCTCTTCAGGTCACATGTATGCTCAGATAATAATGTGCGTCAGGTGTGTCGTCATACATGTCCAGGTGCAGCAGTAATCTCCATGAGCTCTCAGTTAATTAAGACACAAGACAAGACAATTTACAAAAAATAATAAAGAGTAATGAAATTTAAAAAACGTAAAGAGATCAACTTTTAAATCAAAATTGTTTGTATATATGGTTGGTGGGCACTATGTTGACAAACGCACATTGACACAAGACAAGAGCCATACCACAGGCATGCACACACTGAAAGCAAACTTAAACTTGGTCACAATTATTGAAGAAGATCGACACTTACGTACAGTATATTCACTTAGAATGTGGTTGGATTGTCATTAAATACCCTATTTGTGCTCAATATAAGACTAAGTTGTTTTCGATACTCAGCAGGGACGTGCACACATAGACATCAAAGGGGCTTCAGCCCCTGCCCTTTTACCCGTTTGTAAAACAACTTCCCTTTCCAGACCACAAATGCAGCATTTACTATGGTGAAAGAACTGCAAATGCCACACCTTTCTATGCCAATGATTGCCATGCCGGAAGGCAGCATTCAGGGGAGTTGTTTTTTCCCCCCAAAGTCTCCTGAACTTGAACGCAGCATTTTGCATTGAACAAATTTGTTTAGAAATCCATGTCGTACACCGCATCTCCACTAGCTAAAGAGTGCTGGGTTGAGCCCCGAAAATAGCTGATCTACAAGCTCTCAATGCATCGCAGCGCGACGCGGTGTGAGTTTGTAGATCTGCTATTTTTGTCCAAAAGTGCCCCCTTACGGGATTTCAGCCCCTGCCCCTCTAACACTCTCAACAACAACATCCCTGGTACTCAGGGATGTTGTTGCACCCGAGTGGAATAGTAAGAGAGTGGCGACACGCTTCGATCTCGCCGCAAAGCGGGGTGCCTATGGGCTATATAGTTCCAAACATTGGAACTATCCCATCGAGATAGAATGAGCACTTCCGCATTCCACTGTTACAATGGGAGTCAACGCTAGTGCCGCCACTCTCATACTATTCCACTCGGGGGGAACCAAACAATCTAGTAATATAATGCTATCTCAAAATGGATTTGATTGCGGCAGACCACGCATAATTGCACAGAATAATCGACAGCTTTCTGATAAGGTCAAGTAATTGGAGAGTATAAGGTGTACTCAGGCGTGATGTGTAGCTAATTGTATATCTCAGATCACATGATTCCACTATTTTTCAGTAATAGTCTGGCTGTTTGAAAATTAAAGAATTCAAAAAAAGGCCAAGGCCATTTTCCAGATAGTACTGTATAGGCTACAACACAAAACACACGTACACACCAAAAGGTGGGATGTTATTTTCTTATAAGTGAAACCCCCAAATCACCCCCACCCCATGCACGGCCAAATGCCCATTAATCATCATCAGAGTTAACTTTGCTTACTTGGTACCTTGAAGCGAGGCCTACCAGAGGAAGGTTGTACGCCTCACTGTCACTGATGATGACGAGAGGCCATTTTGGAGTTTGGTGCAAGCAGTCACATGATCCCCCCAAGCCCCCAGCCCAGTGAGTCTCTCCAGTGTCGAAGCACTCGGCCCTAGTGGTTGGAGCGTGAACTGCAGGCAGACCCGTGGATTCATGTCGCGGAAACCCATGTGCAAATGCGGAAGTAGACCGTAATTCCGGGTGCTTCAAAACGCCACTGAGCAACTTCCACTGACATGAATAGCGGGGGGCGGGGCTATCGCTCCGGTTCAGTCTCTGTCCTTTTATTACTCTATGGATCCCTCCCATAAAAAATAATTGAACTTGGAGAAACCATTCTATTTCTATCAGGTTCATGGCAGAGTTTATTGGCATGAGCCTGTTATATATAATTTATTTACACAAAGGAAAGTTGTAAAAATATTTTTTACAACTTTCCTTTGTGTAAATAAATTATTGTTCCATCCTATGTGTTGCTAATTCATATTCTGTCGTAACAATTCCTCCTCCCGTTGTTTACGTTGTCTTTATTGACGTTGAGAGCAGAGAGGGAGAGTTTTCTTGCAACATTTTATTTGCGTCACAGATCAGCATAATACAATATATTACTCTTCACAGAAGACTGATCAAAAATAACTGTCATATAAAATCGCTGTGTGGCCCTGCTTTCTCTCCACAAGGAATCTTGTTTCTTCAAGACGAACAACATTCCACATCATGTCCATTGAATGACCATTGCTCTTCTTCTCTTATAGCGTTCTGATATCTTATTTATGCCTATCAAATAAACAGTGGTGGAAAAAGTACTCAATTGTTTTACTTAAGTAAAAGTACCAATACTGCAATTTAGAACTACTTTGTTACAAGTACGGAATTGAAAATGTACTTGAGTCAAAGTACAAAAGTATCAGCATCAAAATGTACTTAGAGTACTAAAAGTAAAAGTACTCATTGTGCAGAATGTGTACAAAATCTATTGAAAATAGCAGATCTACAAGCTCACAATGCGTCGCGTTGTGACGCATTGTGAGCTTGTAGATCGGCTATTTCCGAATGGCCGAAATGGGTTGAAGTGGTTAATATATGTTTTCTAATCAAAATCAAAATCTCCAAAGTAACTAGTAACTACATTTTTCAAATAATTGTAGTGGAGTAAAAGTACAACATTTTGGCTCTGAGATGTAGTGGAGTAGAAGTAAAAGTATTGGAAATTGGAAATACTCAAGTAAAGTACAAATACCTCAAAATTGTACTTAAGTAAAAGTACTTAGTAACTTTCCACCACTGAAAATAAATATGGGCTGCCTGTCTTCACTTTGCTGAATGTATAGCCTCAAGGTCTCGGCTCGATCTCCTGGCATTTTGACTTTACTTTAAACAACTCAGTACCTTTGTGCCTAGTATGACATTACAGGAAATCAATGTGCACTGCAATGCCTTAAAGCAGTGGTTCCCGAAGTGGGGCCGGGGACCCCTCAGGGGTTCCAGGGGGTCCCCACCCAGCTGAATGATAGTTTGGAACCAAATGGACTTTATGGGTCTGTAACTTTGAGAATGTACAAATGGATGGTTCCATTTGTAAAACTCTCAGAGTTAAATTAACATTGATTTTACAATATACATTGGGGTCTCTCAAGAGATGGAAATGCCATTAAATTGGGGTCCGTAGACTAATGCATGTCAAACTGGGGGTCCTTGAAATTAAATGGGTTGAGAATCGCTGCTAGGCCTCACTCAGACCTTTGCAGCATTGCTGCATGCTTGTTGTATGAATGCTGTGAGTGTCATGGCCGCCCCAATGCATTTCCAATGGAAGTCACATGGTTTGTAGTCCACATTTTGGACTACAAGCTGTTGTATGGCTTTCGGCTGTGTTTCGACTGCGCCCCTCCCCCTCATACAACACAAATGTTGTGTCAAACCATGTGACTCCCATTGGAAATGCATTGGGGCAAGCTGTGTCACACCCTTTGTATACAACAAGCATACAGCAATCTGTTGCGACCGTGTGAGTGAGGCCCTAGAGCCGTAAAAACCTTCTCTCATGGGGGTCCCTGGCATATCTTTGTCAATTTGGGGGTCCTTGACATGAAAACGTTGACATGTGTATTATAAATAGCTCTAAATATGGGGCATGATGGAAATAAATCTATGGTGGACAATTAATAAATAAATCTATGGCGGACAATTCAATATCAAGCAACAATAAACAACAAGGTATTATATACTGTAGGGAAGGCCTGCCCATAACTCACAATCTGGAGAGAAATCTAAGAAGAATAAAAAAGAACAATCAAGCAGATTAATGTCTGCCCCATTTAGTGCATGAAGTAACACTATACAATACGTTTCGTCTAAAGCGTTGGCTACATGCATTACCATTTATAACTAACTAGGGCATGATAATCGCCTTTCATTATTTTAATTTAAGATCAATTATGACTTCTTCCTTAAGGGAACATTTGAATATATTTGGCATCATCTACAGTACAAGCAATGCCCACGTTGAATTATGTTAATTGTTTTTCTTGTGATTGAAATGTTTTCCACAAGTCTAATATGCGATGCAAACCCCAAGCATTTATCTAAATGACGGAGCGGTTTAATTTTCACAATATATTACCTTGATCATCTTCTTAAAATACACTAGTTGGAAACTCTATACCGTCATATGCATACTGTACATCTGTCGCGCGAATTATCAAAACATTAGAAAGTAGGCTAGCCGGCGTTGTATCAGACTGTGAAAATATAATAATAAATAATAATAATAATAATAAAATGATTGAAAGAAATAATTAGTGTATTGTCTGCGCGTGCTGCTTGCTTATTTTATGGATATACATACTGTTTGTTGACTTTTACAACTTTGTCATGAGTAATTCAACAAAAAATACTCCCACAAATAAATTGCATTAATAAACAGTGCTGCCGGGCGGGTCTTTGCACAACCGCTCCGTCATTTAGATGTATGCAAACCCCAAGGGTTCACCGTATTGGCTGTTTTAAACTCGCACAAAAACAAAAGCTATGGGTCTCACTTTTAGAAAGGAAATAATAAGGTGCATTATTTGGAGAGCATTTAAATGTTCTTCATGAAATACTTCTGAAGTGCTGAGTCAATGCTCTCAACTAAGTGAACTTCATCTTCAAACTCATGCATAAAATCAAACTGGCCAACACAACCCACAGAACTCTATGCAAAACACACATCAGCATTTCCTATGTTTCCTGCCCTGAAACTAAGATTATGAGAGGAAGGATGAATCTAAACTCTCCATCACTGGGAGATAGCTTATAGCTATACGAGCTACTGCACGGCTTATCCTAAAACGCTGTTGAATGCTGGAAATCTTTATGTATGTACTGTACATTAGCCGCTAAAAAAATTCTACCCGCTAATGATTAGCGGGTAGAATTTATGAGGACATTTTTTTGCTTTTGTTTTAGGTCATTAACTGCCAACTATTATAGCTAGTCTCCCAGGCAGTGCAGCGATTTTTTTCAAATGCCTGTGAAACGGTGTTGATTTCGTCGACTAAAACCAAGACGAAAAATGTTCCGTCGACTATACCTTTTTCCACTGACGAAAACTAAATGGAAACTAAATGGAAACTAAGCTAGACTAAATGTACTGACAATTTTGTCAACAAATAGAAACTAGACTAAAATGTTAGGAAGGGGACTAGTGGATAAGAGATCCAGTATAAGTCATTTTGCACTTGGTTGTATGTTGAAAATAGACGATCTACAAGCTCCTTGTCCTTGTGGGCCCGCCAAAATACATTTTGTTCCGACTAAATCAACTGTAGATTTAGTCGACTAAAATCTTATGATATTTAGTCGACTAAAACTAGACTAACACCAAGAGTCCAAGACATTCCAGGTGACTATACAATGTGACTAAAACTAAATGAAAACTATTCCAAGAGACTGACTGAAACTAAAATCTAAATTTGCTGCCAAAAACAACACTGCTGTGAAAAGACACTGCATGGCACCTCACCGGCGTCTTATAATCCTAGAACGAAGCGGTCCGTTATCAGGTCCGTGTGTGACAGTGGAATACAGATAAAAGCAAAACATAAAAAAAATAGTGCTAGAGTTACTGCACTACACTCCCAAGTAAGCTACGATTCAGACTAAATACGGTATACAGTACATTACCACCTTCAGTGTTGAGCAGTGGCGTGCACAGATAGACACTAGGGGGTGCTAGAGCACACTGTACACTGTGTATACTGTACAGTATGTGGACCATGGTGACATTGATCAATTCTTGGTAAAAAGCTTCCAATATATTATTTAGGCCCCAAAATCTATAAATCTCACACTATTAAGTGGGAACCCCTTTTGGTGTTTACTCGGGTGCGCTATGAGCTTGTAGGTCTGCTATTTTTGAAAAATCGAAGAACGACTGACATAGAAACATAGCTTTTTCAGAAAACTGTCAAGATGTAGAAGACATTTTTAGAATCTGATCTCAGGTCAGAATGGGTTAAGGCAACCGGCCGGTTACACGCGCTGCACAATGTGCCGTTTTTTTTCCGCCTGAGCACCTGCCCCTCTAAATGTCTGTGCACACCACTGGTGTTGGAGGAACTTATTTTCAAAGTGTAATAGCCTACATTTAAGCAATAATATCACAGGAGAGGGTGTGCCTTATACCGTCATTAAATCAAATCTATGGAGCTCTCCATGGTTTTGATAAAACACGTGATGTTCGGAGGACTTTGCCGATTAACCAGTGATCCCGATTGGAACATTGGCGCTTTCTAGAGCAAGGATGGCTTAATTTTAGCTCGTTAGCATTGACGCTAATTATTTACACACTAAAACGAAGTACATCTGGGTCGGCAGTCTAGCGTTGGCTCTTGCGTCCACCAGGTGGCAGTCAATTTGTTTTAATGGCACGCGCCCGTGGCAGTGCAGAAGTACCATTGACGACGGATGGTAACGCACATCCTCGAATGTACCGTAATATTATTGCGATTATACACAGTTACCCTTAAAAAAACACATCAACTAAATTTAATTTCAACTAAGACATTTGATAAAAAACGAAATCAATTATTTAATGACAGATGTAGTCAAGCGACGACCGAAAATGTACCAAGAAAATCGCCCATGGAGCGCTGCTCTGGGGGAACGCAGCGAGACTCAGCACAGCTGAGTTTGATGAGGCATTCCATCATGCTCGTTTAAGCACATAATGTGTCGTGACAATACAGCAAGAAATTAATTGTGTTACTTTTGCATTACTATTACATAACACCCTGAAATGATGTGCAAAAGGAAAAAGCATATAGGAGTAAAACAACAAATTTGTTACTAAAAATTTACTAGGACCCTGCAGGCTCCTGTTTTAACTTATACACTAAAGTTCACTGCACACAGAGCGCGTTTTTCGGATTTTTAGCAGCGTTTCTCCATCGGTTTTCTGAAAAACGCGTCCAGTGTGCAACCACCTTTACTGTACTGTATGTAGAGAAGGCTTCCGCACACCCGGTTAGCAAGTTGGAGCAGGTGCGATAGAGACGAGGCATAGACGACGATGAAGAAAGGAGGGATATAGTCCGGCAGTCGAGGTGGACGGGTGGGGGGGGAAAAAAAAACGGCCATAGCCACTTCACATCACATTTTGTGCTGACCTCATCCCATTTGTCATGACGTCTATGGCCGTTTTTAGTCCAAGGAGCAGTGGCGTGCACAGATAGACACTAGGGGGTGCTAGAGCACCCCCTGCCCTTTTGCCAATGTGCCCTTTTGAAAAAAAAAAAAAGAAAAAAAAACTATTTTTTTCTTTCTTTTTTTTGATTTTTCAAAAATAGCAGACCTACAAGTTCATAGCGCGCCACTCGGTGGCGCGCTATGAGCTTGTAGATCTGCTATTTTTCAATAGCTAAAGCATAACATAATGCTAACACCAAAAGGGGTTCCCGCCCAAAATAGATTAAGGCAACCGGCCGGTTCCACGCGCTGCACAAGGTGCCCTTTTTTAACTTGAGCACCTGCCCCTCTAAATGTCTGTGCACGCCACTGCCAAGGAGTGTTTGTGTGCAAAACTAATGCTTGGAATGGATTCAGAATCATGAAAACCCCCTAGTTTGACATGTTACTTAAAGCATAAGGAACATTAGTATAAGCATAACATTTTTGCCTGCCATAGGATGTTAATGGTACGGTCACAAGAAATCCCTATAAAATAAATTGCCCAATAGTGACAGCCGGTCAGCAAGTGGATTCATGAATAATAGACAATATTTTAGGCCAATAAAAAAAGACTATACCAAATGTCCCACTTTAAACAAAAGAAGCCTGCCAGACTAATACCCGCACACCGCCTTCCTCAAGCCTGAGGAAGGTCGCAAGACCGAAACGTTGCTCTGCTATTTAAATAAATGCTTGTGAACCTAGCAAGTGACGGTGTGCGGTTGTCCCTCCTTTCTTCAAACTCTACAATAAATAGCTGAGATAATAGCCAACGTACAACCGTGTAAACCTGCTATAGTCACCGGATGTTTGCCCCGGAATCGGGATGCCATCGGGGTTCAAGTGGTTAAATGGAACAGGGTAGGCTAAGTTGAATAACGGAGAACAATATCACCATAAGGTTATGCTACCATCTGCCTGAATTTCAACATCATGATGAAAAACACAAACAACTCTCAAGCTGCAGTATACACTCTATAAGGAAATCTAAATAATGTAGTGAATGTTGACATTGCCATTAGAGTGCATGAATTTTGTGAGCTTAAAATAAAAACAAGTTTGGCGTTACTAAAAGTAACGTGTTACTTGATGATGACGTGTAAAAGTAATAATTCAAATAGTAGACATGACTGCTGCAATGCAGAAGCTTCAGCTCATGAATTATTCTGCCAATCACGATTTTGAAACCAATGCCCAAATCAAATGTGATGCACACCTATAAGCAACAACAACAACAACAAGCAATAACTGATAAGAGAAACAGATTAACCTTGAACTTGTCCTTTTCCACAGTTACTTAATACAAACTCCTGTCTATTTCAGGGCAACAGCAACAACAAAAACAAAAAACGGAATAAATAACGTCAAAGCAGGATCGTCAAAAAGAAATGCTCTACTTCACAAAACGCCAAGGAGATCAATGGAGAGATGGTGTGCCTTTGTAGCAGATTAAGATAGTTTTTTTCCCCCCTCTGGTAATGAGCGCAAAAATACTTTGAGAAGTCTCAGAGTCCCCTCCCTCCCGTAACTCATTCCTCAGTGTCGTTTACAAGTCAACAGTCCTTCACACAGGCTACAACTGGTGAGTTTACGGACCAGATATGATGTCCGCGTCAGCCCCAAGCACCACCTAACGGCTCCGGTGTGAGATCACAGGGGGGGGAAGGGGACGCACGCACGCACGCACGCACGCACGCACGCACGCACGCATGTGTAGCAGAGTGGCTCGGAGCCTCTGCCTGATGGCCTCAAAAGTCTAATATCTCCCCTGGTCCAGAGGGATATACCTTTGGTCTAGTGGTTAAGATGTTGGACTTTCATGCGGGAGGCCTGAGTTCGAATCACGGGTGTTACACACGCACGCACACACCCTCCTGGATTCGAACCTGGGTCTCCTGCCTGGGAAACGAAACCTCTACAGCTCATAGCCAAAGGAGATGAAGGTGGAAATGCCGTTTGTCCAATTGTCTATCACTGTTTGGTATCACTTTTGTTTATACAACACAGTAGCCCTGCCTGTAAGCCCAGAAGCCTAATATGTACCCTGAACCACATTGGGGAGGGGGATTCCCTTCAGATAAGTGTGTTTGTGGTGGGGGGAGGTGGGGGGGGGGATCTGGTCTGAAATCCAGGCTTTCCTGACGTGTGTGCATGCGCGCTCGCGTGTGTGCGTGCGTGGGGGTTAGCCCACAAAGCCAATATATCTATCCTGAACCCGGGGATTTAAGGAAGGGTTAAGGGTTTGCCCCCCCCAATTTGGATGAGCGGTATAGATAGACGTTTGGTTTCCCATAAGGTGGTTGGAATTAGGGATGTCCCGATATACTATTTTCGTTTCCGATCCAATCCCGATACCACAATTTCTGTTTTAGCCGATACCGATACCGAATTCCGATACCAGTGTTGTGATCTCGTGTTGTGTTTATAGCTATCTACCTATATATATATACCTCGTGTTTATAGCAGACTCCTCACTCATTATGTGCACTTGCAGTTTGGGCAACTCGAAAGCAAATTCCACCTGCCCCAACATTTGATTTACCTGCCATAGTGTCAACCCCTTACCCCTGTATCGGATCGGTGGCTAGACTGGCATATTCGCCGATACAGATATGACCCGATATGACCAAATAAGGGCCGATACCGATACTTTTCCGATACGATACAGTATCGGGACATCTCTAGTTGGAATCCAGGCGCTATAAAGCACATACACAGCAGCAGCCTACATCCTAAAGAGCACCGACATGGGAAACAGCGAGGGCAGGAGGAGGGGCAGGGGGCCGGAGAGGAGGGACCCCCAGGGGGGCGTCCTCCTGCAGCGGTGGCTCCATAACGACGTCCCCGCGGACAGGACGGGGCGTTTCTTCTTGGGCCCGTTGCACAGCGGCGTGTTGCAGCAGGTGATGCACACGGAGTTCAGGTTCCCCGTGCAGAACTGCTGGTAGCCGGACGACGCGATGAGGCACGCTCCGGACGACGCACACGACTTCCGGTAGTGGACGCCTGCATGTGTGGAGAGAGAGAAGAAGAAGAAGGAGACAAGAGTTGATTTTGACAGCAATTTTTTGGGGGGGATTTTTGATCCTTAGACTAGATATGGCCTATGACGTATGACTATATTTGGGCATGGTTTCAGCCCGATCTGAACCGACTATCTCTGAAAGCTCCAGCCGTTTGCTTGTCTACCTAACCTGAAGTGGAGCTACATCAGGTTTAAAAAAGTTCAGTTTTTTGGGTGCAATTGAGCTCAGTATACATTTTCTTTGCTTAGCACAATTGGTCATGACTGCAAGGCTTGCTATTCCATACTGAAATTATGTTGACAGTGAAACAGTTATAATGTCATCCGTGCCAACATTTGGACAAAACAAAGTGGGGGTACTAGACTACTACTACCACCATTGCAATCAGAACTGCAGACTCACTCCCAATCTTCCGCCGTAGTCTGAACACTCACCTCTTCAGACTCCATCATAGCCCGCAGCACTTGCCGTTAGTAGCACTTGCCCTAGCCTCGACGACCATGTTACTTATGTAACTTAGATAGCATTTTATGTAGACATAGTGTATACGCATAGTTTCATTAGAGGTTCTTAGCTTACATATGATTCTTGATGACTATATGCTTTATATGTATTTGATATATTGTATTACCATGTTTTTGTTCTTACTTACTGTAAATTGCTCTGGACTAAGAGCATCTTCTAAATGCCTAAATTGCGCACGCACACACACACACACACACACACACACACACACACACACACACACACACACACACACACACACACACACACACACACACACACACACACACACACACACACACACACACACACACAAAAACATGTGACACAAACAGTTTTAAAAACTGTGATATATTCCTGCACACACTCTACTGTAGTCTGTACGTGTGAAGGACATGCTGTATACTGTATAGTGTACCGTATGGGTGTTAAGACAAGACATTAGTCTAGTAATGGCATGACGTGGCCTCCGCCCTGTCAATCTTTAGCCATCGATGGCGGGTCATTATAGGAGTGTGACCACTTTGTGGAGGAATCGTTAGCTTCAGTGCCGGCTGTGCCCGGTGTCTCTCTGCTGCAGTGAGCCAACCACTTAAAATAAACTATACTTGAGTTGACCGGTAATGACCAGTATCCCCCCCAGCAGTGTTGATTTCGTCGACTAAAACTATGACGAAAAATGATATCAGTCGAGCGTGTGCTACATTGAAAGCGGCTCGGCAGGCTGCGGTTGGCTCTGCGTCCAGCAGGAGGCAGTATATGGGTTAAAACAGCAGCTAAAATCATTGGCACAGCATTACCTATAGTCTCCATAACATCTACACCACTCGCTGTACGGAAAAAAGCCCACAACATCATTAACCCATTTTGGGCGGGGACCCCTTTTGGTGTTGGCATTATGTTATGCTTTAGCTATTGAAAAATAGCAGATCTACAAGCTTGTAGGTCTGCTATTGTTTTTAAATCGAAGAACGACCGACATAGAAACATAGCTTTTTCAGAAAACTGTCAGGGTATTTGCGGAATGGCTGCTGGTGTCTTTAACCGTTAAAGACACCAGCAGCCATCCCGCAAATACCCTGTTCCAACTACTCCCTTCCAAAAAAACGCTACCAGAGCATCAAATCTCGTACCACCCGTCTCAGTAACAGTTTCTTCCCCCATACCAGGCAGTCAGGCTGCTGGAACAGCTGACCTTGAACTGTATTGCACTCTATTGTCACTTTACTCTGCACTTTGTTTTTGTGTTCTTTCTTTCGCACTATAGCCGTTTGTTTGTTTGTTTTTGTCCCGTTTACACTGGTGTCTATAAGACAGAGTGCTCGGAGCAAAATCATTTCATTGTATTTATACTCTCGTATTTATACATGTGACAAAATAAACCTATTTATACATGTGACAAAATAAACCTGTTTATGTTTAAACTAAAGCCTGTACCCGACCTGTTCCCATGTGGAACTCGTTTGTGTGAATATCTTTGAGGGGCGAATAGTGACAATTAAGGCCTGAAGCGGAAGTTTACGGAACGCATTGGAGTCTATAGGCTTCACAGTGACAAAGGAGTTACATGAACCACGTGACCGCCGGGCTGATTTCTGCCCCCTCAATGTCGTAACTCTGTCTTACTCTATGTGGCTCTGGCTAGCCCCTCCTATGTGCTACGTTCTGAAGTGAGGACGCCAAAAGTGATGTGGCCGGGCGCTCATAGCGCGGCACCGAGTGCCACGCTACGAGCTTGTAAAAACAAACGTACACTGTGCGCCTATATAGCCCACCTTTGAGCATGGGGCAAAGGTATATAAGAAAAGCCACACCCGTGTGAAGTTAGTGGCGCTCTTATCATCGTACATCATCATCGCCAATACTCGTCAATCGTCAATACTGAATAACACCCAAAATGGATCATTTATGAATAAGTCAGAGCCTTAACAAACACTGCAGGAGACAAGAATACCCAGTGATATACAGTAATCAGTTATACTTTGGAGTTAAACGAATAATAATAAGCATAATGACATTTACAACAGTTTCCTTCTCAGTTTTCAGTTTCAAATTCCCATATTTAACATTTTGCTATTAGATTAAACAACGTTTTGTTAAATTGATGCCTATTTTCTCAGACACTATGACGAAAAATCTCCATCTCCATTCATTGTCAATGGGAATTTAATGTTTGTGTAAGACGAAAATCTACACTAATAGCTGAATATAGGAGGGGCTAGCTAGCGCCCCTCAACAATGAGGGCCTTGTCACATGATCCTCTGTGCCTGAAAAAGATCCTTTTATTTCAGGTGCAAAAGGCGCGGATGTCCATGATTAGCAGGGTGCGTCTCTGTAGAGGTGCGGGCGCTGGCGACAGCACGGTCATCACCTGTGCCCGAGTGTCCACATCGGTCACCACGATGAAGCCACAAACCGGACTGTCCACTACCATGTCCCTTCCAGATCCCTCATCCCCTTCCTCCGCACAGCTTACGCTCAGGACGTGATGCACGAGGTCCGGCCCTGGCGTCACGGGCACCAGCTTCAGCTGCGGGTCGTCCCGAGACGTGCCCGGCGGCACGAAGCGCGACGAGTCTGGGACGGAGGGCGGCGGCGGCGGCGCCCCGATTCTGTAGATGCGGACGTCCGAGAAGCGCACGTCGAAGGCGTGCGGGTAGAGGGAGGACGCGCCGCCGCGGAAGCCGTAGAAATACTCGCGGATCTTCTCGTCGCGCGCCTCCCGCCGGCACCCCCTGGTGCGCTCCACCGCCCCGCTGGACTTGGGCAGGAGGACCGCCCGCACGGAGCGCGGCAGGTCTCGCTTGAGCTCGTCGTAGAGCCGCCTCTCCCCGGCGAGCACCAGCACCGCGTCCACCCGGAAGGCGGAGGCGCAGTGCAGCAGAGCCCGATAGCCGGCGCCCGTCACCCAGCCGCAGGTGTTGATGATGCAGCCTCCGACGCTGGCCGTCCTGCTCACCCGACAGCGGCGGGCAAACGCTTCAGCCAGGCGGGACATCAGCTCCTTGTAAAGTTTGACGTTGGTCGCTGGGGTGACGGAGCCAAAGTGGAACACCAGATCCGGAGCTCCGTGGACTGAAAAGCCCTCCTCGACATCCGCCGGACGCTCGACGCACAGCGCCGACATGGTTCCCGGGAGCGACAGCGCGCTCTGTCCCACGTCCAGCTCCACCAGCGTGGGCCTCCTGCCGAGTCGCACAGCGTAGTTTAGCAGCAACCGGCACACCGTGGACTTCCCCACGTCCGTTGGCCCTACCACCATCACCCTGGGCCCGCGCTCGCCGTCCCTCTCGGCCCGTCTTCTCATCTGTTCCAAAGCGGCGTGCGCGTCGAGGTACAGTCGCATGGGAGTGTCCTCGCATACGTACGCCACCTCCGTTTCGCCGTACAGGGCCACGCTGCAGCCCCGCCAGGTGAAAACCGCCACCTTGGAGCCCGGTCCGAACGTGTACCTCTCGCTCCGGTCGAGCTCCGAACCGAAGACTTCGGCCGTCCCCGCGAAGAGCTCCAGTTGGACACGTTCCCCTCCTGCCTCATCCACCTCAAAGCGAAGCTCCGTCTCCTTCTCCAGGTCAAACCTGGCGCCTCCTCCGGGTGCTGGCACACCTTCACTGGTCTTATCTGCACCTTCTGTCGTCATGATGGAAGGCAAGCCGAAGAAGGCCTTATTTGTGGAAGGAAAGTAGCGACACGCTTTGATCTCGCCGCAAAGCGGGTGCCTATGTAACGGGTTGTGTCTATTTCTAACTCTGTTACACATATGGGCTATAGTTCCAAACGTTTCTCCTATGGCTGGAACTATCCTATTGAGATAGAATGAGCACTTACACATTCCATTGTTACAGTGGGAGTCGACGCTAGTGTCGCCACTCTCTTACTCCGGCTCAAATTACGAAGCGCTGGGTGAATTTGCATCTAAATGGGCGACCGTGTTTGTTTCGTTGCATCCACCACCAGATGATGTCATAACCTATATGACATCATCAACATGGTGTCATTTTCCTGATGAATCTGTAGCATTCAAAACTTGCTATAAAATAAAGTATCGAGAGCTGTAATCCAGAGTGACCTTCAATCATCGATGCTGAATTACAAAATGCATTTTAGTTTGCTCTGCTTCTCAAACGCCCACACATTGTGACACACAATAACACATTATCCCCGGGCTAGAAAAGTATCACTTTGATTTAGATTGATATGATAAAATAAATCTCTTCAGGCCCTCTGTATCTCTCTTGCAGGTGCCTGCAGAGCTGCAAACAAATAAACAGAGCACTTCAAACACGCGTCTCCTCCAATACAGCAGTCCTTTCATTCAAAACAGCTAAAACGCAACGCGATTTCACTAATTGGTTGTGCCCTCTTTGGTTGGTTGGAGTGTTATTTCATGAGATCAGCAGGTGCATTGTTGTTCTCGTTGGGAATGAAAGTCTGAACACACTCCGACCTCCGCGACGGGTAACCGAATACGACTGCAATACGGCATCCAGAGCTCTGCCAGAATGTTTTTTTCATAAGCCTCCTCCGTCCACTAATCGAATGTTGCGTCAGATGTTTGGTATATCTGTGACGAGTGTTTGGAATATTGGTTCCTTTGAGAAGAAGTGCTGCCGGAAGGGTTGGGATCGACTTAACACAATATTTGCCAAACCCGCGATTTCTCGGGATTCGTGCTTGCAACCTCGTGGGCCTGCACGAGAAAACTCTCGCGTTTCTTTAATGCCATTTAATCCAGAGTTAATAGAATTTTATTTACCGTTCGTTGGCCGTTTTTAGCATCTGTGACGCACGCCCATGCTTCCGCGGGGCTTCGCAAGGAATGTCGGGAACATATACGCACATATACGCACATACGCTCCAGAGCCGGAAAGGGCGTCTACGTTTATATGTCTATATGTCCCTTACAGTCATCCTTGACCAGCACCTCCTCCTGACTCCTCCCTTACCGTCGTCCTTGACCAGCACCTCCTCCTGACACATGTCTCTTACCGTCCTCCTGACTCCTCCCTTACCGTCTTCCTTGACCTGCACCTCCTCCTGACACATGTCCCTTACCGTCGTCCTTGACCAGCACCTCCTCCTGACGCATGTCCCTTACCGTCGTCCTTGACCAGCACCTCCTTCTGACACATGTCCTGGACGTTGACCGTGCAGTTGACCAGGTACTCGGGCGTGGAGCAGTCGTTGTGCTTCACCTCCTCACACTGGTAGCACTGGATCTGGAGGGCATTCCCTGCAGCCATAAGGCAGGGAGACAGACGTGCAGAGTCAGAGACCACTTTTTGGACTAAAATAGCAGATCTGCAAGCTCTCAACGGGTCGCAGCGCG
This sequence comes from Electrona antarctica, assembly GCF_951216825.1. Lineage (NCBI taxonomy): Eukaryota > Metazoa > Chordata > Actinopteri > Myctophiformes > Myctophidae > Electrona > Electrona antarctica. Next base: position 21,655,126 of record NC_136803.1, on the reverse strand, counting down.
ACGTGTTGAGCTTGTAGATCCGCTACACCAACAATGGACTTTTTCTCGTCCCCATTAAGACAGACAGACAGACAGACAGACAGACAGACAGACCTTAGGCCTACAGTTTATGTTTTACTATACGGTACTATAACTTTAGCGTACTATAACTTTTGGATTTTAATGTATAATACGTTGCCACTGGACAATATCACAATAATAATGTTCAAATTCTCCATCTTTCTGTACCGTATGAATTATTCAGCTGCAATAATGTAGGCCTATATTTCATTATGAATCTTGCAGGAGGATCGACCACCAATGCTGAAATTAGCCCATGCTGTATAATAAGGACGCCGCCTAGCTTCACACATGAGATGAAATGAAATTGTCCGTCGCTTAAAAGATGATCGAGGATGTGCTCAGGGTTGCTTTCAGATTCCTGCACTGACGTCCAATCTTGTCTGTTGATCTTAATTTGAGTGAATATAAGACCATACTTTATTGATCTGAAGGAGGGTCATATTGCCCAATCAATACCCCCCATGCAGTGAAAGGGAAATGAGTAACTAACTAATGAATGTGTATCGAATCTTACACTTTCAGTTAAATTAACACTCAGCAGGGATATAAGCGGACATAAACAGCCACTCCCATCTAATAGATGTATTTTTGAGTGGTGCAACCACTCCCTTACGGACTTATGTGCGTGGTTGGCTGGCTGGGTGGGTATGAGCATGAAAACAGAATGGTTGTTTTTCACCACCTGTGCGCAACCTAACACACACACAAACACACATGCACACATTAACTGTATATATGATGATTTCGGGTGTGCCAGTACAGTGCAGTGACAGTACAGTACAGTACAGTACAGTACAGTACAGTACAGTACAGTACAGTACAGTACAGTACAGTACAGTACAGTACAGTACAGTACAGTACAGTACAGTACAGTAGAGGGACCGGCACACGGTAACTCTGTTACTCTGATTTTTAGATCATGGCTGACATGCAGTCATGACTAATGTTAACTTAACTATTCATCCGCCCATCTCTGTCCATCCGTAGAGACGGTAACATGGATTAAACATCATGCTAGTATACCGAAGGGGGTCCGGGGACCCCCTGGGGTCTTGAGGGAGTTCCAGGGGGTCCCCAGCAAAGTGATAGTTTGGAACAACTATCCATTTGTACACACTGTACAATGTGAGTTAAAGGAGCATTCAGTGATTTGGGTGATTTGGAAAACCCCCCGGTCCGTCCCGGTAACAAGATGTGCACATGCACGCACTACAGTGGGGGGACACGCAACAAGCCAACAGCACACACACACCAAGGCCCACCCCTGCTCGATCATGATTGGCGGAAGGCCCCTCTCTATCCTGATTGGATGAAGGCTAGAAACAAAACAAAACCTTTTTTGACCCCCAGGGGTTAACTGGGGACAGGGAGGAACTCCTTATATGGACAGCACACTCTATCGTAGGGAGTATTATCACAACAAAACAAAAATTGAAGTGATATTTGAATTAAGTGAAATCACTGAATAGTATACCTTTAAATTAACATTGATTTTACAATATAAATTGGGGTCCCATGAGATAGAAATGCCATTGAATGGGGGTCCGTAGCCCAACGCATGTCAAACTGGGGGTCCTTGACATGAAAAGGTTTGAGAACCACTGGTATATACCGTACCAAACAAGATGGCGAGCTTGTTGTTGCTCGCTAGTATATGCTAAGCCTGCTGACCTCATCCATCTCTGTGAGGACGCGGCCCACCTCAGAAAGTTGACATTTTCTGTCTGGTCATCTGAAACTGTATAGGCCAGTGGTTTTCAACCCTTTTTCATATCAAGGTCCATTATTTATTCTGCATTTCAGCCGCCATGTACCACCATTTGATGAGATTTAACCTTGCAGACCCTGAACACAACTAATCATTGGATAAGATTTTGTCCACAATTCCATGCTGTATTGATGTTGGTGTACCATTAGGAGAGATAACAGGCAAACGTTGAACAAAATAACAATTCTTCTACATTTTCAAATTGTGTGCACTTCTATAAATTAAGTAATGCAGATGTTTAACAATAATTTGAGAGCGTAAAATGAAACCAGATAAATGTGTTGATGTAGCATACATTTAACCCTATAATTGTCTATCTATGTTAAAACAAATCTTGAAAATATTTTAATATATATGTTTGAACATTTTAACAGCCCAAAACTTCTATGCTATGGGCATCACTGGCACTGCATTTATTTTTTTATTTTTTATAGAAAGGGGTCAGACAAAGAATACATGTTTGGGGGTCCTTTGTTTGACAACCACAATCTATGTTCACAAAGCCATTGCGTATCAATTATCAATATAAAAACATTTAATGATGTAGTTATAGATACCAAGCTTAGCAGAAAATTCTCACCCAACAATTACACCAAAATCATTATCATCATCATCATCATCATCATCATCATCATCATCATCATCATCACAATTACTATTATCATCTATATTTAGAAACATGCTGCTTCTGTTTAAATCAGTGCTTTTCAAAACTTTATGTCAAGACCCATAATTTATTCTGCATAAATTGTACCACGGACGGTCGGACCATGAGATTCTGCCTCTCAGACCACAAACTATTTTGTTTGTTTGTTGTCAGTCATTGCATTGGATAAGATTTTGTCCACAATAAGAGACAACAGGCAAACGTTGATCAAAAGAACAATTCCTTCTACATTCCCTAATTGTGTAGACTTCTTGTAAATTAAGTAATGCAGATGTTTAAAAATAATTTAACTCTTGAGAGCGTAACATAAAACCAAATGGACCCGTAAGGGTCCTTTTTTGGTTTCATTTACTCTTTCAATTAAGAGTTAAAGATCTCTAAGGGTCCATTTGGTTACCAACTCTCCATCATTTAGCTGGGGACGACCTGGAACCCCCTCAAAGACCACTGGTGGTCCCCGGACCTGCACTGGTTGGAAACCATTGCTTTAAATGAATACCAACAACAACAACAAACCAGGTGAATGTAATTAACAATCTGACCGAATAGATTAAGATTGCCATGTAATCCACTTTAATTGGTTAATTTGGTTTAATATTGGTTCCCAACCTTTTTCATGTCAAGGACCCCCAAATTGACACTAATTAGCCTGCGGACCCCCATTTAAAAAGATATGCCGCAGGGACCCCCATAAGAGAGGATTTTTACGGCTCTAGCAGTGATTCTCAACCCGTTTAATTTCAAGGACCCCCAGTTTGACATGCATGTTCTACGGACCCCCATTTAATGGCATTTCTATCTCTGGGACCCTCAATTTATATTGTAAAATCAATGTTAATTTAACTCTGGTACAAATGGAACTAAATGGACCCGTTAGGAGTGTCAGAGTTACAGACCCTAAGGGTCCATTTGGTTCCAAACTATCATTTAGCTGGGGACCCCCTGGAACTCCCTCGAGGACCCCTGCAGGGGGTCCCCGGTCACCCCACTTTGGGAACCACTGTATAGTGATTAGTTTGTGTTGTGTTTAGTCGCAAAGGCCATCCATTTCCACTGACACATCATGTAATTAATGAAATGGCGCAAATCATTAATCTAAACTCTCAGACAGATCCATCCGTGGCGCACGCACACGCACGCACGCGCACACACGCACACACGCACACGTGTGTTAATGACCTTAACAGCGCTCAGACTCAACCTCTCCATCCAGATCGTCACCTGTAGATATAGTTTGGGTATAGCTACTTTATTTTTTCACTATAAGACAAAGATAATATACGTATATGGCTAAGATAATATAGGCTACAGTCACAACAAAATAAAATTGTCACGCTGTATTTTTCCACATTCACTCCTGCCCTCAAATCTAGTGACCAAATGCGCATCTATCTCTCTCTCTCTCTGTATCCAATTCGTTACATTGACAAAGACGCAGCGTGCAGACAGAAACCGAATGCTCTAGTACTGACTCTACTTCTAACATGATTATCCGCAATGACAACAAATAGGCTACTACAATTATCCTGGATTTCCACGCCTGTTAAATCCCGATTTTGGTCTAAAATACGTTGTTTAGGGGCAGGGGACGGTCACGGCTGCAGGAGACCCGTGCGCACAGACAGCATCCAACTATCAGCGCACGATGCACGTTTCCAAAAAGTCGGTGCTGTGCATGGGGAATCAAATCACCATGCAGCATTCTTATAGTTTCCCCACAATTAAAAACTGCTTTCCAATCTCAATAGATCCAAATTATGTTCTCACCGAACACTTAATAAAACTCACAATTTAAGCATTGGGCATTCTCAAAAATAATGTCCGTGCTTGCGTTGGTGGTTTTGATGATGATGTGCGCTCCCTCCGACCTGTGCCAGAGAGAGGACAGCCGTGCATGGCGCAGACAGACACAGACAGGCATCATGCACGGTGAGGTGAGGTGGTCTGTCTCCCAACTTGGCAACTTCATTCCACATACCTGTTTCGAGAAGGATTCCAAATAAAGTGGCGAAAATGACAGGACGACGCATTCTGTCTCCTCAGACACTCCGGTGACACTCTGAGGGAGAACATCAGAACAACATGATCATCATCAGGCTGGGATCAACTTCAGCTGGGGAGGGAGAGAGAGAGAGAGAGAGAGACGCACCACGCGAGGCGATCAGCAGTGATCACACTGTGCGCTGCGCTGCTCCTGCTCTGTCTGCACGCTCCCACACGCGCGCACTGTCTGCACGCACGACACACACACACACACACACACACACACACACACACACACACACACACACACACACACACACACACACACACACACACACACACACGCACACACACACACACACACACACACACACACACACACACACACAGCTGGCTGTAAAACATTTGTATTGGCGTTTCATAATAGTTCTAAATGTGTACTAATTAGTCATGCCTCCCGTGGTAATGATGTCTGCTATAAATTGAAAAAAGGTTATAAATCAAGGTAAAAAAAAGATTGATGTTAGCCTATAATTAATTAATAAATAATATAATTATGCAACATTGCAAATAATCCAAAACATTTATGAATTGTATTTGTACCTATATTAATAGTGTAGTCACAGTGTAGTATACAGTAGTATAGCCTATAGGCCTATGTAGATGTTTGTAATGCACGCCTTAATAAGGGCCTTTCTCTGCCCCACCCCTCTCCAATTGTTTATATTGTGTTTAGTTTCCAAGATGGCCGCAGCACCAGGAGGGGGTGGGGCGGAGGTGAGCGGGTGGGGTCGACCTATGCCCTTACTGGGCTGCGTTCACACATTCAAGAACACCTGTCTTGTGTCTGTCTTGTGTCTGTGTTTAATGGCCGCTCCAATGCAGATTACAGTTGAAGAAGGCCACCCGGCCGAAACGTCCGTCTGTCTGTTTGTTATGCCTGCTGGGGAAAACTGAAATAAAACAAGAATCCTAACGGATAACGTGAGTGCTGGTATTTATTCCTTCACAGTATAAACTTTCTAGAACCGTGCACCCGTTACATCACTACATGGAACTATTCAACTGAGTGCTTGCGCTCTTATCTTCTTCTTAACGCTCCAATGCATTTCCAATGGAAGCCCATTTGGTTTGACCAAACATTTTGTTTGATGGGGGGGAGGGGGGAAGAACACATCCATCAAAGCTGTGTTCAGACACAAGTCAGGTGTCAGACACAAGGCAAGTGTCTTGAATGCAGCCCAGTAAGGGCATATGTCGACCCCGCCCGCTCACCTACGCCCCACCCCCTCCTGGTGCTGCGGCCATCTTGGAAACTAAACACAATATAAACAGTGGGAGAGGGGTGTCTTGAATGTGTGAACGGAGCCCAGTAAGGGCATATGCCCACCTGAGAGCACCACACCACAGTCCATTGACTCTTTTAAGAGCGGACCTACCTTGTTAACAAGGCGTTTTTCTATATAGCTTCACTGGTTTTAACTCTAGGCTCTATCTATGCCCTCATCATGTTTTCAATGTTTTTGATTGCATTTGTTAGATGTGTTTTAGTGGTGTGTGTGGGTGATGTTTCTTCTTTTTTTCATGCATTTGCCTATATTGTAGCAGCATGAACTCTCTCTGTGGATTGTAAATTATGTTTTATAATTATTAGGCTATTATAATTACCCTAAGCCTTTATAGCTATACTGTTTATGCTCTAACATTTTTTGAAAACATAATATAGCCTGTCCTAGTGAAGGTGTGAGAGAAGAGAAAGATAGATGAGGGGAGTATAGCTAAATTAATAGATTTTATTTTTTTAGTGCTCATAATATTGCCCATGGAGAGAGTATACATGAGCATAAATCCGCCTATAGCTTTGAAAACGTTCCTATAGTCGGTGGTGCGAATTGTTGGTTGGACGGACAGCACACAACTCATGCTGACAGGTTTTTAGTGGGAAGCAGTGATTATGACCGCATGCCCTTGAGAGGCGGAGAGATTAGTTTTCTCTCTCCAACTCTCTCCCTCATTCACTCCCTCTTAGAACACACATGAATCACACGGTGACACATGCTGGGGGGGGGGGGGGGGGGGGGTCTATTCCTCTCTGCTTATAGGTTCTTATAGCTTGCTTATGATTCTTCACGACTATTTCTGTATTTGATGTATTGCCGTGTTTTTTTGTTCTTGCTTACTGTGAGTCGCTCTGGATTAAGAGCGTCTGCTAAATGCGTAATTAATCACATTAGCCCTAGCTGGCATCCCTATATGGGAAAACTTGTCAAAGTTTGTCATTTCTTTCAAAATCGTTCTACTGTCGTATACAAGCTCGCAACGTGTCGTTATAATTATGACCCCAGTGTGAACGTATGGATCCGCTTTACGAAAATGTGTTGTGCACGCACACAAAAACAACACAAGCATGACTTTTAGAGTTTGAAATAGGAAATAGTTTCTTGTATTTATTTAGGAAATTGTTACATAAAATATATAGCATTAAAGTTTGAGTGTAACAGCCAAACAAAAAAACATTGCACACAATAATAATTACCAAAGTAACACTGCCGGTAACCATTAAGTCTTTACCAATAAGGGAACCAGGAACATTTTGAAGGATTTGCGCCACATTTTCACGATTCTTCAAAAAAATAGCAGATCTACAAGCTCCGAGCTTGTAGATCTGCTATTTTTTCAATAGCTAAAAGTATAACATAATGCTTTAAAACACCAAAAGGGGTTCCCCGTCCTGAACGAGTTAAGGAGAGAAGGTGAAACAGGAACAATGACACTGAAGTCTGTACAAAAATGTTGGGTATAAATAGTCGACAACTAGAAAAATACACAAGTCCTTTTAAAGACTCTCTTCATACAATATTAACAGGTTTTCATAGAGAAAATAAAAAATAAAATACAAATTAAACCCACCATTAAATTAGCACCATGTATGCTGGCCAAATTAGATAAAGATAAAGTAGGATTTTGGCATAATATAACCTTAAAACCACTAAAGTTTCAAATATGTCTTTGTTTAAAATAAAGTGATAAAATATAAAGAATTAGCTCTTATTGATCAAAATAAAGACTTTTTTTGTTTGTTGTTGTTTTGTTTTCTTAACATGAACCCCCCGGACAGAATTCTATAAACACAGTATAGACATCATGTTGTCTGCACATTTTTCAAACAGTCGATTTACAACCTTGGCTGAATGATTGGCAAAAACATATTAAAAAAAACACATGAATTATTATTATTATTATTCGTTTGCATATATCGATCAGCAATGCCCTTTCCGATATTACCTCATAGAACTTCTTTATATACAAAATAATGTACAATTAACCGTTAAAGGGGGAAAAAAGCGAGGTTTGGAAGATTTCAGATACACTATAATATTATACGTTACATTAAGAGACAAACATGGAGAACGATTTGGATCCTGGAGTTTAACCATGAGAAGAAAACACCTGCGTCCATGTTGCGTTCATGGATCATCTTCCATTGACTGTTTTTTAAATTGTTACAATCGGTCAGTTTAGGTTATACATGTTCCCTGAGATTCCACCAGTGATATCGTCTGCTGTTTAGGGATGGAGCTCGTTTAATCTTTTATTGATAACGAGCGCCTTATCGATCAGGCTTATCGAGCCGGGTTCTTATCGAGCCCACTATCGAGAATCTTCTATTGTTTTGTGGAAAGACGGGGAGACGAACACATTCTGAACAGAACAAGTATGGCCTTCAAATACAGTACTTTTCCAACAGATGGAAGGCAACTGAACTTTTGACTTTTGGAAAAACAAATATTGAAGAAACTGTAAACTGGTTAATATGTGTACAGTCACTTTAAAAGTGTAATTTTGTACACTTTTTAGACCGACATGTTTGCGTGGATGATTAGATTTATTTCTTGGTCGCCTCTTGTCTTGCTTGTTTAACCCATGACCTGAGATCAGATTCTAAAAATGTCTTCTACATCCTGACAGTTTTCTGAAAAACTGTCCTACAAGCTCGTAGCTTGTAGATCTGCTATTTTACAATAGCTAAAGCATAACATAATGCTAACACCAAAAGGGGTTCCCGCCCAAAATGGGTTAAACAATGACATCAAGGGCCGCTATGCTCGATAACAGGATTGACAGGAAAGCTTATCGATACCTCCCGGGTACTCAATAAGCTGTGGGGGGTGTCGGGTATGGAGCTCCATCCCTACTGCTGTTTGGGGGTTCAATCCAGACCAGTTGTTTTACTGTACATACTGTACCATTCAGACACTGCAAGGTCAGGTCGTTTTAAAAAGCGCTACTTTAGCCGAGCGTCGATCAATTTAATGCCAGCTCATCGCTAAATTCAGGTTCAATAAGTGCTTTTTTTTTTTTTTTTTTTTAGCTTAATTTCGGTTTTTCTTTTGATCATTTTGACGTCTTCACTATTGCGGTCAACAATAATCGCTCACCCAAACACCCACATTACCATTACCATTCTTTTGAATGAGTAAATGGACAATTTAGGATAATTGAAAACCTGACGTCAACAGCTGCTGCATTGTTATTTTTATAACGTTTTTAATTTGGAGAATATTGTTTCCATCAAAATGACTTGCAGCACAGATCAATGCTGTTGTTATTGTGACTCTCCCAGTGTCTAAGAAGGATATAATAGATACACATGGCAACAAAAACAGTAGATGTTAACATTCCCAGCAGCAGAAAGCAATCGCTTCAGCGGTACAGAGGCAATTATATAGTAGACGTAGTATATTGGGTCTCCACAACAATTAGCTCTGCACAATCATCACCACTTTTCAAAAACCAAAAAAATAAAAAAAAGCTTCACTTTACATTCTGTACAAACTCTGTACAGTGTCTGTTACAGTGCAATGATAAGAAGTTACCCGGGAGGAGAAAAATAATAACATCAAAAAATGCAAAAGGAAACACAGTTATTGTATATCGCTAATACAGCTCCTCAACGCACGCCGCAGATCACAGAGTTCAGCTCCGGTCAACAATATGATCCAACCGACTAAGTGCTTCTGTTTCAGTTTTTCCATATCTTTCTTTTTTTTGGTGGGGGACGGGAGGGGTGGACAAATGGCCCCTCAACTCATGTTGCAAGCGTCCCCACCCCCCCCCCACCCCCCTACACGTCATTGGATCCCTGGCTGGCGCAGGAGGAGAAGCTGTCGTACAGAGAGTCGCTGAGCGAGCCCGTCGAGGAGGGCTCGGCGGCGGCGGTGCCGGGCGGCGGATCATCAGGCTCCTCCTCCTCCTCCTCCTCGTCGGCCCTGCACGAGTCATCGAGGTCGCCTCTGCTGCGGCGGCCCCCCACGGGGCCCCCCTTGTGGTCGGGGTACAGGAGGAGGCCCCCGCTGCCGCCGCCACCACCAGCAGAGCCGCCATGGTGGTTCAGCTGGTTCAGGGACTCCAGGGAGATGCCGATGCCCGTCCGCGGTGGTGGAGGTGGCTGGGCGTTACCGTCTGAAGTCTTCTTCTCCAGCAGCAGTGCAGGAATCTCTTTCTGTGTGTGGAGAGAGAGGAAGACATGGAGAGACCAGTGTTGATTAAGACAGAAAAAAATTTATTTTAGTGTTTAAGTCATAGTCTCTTGAACAGTGTTTATTTAGTTTTAGTCACCCGGAATGTCCTATAGTGTTAGTCTAGCTTCTGTCGACTAAATATCGTAAGATTTCAGTCGATCTAAATGCCGTCGTAATGGCTGATTTTACACATGCTGAGAATAGCCGATCTGCTATTTTCAGCATGCAGCTAACTGTAAAATGACTTATACTGGATCTCTTGTCCACTAGTCCCTTCCTAACATTTTAGTCTAGTTTTTATAACGTTGACGAAGAGTCAATGCATTTAGTCTTAGGTTTAGTCACCATATAGCTAAGGTGTTCCTTTAGTTTTCGTCTGTGAAAAAAGGTACACGGCGAACATTCTTTGTCATAGTATTAGTCGACGAAATCAACACTGGACAGGAGACATGCACGTGACGCCGTTCATCTGATCTTATCCTGGCGTTGGAAAGGAAACATGGAAAGATGGGAGCCTTTCGATGGGTCCCAGATGCATCGCCAGTTCCCTTCTCTCGACACACGGCATCATTCATCTCCGCTGCGACGTTCTGTTAAGAGTGATATAGCGCATGAGAGCCCTCTGTGTTAACCCATTTTGAGCGGGAACCCCTTTTGGTGGTTACATACATTATGGGCGCGTTCGGAAATACCGCACCGGAGCACACTGGCCTATTAGTTTGCATTGCACAGTGCGCTATTTCCGAACGCGTCCTATGTTATAATTTAGCTATTGAAAAACAGCAGATCTACAAGCTCATAGCGCGCCACCGAGTGGCGCGCTATGAACTTGTAGGTCTGCTATTTTTGAAAAATCGTTAAAATGTGCCTCAAATCTTTCAGAAAATTATCATGATTTAGAAAACATTTTTTTTAAATTTCGACGTCAGGCCTAAATGGGTTAAGATTGCTGTCACACTCAAGGGCCATGCAGTATTAAGTGCTATCCAGTTAGCAGAGGAGCCGCTGCCTTGAACGCGGACGTGCCTTCTATCCAGCCAGGTGATTAATCGCATTCACCTGCTGCCCTAGATCTAAATTAGAGGCTGATTAGAAGACTACAATGAAAAGCAGCAGACGGTGTAGTGAGTGCACTGGATCCCCCGGAGCACTCTGCTGAAAACTCCACACAGGCACGTGGCTTTAGATTAATAATAGGTCTAAAAAAGGAACACTTTGAGTCATTTCGGTTCTAAAAGTACCGGAAGGCAGCTCTGACGGATCATATATCACTAGTGTCACAAACATGGGAGGCCGATGGAAAGTTATCTGTGAAAGATTTGTGTTTCCTTTAAAGATGATTGCAGACGCCGGGATACATGTCATTGTATAACCTAGCTCTGGTCCATAGCTCTAATGCCAGGATACATGTCATTGTATAACCTAGATCTGGTCCATAGCTCTAATGCCAGGATACATGTCATTGTATAACCTAGCTCTGGTCCATAGCTCTAATGCCAGGATACATGTCATTGTATAACCTAGCTCTGGTCCATAGCTCTAATGCCAGGATACATGTCATTGTATAACCTAGCTCTGGTCCATAGCTCTAATGCCGTCGCATTTAGAGCTATGTTACTGTTGACTTCCGGGGCTCGCAAAAACCCTCATAGAGGAGATTTTTCCTTCGGGTGAAAAAAAAATCCCTTTCTTGTCAAAAAGTGCATTTATCCGTGTGGTGGAGGTGGCTCAAAGTGCGTCCACTAAGGAAAGTAGGCTTTCTAATTACACAACCCAAGTCTTTGTATTGGTGAGTAGGTAAAACGTTATTTTTTATTTCCGCTACAGAGGAGAGGCTGGTCTGCATTTCATGCGAGGCAGGAAGCCAATCAGTTCCATAGAGCCTTAATGCAACGGCAGCAAGAGCAGTAAGACTATGGACCAGAGCTACTGTATGTATAACCCTATCCTCACAGGATGATTTTTAACCAGCAGCACTGGTGAGTCTTAACCGGCCACGCAGGTCTGACCAACATACTGTCTCACTTACAGAATGGGGCAGTAAGCCCCCCCCCCCCCCATGCACTACTGGTGAGCAATCTGGTGACGCTATGATCACATTTTAGTCAGGCACACTCTTATGGCTCCTCCAAGGGGGTCCTAAAAGGTATTGACCGGTGTTGTTGCCCCCTAAGGGACAGGCTTTTTGCTTATCTTTCAGTTAGGATTTCATTATCTCAGTTTTGGCCTTTTCAAGGGCACCCCCCACCCCCTGCCACCACCCCCCGCCCCCTACCCCCCCACCGGGACACTAGACAGTGGACTGAGAGTCCAACCACAGAATGGTAGACAAAACCAGATGGCATTCTGTCGTCTCTCCTTATTTACAAACCACGCACGCACGCACGCACGCACGCACACACGCACGCACACAGGGGGGCACAGGCTAAAACAGAGGGATGTTGCTGGCTTCAGAAGTGAACGATATATAGACGAAATATCAATATATTGACGATATACTGACGATATACTGCAATATCGTTGCCTTTTTGTGATAGTGATATTGCACACACACACACACACACACACACACACACACACACACACACACACACACACACACACACACACACACACACACACACACACACACACACACACACACACACACACACACACACACACACACACACACACACACAGTCTTCTAGAACGGCTCGCCTCTTGGCGCCACACCGTATAAGAAGAAACACAAATCTGTCTGTTTTAAAATGCATGTACGGCAAAATATTTTCCTTATCGCTTAAAACAAAAAAAAAGGTTTACTTTCATATAATCTAAATAAAACACTGTTATCCTTGGAATCCAGTTTCATTTGTCATACTTGTCACCACGTTTAACTTCCTTATCTGCAACTCGCACCATAAAAGGAATCAATTTCTTTGAATACAAGATAAGTGGTAACCTCCATTTGTTTTCCACTTGCAGAATAATGGAAAATACACTTTAGGACCAACTCTTTCCATTCTATTATTTTGCACGATATACGAAGTATATAAAAAATAAACTAAATCTAGAACTCCGAGCTCACAACACGTCGTGATGTTGTCAGCTTGGTGCCTGGCAAGACCCACAGGACCCACGTTTAAATCAGACCTATAAGAGTACCGAGTCAAACACAGTCATTATGTGCATGCATGTGTTGTTCAGTGTGTGTGTGTGTGTGTGTGTGTGTGTGTGTGTGTGTGTGTTTGTGTTTGTGTGTGTGTGTGTGCGCGCGCGAGCGCGAGCGGCAGGGTGGTTAGACTCAGCGGGGGATGTGCAAAGTCGTGATGGTTGTATCAGCGATCAGAGGAGCTGTGTGTGTGTTGTTCTGTGTGTGTGTGTGTGTGTTGTTCTGTGTTGTTCTGTGTGTGTGTGTGTGTGTGTGTGTGTGTGTGTGTGTGTGTGTGTGTGTGTGTGTGTGTGTGTGTGTGTTGGTGGATAACAGCCATCAGGCTCGGGGCAACAGCCATCAGGCTCGGGGCTTTCTGCACGGGCCAGATCCTTTAGAGAAGTAAAGAGGAGAGGTATACGTTACGTATATAGGGCCCCAGGTGCGCTATCTATCTCTGATTGGATTTGATTGGGAGAAATTACACAATTATTACCGGGCCGATGGAAGCTCCCCTCTTCCACGGGTCCCCTGTCTACTATATAATGCGCCACGTCTCTGCGTACGTACGTGTGTGTGCGTGCATGCGTACGTACGTGCGTGTACGGTTGTAATGCACGTAACTCGAGAACCGTTTGACCCACCGACTTAACATTCGACACACGCGTTCCACACGCCCACAGGGAGTGAAGTGCCAGGTATCGAGTCGGTAGGACCCACGGTTCTCCAGAACCACCACAAAAGGCTCTGGTCAGGCTCTGCCAGTGGGCCTAACGAGGCCAACTCCTTTCACCTGTGCAATTTCCAGCCTCTGCCTCAGCCAATTGAGGCTCAACCAATCAGGCTCTGCCAGTGGGCCGAATTGATTGCCAAGTACACTTTTCAGTTTGCAGTCTTCACACACAGGCACATACACAGATCTCCATGTGGGACACCGGATGACAGTTAAAACGGGTGCTATGACAACGTATATCATTAGATTCCCAAGTTGCATTGTTCCCAAGTAGGCCGGTGGCCGACTGTGACGGGCACGTACAGGTCTAGTATTGTAAAATCGATGTTAATTTAACTCTTGAGAGTGTACAAATGTTTGTACACTCTCAGAGTTATACAGTCTCATAAGGGTCCACTTGGTTCCAAACTATCATTTAGCTTAGACGGTCCTCTTATAAAAGAGATGGAAAGTGGACAGGGTAGCAGTGCCTGCATGTGAGATGGAAGATTGAGAGACGAAACACCTGCTGTGCGAGATGGAAGATTGACAGTGTAGTGTGCTGCCAAAGATAAAAAGGAACCCTTATTGCTTCGTGGTGATGTATCCTGTTGTTACATAAGCAATAATAACCACGTTGGTTCTCGAAATGTTTTTGAGCTCCGTACCGTACCTCTAGCTTATTTAACCCATTTAGACCCGGGGACGATTCTACAAATGCCTTCTTAACACACCAATTGCGGGAGAAGGATTTCTACGTGGTTCAAATCCCAACGGTCCGATGCGGGAAAGGGATTTCTACGTTTACCGCATGTTTTTATTGATTACTTTCAATCGTCTTTCTACACACCCGGGCACTTTACCAACTAGCATGGATGATAGCACAACACTCCGATCACGTGATCCCAAAAAAAAAGAAAAAAATGCCTCTCCCCATCCCTTCCTGAAAACAGGATGGCAGGCAACCCCCGTATTGTCACTTAATGGCTGCTCGGAGACTCGCATGCAACTCCGGGCAAAATAATGGCTTCATACCAAGCCGATCGTGTCGGTGCAACAGGGTGCACCTCTTGTTTCTCTCTCTTTGTTTCAGGGAGGGGAGGGCTCTCTCCTCTGTGTTTCAACGGAGGGGTTGTGTGTGTAATCTGACCCGAGTGTGACTGCATGCAGTGTCTGTCCGTCAGATTTCTGTCTCCTTTTTTCCTTCATATTCAAACAAAAAAACTCACGGATTGTATCGTCCCTCGGCGAGCGGTTATTTCTTTATCATGATGTCAGACAGAACATTGCAAATGTGTTGTGTTGTTACGAGAGTTGGGAAGGCTTGGCAACAATACTAACCGCCTCAGAACAGTCGTTCCACCTCGGAGGGAAAAACAGCAGGCGAACACGGCTATCCGGGTTGGAACGATACAAAGCGTCTGACATAAAACCGCTTCTAATTAGGCTTTCTGTTCAAGAAGAGTACGTTACTACAAAAGCAGGTGTTACATAAAAAAATTAGAGTGGACAAGTTACGCTTTCTTTTGAGGTATGCTGTGTGATTCTCGCTATAAGAGAACATTTACGGTCGGCTTAGGAAAAGTGTGTTCGTCCAATGCTATCATGTAGCAGCGAGGGCCATGCAGTTAATTAGAATGTCCCGCAATCGGTGTGTTAAATACGACAGTTTTCTGAAGAACCTGTTTCTGTATCAGTTTCTGTAGCAGTGGCAAAGATCTGGGTTAAAAAACGTTGGCTCTGAAAGAATATATATATTCAAAGATTTGCGACACATTTTCACGAGTTTTCAAACATAGCAGACCTACAAGCTTGTAAGTTGTAGATCTGCTATTTTTCAATAGCTAAAGTATACATAATGCTTAAAACACCAAAAGGGGTTCCTCTCATGAATGGGTTAAATTAAAAGGACCACCCCACCCTACCTCTCCACAATTTATCATTACATAAGGAAGACCATATTAATTTAATTGGCTCTGAGGAAAGGCTGAGGCCGAAAATGCGAATAAGCGGTCTCAATAAAAATCGGTATATTGCATCATTTATTTTTCCACTTTGGTGGTAGTTGATTTAAAGTTGTGTTTCTAGCTGAGCACCCACTGCCCATAAACCGAGGGCAGCATCCTGAGGAAGCTATACCTGCTTTTCTCTCTTACCAAAATGTATTAGTTGCACCTAGTCTCGCGTTGCCATTTAGACCTGAGGACGATTCTACAAAATGTCTTCTAAATTAAATCCTGACAGTTTTCTGAAAAACCCATGTTTCTATGTCAGTGGTTCTCAAACATTTTCATGTCAAGGACCCACAAGATTATGTATAATTGGCTGCCAACCCCCATCTCAAAATATGTTGTTCCAATATTCGCTCTGAAAGAATATATAAGATATTCCAAATTTGCGTCACATTTTTTTCCGAAGTCTCCTGAACTTGGAACGCACCATTTTGCGTTGAACACATTTGTTTCTAAATCCATGTCGTTACACACCGCATCTCCAGTAGCTAAAGATTGCTGGGTTGCGTCCCCGAAAATAGCAGATCTACAAGCTCACAAGCTTGAGCTTGTAGATCTGCTATTTTCGCAATTTGTTGTTCAAAAGTGCCCTCTTACGGGATTTCAGCCCCCTGCCCTCTCTGCACGTCCCTGACGGAGATGCTACGCACATCGACACGACGCGACTGCCACGACAAGCCTTTAGAGCAGTGGTTTGTGGGGGGGGTCCCAGAGGACCACCAGTGGTCCCTGAGGGGGTCCCAGAGGACCACCAGTGGTCCCTGAGGGGGGTCCCAGACTCCCCCAGGTGGTCCCCAGCTGGGGGATGGAGTGATGGAGATGGAGAGTTGGTATAACCAAATTGACCATAATTAGATCTTTAACTGTTGAGAGCGTACAATGAAACCCAATAGACCCGTATCATCAAGAGTTAAATTATCGTTAAACATCTGCATTACTTAATTAATTTACAAGAATTACAATCGGGAGAATGTAAAATAATCATTTTGATCAACGTTTTGGCTGTTATCTCTCCCTATGGTACCACATCAATACAGCATGGAAATGTGGGCACAATCTTATCCGACGATAACAAGAAAATATTCTAAGAGGTTGTGGGTCTGAGAGTCTACATCGCATCAAACGGTGGTCCAACGGTGGCTCAAATGCCCCAATAAATAAATAATGGACCTTTACATGAAAAGGGTTTGGAAAACCACCGACTTAGAGAAAGGATCTCTCTTAATGACCTTGAACACATCTGAGGCCAAGGTCACCTGACGCACCGGCTAACGACGTTCTCTCCACTCGTCAGAGGAAAGTCTCGTTCAATCGAGAAGGAGATGAATAGGAGGAGGGAGGGAGGGAAGGAAGCGACAGAGTGAATGAAAGACGAGGAAAGAATTGGAGAGAGGGTGGGGGTGGGGGGAGACTGGACGAAACAAGACAGGATCCAGAGACAGAAGAAGGAAATAATGTGTTCCTTTTTGGCAACAAAAAAAGGGGGCAAGGCCAAGGAACGAAAAAAAGCAAGTAAGAGTGAGTGAGTGAGTGAGTGAGTGACACACAGAGAAGAGAACAGAAGAACACAAAGGAAGGAGGTATACAAAACAGACAGACAGCGAGAGAGAGAGAGAGAGAGAGAGAGAGAGAGAGGGAGGCAGCATGCAGGGCTGTCAGGTGATGTCAGGATGATGAATGAGGGGCCGGTACGGGGGGCCACGAGGCCGGGGGGGGCCGCGGCGACGACGAGGGGCCCCTCCGATGGGAGCCAACATCACCCAGCTTTACATCACTCCCCTGAGCGTTTGTGAAAGGTTATTAAAGGCACTGACACCCAAACCACCAAACTTCAACTACAGTCTCCCGAACACACACACACACACACGCACGCACACACACACGCACGCACGCACGCACACACGCACACACACACACACACGCGCGCACACACGCACACACACACACACACACACACACGCACACACACACACACACACACACACACACACACACACACACACACACACACACACACACACACACACACATTTGGACACGTACTGTCAGGGGTGAGGAGGCAGCCGCTCTAGAAAGGATTGACTTTTTTATAGAGAATAATATGGGATAAAGCGGGTCGATGGAGGGTCGCTCGTCATTACGGAGAGATCGAGTCTTTTTGATTGAGGTGCGCCATGACACTAAATATCGGACCGCCGTTGCCACAGAAAGCAAAAGGAATGCCTTATTTCTAACGCAGAGCCATGCCTTGTCTGTGTTTTTACTTTCGACAGCAATCAAACCAGAGGCAATAAAGGTCCATGTTCGATTCCACTTTCAGATTAACTATAAATAAATTACTTTTAGGGGGTGCGTGGCGGTCAGGAGCTACCTCCAAACTTTCCCAGCGTGCCGCGTCACTGAGAGGAATAGACAACTTGAGAATGCACAGGTGAGGAGACAAACATAACGATGCTTTGATATCGTTGTGTGACTTCATTGCTTGAGCGTCACGCCAAAGGGACCGCAGGGTTCCCCCATTTAGACCTGACTGACACTAGATTCTACAAATGTCTTCTAAATTCTTACAGTTTTCAGAAAAACCTATGTTTCTATGTCAGTGGTTCTCAACCTTTTCCATGTCAAGGACCCCCAGAATTATCCGTATTTGGCCGCGGACCCCCATTTGAAAATATGTTGTTCCAGGCACCCCCCAGAAGCATTTGAGATTTGAGTTAAAAACGTTCTGAAAGAATATATATTCTCGGGTCCGTTTTTACCAAGTGTAGAGGGTTTAAGTGGTTAAAGTAACAGGAATTATTGACTTAGATTTGTGGAGAAAACCTCTGGTCTTTTACACATCCGTCACTGCGTGGAGGTGGAGAGAGATCTGCCCAAATTAACCCATTCTGACCTGAGATCAGATTCTAAAAATGTCTTCTACATCCTGACAGTTTTCTGAAAAAGCTATGTTTCTATGTCAGTGGTTCTTTGATTTTTCAAAAATAGCAGACCTACAAGAGCTTGTAGATCTGCTATTTTTCAATAGCTAAAGCATAACATAATGCTAACACCAAAATTGGTTCCCGCCCAAAATGGGTTAATGTAAAATGATATTATTTTCTGTGCAGATAAAAGCTGGAACACTGAGCGCAACACAAACACTTAAAAAAACACGCTCTGAGGTGATTTATTTGTGAGTCACTTCAATTATTTATGATCTTTTTCAAACGAGAGAGAGAGAGAGAGAGAGCGTAGGTGTGTGTTTGTATGTACCGGTATGCCTCTTTCTACAAAGACCCCGAGAGAACCTGCTCCTCTCTCATAACAGAACCTGGTCAAGGACACGGAATATCTGTGTGTGTATGTGTGTGCGTGTGCGCGTGCGTGCTTGTGTGTGTTTCTCTCCATGTCTCGAGCACACGCACGCACGCACGCACGCACGCACGCACGCACGCACGCACGAACGCACACTCAAGCAAAATGCCGCTTGCTTTAGGTAAAGTTGTGTTGAGTCAGATCTCATTTCAGAATATGGATTTTGGTGTCACGGTGGGTGTCTGCCCTGCCTGGGCGGCAACGGGAGCAAGTGAAGTGAGGAGCGCTTGGCTGAACTGTGAGACACTATATTCCACCACCCAACACAACGCCTGCACGCCTCCAGGACGGACGGAACGGCCGGCCGACAAAAACACACACACACGCACACGTACACGCCACGACCGACTGGCCCGGAGGCCATTTCATGGTCCCTGATTCTCATTCGTCATTCAGTGTAGAGCTAAATACTGGTAGGCAAATACGCCCCGACACGGTGAGCCTGAACCGATCGAAAGCAATTAGCCTTCATATGAAAAAGGCACCAAAAAAAGCAAACACAAAACAAATAAACCCAACAACCTATACTCTTTTGGAGGGGCTCGGGTGAATCCGTCCAAGCCTCACGTACAAAGGGAGATAGAGTTCTTTTGGAGGGGCTCGGGTGAATCCGTTCAAGCCTCACGTACAAAGGGAGATAGAGTTCTTTCTTCTTGACATCTATTTAATGCCCGTGTGTTTGCGTTCAAACTTAGTTTTTTACAACTTTTCTCTCTTTTTGAGTGGTGCAACCACTCCAAGGAACAGCAATGTCCGTGTTCACTCACCTATGTGACTCGTGTTAACCTATGTGACTCGTGTTAATGTGTGTGACTCATGTGTGACTCATGAGTACCAGTAGGGGCGCTGTTGTGGCAGAAACAGAGACAGAGAGATGCACTGTTGCCTGCTAATGAGAGAGAGAGAGAGAGAGAGAGAGAGAGAGAGAGAGAGAGAGAGGGGGGGTGGGTGGGTGGGGGGTTTGCACCACTCAGTTCACACGGGTGTGATTTTCTTTTTAGCGCCACCATGCAGCCTACTGTAGTTGACATTTCAAACAACCTGTTGCACAGAGCTTCACCCCAGAGTCGGACGGGGGAACAGTGTGAAAGCAGAGGTTCTTTTTTTTAATTTATATTCTTCTAACAATCACTGGAGGATATGCAGGGCGGTGCATGTGCACACAGACAGCCTGCGGTATGTATACGTCACATCACATGCACACCGACTCTACGGGAGTCAGTCCAACTGAATGGTAAATGGGCAGAGTGGAGAGTGGAGATGGCAATGAGTTAAACAGAAACGTGATAAGGGACACACATAGCTGTCTATAGGAGTGGTTGTACCACTCAAAAAAATCACAAATCACATCCGAACCTCGGATGGATGACGATCACCATGGACAGCGCTCGTATACAGTTTTAGAGATAGAAGATTCTACTTTTAACACAATCATTCCTGGGATTCCTTCAAAATAGGAGCTCTGGGGTGCCGGAAAAAAATGGCCGCTTTTACTCATACTCATACCTCATACTAACCTCATACGAAGCAAGTATGAGGTATAAAGTACAGCAGCCTTGTGTTCCTAAAACAGAAAGATTTGGTATTGGGTAAGACTGACGTTATGTATCTTTCAGGACCTTTCACTGCTTTGTCTCAACCATTACTATATGGCTCTGGTCTCGGCCACCGCGGTAGATATTTTGACGTTCCGTTTTTTTCTTTTTTTGAATGTTGCCACTACTGTTGGAGCAGCCATAAACTACACAGGTTCATCCCGATGGGCGGGTGCTGCCAAGGCCCCGGTGCTGCCAAGGCCCCGGCGCCGCCAAGGCCTCACCAGCTATAACAACGTTTCGTGCCTGCCTGAAGACACTGTCTAAACCCCCTGTCAGCACCACACTCCAAGCATTCTGAGCTGAAACTATCAGGTGATATAAAATGCAATAAAGGCCTTGGTTATCTCTTTTAATCAGTCCGTTAATGCCAGCCCGAACGATTCTGCTATTAAACCTGGAAGCCCATGACATATTAAATAATATGTTGAATGGTGCATTTATACAGTGCCTTTTTCTCCAAAGTGCTTTATAATAAAGGTATCATACACATTTGAGCCGGTGACAAGTTGTGACTCAGCGAACATTTCGACCGCAGTTCAGTTTGGACCCTCGTGACCGGCATGCTGAGGAAGGCAGAAGGGCCTATATACGCACGTACTCACGGACGCGATATACGTCACCGACCATACCCGTGCGTTTTCAGCCGCGGCTATTTTCAGCAAGTGTAAAAATTTATACACTTGCTGACGGCATCAAGGCCCGCCAAAATACATTTTAGTCGACTAAATCACCTGTAGTTTTAGTCAACTAAAACAAGACTAACACTAAAACATTCCGGGTGACTAAAATGTGACTAACACTAAATGAAAACTCTTCCAGAGACTATGACTAAAACTAAAATCTAAATTTGCTGCCAAACGACATTCACGGAGAAACAACAACACGGAATAACAACAACAACAACAACAACAGCAACATAACCTGCCCAGGCACAGATAACATAACGGGTAGACATTGCAATAAGCTTGTAAACGGATTTTTCGGGTATCAAGCTCCCGAATACCTATATTCAAAAGACAGGAGATCTCCGTCCTGAGCAGTCAAGGTGTTTAATAATAACACCGAGTCGGTAGAAAAACCCCACTCACGCTGAGTCTGTCTCCCGTGGTGCCGAGGTCCCGTGGCAGGAGGTTGTACTGGGAGATCCTGCGGCCGCGTTGGGAGAACACGTCGTGTTGGTAGCAGTCCATGATGGACAGACGTTCCTCCACGCCGCTCCTCCTCTTCAGCGTCTCCTCCTCGTTGGGATCAGCTGGAGAGGGACGAGACGTTCCTGTTGCTTTTAAAACCCATTTAGAACTTCTAAATCTTCTTCTTCGAAACAGTTTTCTGAAAAACCTCTGTTTCTATAATTATGTCAGTGGTGCTCAACCTATTTCATGTCAAGGACCTCCAGAATTATCTGTAATTGGCTGCCGACCCCCATCTGAAAATATGTAGTTCCAGGGAAGCAAAGATTTGAGTTAAAAACGTTCGCTTTGAAAGAATATATATTCAAAGATGTGCACCACATTTTCACGATTTTTCAAAAATAGCAGACCTACAAGCTTGTAGTGCGGCAAATCTTTGAATATATACAAACGTTTTTAACTCAAATATTTGCTTTTGGGGTTGAGCACCACTGATACATGGAATAGAACGGTTTCGTCTGACATAAACAAAAACCTTTCTTTGAGTGGTGCCGTGAGAACATCACAGATTATTTGACTGTTAACTCTCACTCCACTCGTCTGCACAATAAAGCAGAGGTGCCCCAAAACAAGTTGAAAAAAGGAGATACATTGGTTTCAGCGACGACATAAGACAGTATTGCTTCTAGGGAGACGAGCAGAGAAGTTCACAAACATGACGACGGGCTCCTCGGTGAAAAAAAAGCTCTGCTGACCTGAGTTGCTCTCCGTGGGTTGGTGGGTCAGAGTTTTGTGAGGCGAGCTCAGCGTGCTCTCGCTGCTCTCAGCCTCAGTGTCCGAGTCGCTGCTGCTGCTGCCAGGGGGGTACGTGCACACTCTCACGGTACTCTCGGGGGGGTACGTGCACACTCTCAGGGTCCTGTCCTGTTCACAGAGAGAGGTCAAGGGGTCACATGAGAACACAAACACATTAAACTCTTACCCTGGGTAAATGGTGATCCTTATTGGTTCATTAGACTCTTACCCTGGGTAAATGGTGGTCCTTATTGGTTCATTAGACTCTTACCCTGGGTAAATGGTGGTCCGTATTGGTTCATTAGACTCTTACCCTGGGTAAATGGTGGTCCTTATTGGTTCATTAGACTCTTACCCTGGGTAAATGGTGGTCCTTATTGGTTCATTAGACTCTTACCCTGGGTAAATGGAGGTCCTTATTGGTGCATTAGACTCTTACCCTGGGTAAATGGAGGTCCTTATTGGTTCATTAGACTCTTACCCTGGGTAAATGGAGGTCCTTATTGGTTCATTAGACTCTTACCCTGGGTAAATGGAGGTCCTTATTGGTTCATTAGACTCTTACCCTGGGTAAATGGTGGTCCTTATTGGTTCATTAGACTCTTACCCTGGGTAAATGGTGGTCCTTATTGGTTCATTAGACTCTTACCCTGGGTAAATGGTGGTCCTTATTGGTTCATTAGACTCTTATCCTGGGTAAATGGTGGTCCTTATTGGTTCATTAGACTCTTACCCTGGGGTAAATGGTGGTCCTTATTGGTTCATTAGACTCTTACCCTGGGTAAATGGTGGTCCTTATTGGTTCATTAGACTCTTACCCTGGGTAAATGGTGGTCCTTATTGGTTCATTAGACTCTTACCCTGGGTAAATGGTGGTCCTTATTGGTTCATTAGACTCTTACCCTGGGTAAATGGTGGTCCTTATTGGTTCATTAGACTCTTACCCTGGGTAAATGGTGGTCCCTGGTGGTTCTTGCGGTTCTCTCGATGGCGTCAGTGGAAGAAGGGTTGGCGCTGCGTGGTTCACTCTGACTCAGCCTCTTTGAGCGGATCACATCTGTTCCAACAGAGAGAAGACAACATGATGATGTGAGTAATTCGTATAGTACAAACACACACACGGCAGACACGTTTACGCACGCACGCACGCACGCACGCACGCACGCACGCACGCACGCACGCACGCACGCACGCACGCACGCACACACGCACGCACGCAGGTTCCCTGGCACAAAATATTTTCTAACGGGGCTCCGCGCTCTGATATAAAATAGTGTGCATTTTGCATCCCAAAACGCAGTTTATAGTTAAGGGACACAATAAAACAACGACCTCTGCATCCACGGGATGCACTACTGTACTACTGTACTGTTTTTTATTCTAGTTTATTTTGCTAGCTTTAGTTATATAATAATCATTTCTTCTTCTGTTTTCTACTTTGAATATAACTGCAATTTGTAAAAATGGCAAAAATATGACACCTAACGTCGTTGAAGTGGGACTCATCAAATGCCCCTGGGACTCATCTAAAAGACCAGCCCTGCATCCTGGGACTCATCTAAAAGACCAGCCCTGCATCCTGGGACTCATCTAAAAGACCAGCCCTGCATCCCGGGACTCATTACATTACATTACATTTACATCACTGCAAGATGCCGAAACAAACTTTTAATTTACACTATAGGACAAACAGACAAAACACTGTGTTATTGTGTTCTATATGAGTCACTCGTATAGAACACCAACGCTGCACGTCTTGCACATCGTGCCTCCTCTCCAAACGCCCTCCGCACAACCATTCATCTGCGACTGAGACGCACGGTACGTGGCAGATCGAGAGAGAGAGTTGTGTTGTGTGTTCTATTCAACGCTCTGTGAAACATTAGCGTCATCCACCCGCGGTTGTTTGCAGCTCCAGTATGACTCTTTGGCAACGCACAAACTAACATCAGATTTATGCTGTCGCCTCGACCCCCCCCCCCCCCCCCCCACCCCCCCAAATGACTAAGCACTCGCTGACGGTCTCAAAGCCTACTGCGCTGTTGTACATGGACTTTAATTGTCTGTTTTAACAGTTATACATACATTATATATATATATAAAATGTGTGTGTGTGTGTGTGTGTGTGACCAGATTGACATGAAGGAACGAGGTAATAAATCACTGTCAATCAAACCAGCATCAGAGACTAAATAAACATACAGAAACGGCAGGAATGCTATAATAATCACATTACTGAATGCAATAATGAACTTATACATTTGTCAAGGACACACACTGGCACTGCAATGCTGCATAATAATGAAAGTTCCTATAGCGGAGACGAGTGAACTAATTGGACTTGCATTCACCGCTCCCACACTGGAATGATGACCCACAATGCATTGCACACTTAGGTAGCAGGTACAATGCTCTGAACAGTTCTTAAAGGGGAATTCCACTCATTTTCAACATTTTACTATGTCATTAATATACCTTAAAGCTCTATAAAAAAAAGTCCCCCCATTCTGTGTTTCATTCTAATGATTTCTTTCAGACCTCCAGTTCTAGGAAACACAGAATGGGGGGACTTTTTTATTATTTCCACACAACAGCTTTAAGTTATATTAATGACATGGTAAAAGGTTGAAAATGAGTGGAATTCCCCTTTAAGGTGGTACTCGACTTATATTATCTTTGGAGCCTTTCTAACAAGCTTGTAGATCTGCAATTTTTCAACAGCTAATGCTTGAAACGCGTCCTTGAAACGGGTTAAGAGAAACATGGCGTGCTGTAGGTCTAGTGTAGTGTGAACGCGGTCACTGGCAGCCACCCACGGCTCTCTGTGCTGGTGTGAAAACAGACGCGGCAGCGTGGGGGCTTTAATGTCCTCGGAGGTGTGATCTCTCATCTCCGAGTGTGTCTCTAATAAGTCATCAGATTGCCTCCCGCCCTCTGCTGAGCGGAGCGCAGCCGCAGCCCAGGGGTTAAAGGCGCTTTATGATCTATGAATACGCTGACCTGCACTTTTAATTGCATTAGACCGCAGTGCTAATCCCCGGAGGGCTGTGGTGGTGCTGCTGCACGTTATGACATTCATATCCTAGGATGACAGTGGTTCCCAAACATTTTCTTGTCAAGGACCCCCCGAATTGACACTAATTAGCCCCCATTACAAGATATATGCCTGCAGGGACCCCCATAAGAGAGATTTTGACGGCTCTAGCAGTGATTCTCACCATTTTAATGTCAAGGACCTCCCAGTTTGACATGCATTAGGCTACGGACCCCCATTTAATGTTTCTATCTCTTAGATCCCCAATTTATATTGTAAAATCAATGCTGATTTAACTCTGAGAGTGTACAAATGGAACCAAATGGACCCCCTGGAACTCCCTCAAGGACCCCTGGGGGTCCCCGGACCCCACTTTGGGAACCACTGTCCTATGAAACAAAAAGGACAGGATCGGCCAATCTGTCCGAAAATAGCAGGGTTTTCTTTTTGTCCACAGAATCTCACTGTAATTTCAACATTTTGAACAACATATTTTCAGATGGTGGTCAGCAGCAAATTACATATAATTCTGGGGGGTCCTTGACATGAAAGAGGTCGAGCACCACTGACATAGAAACATAGGTTTTTCAGAAAACTGGATTTAAATAATTCATTCAATTCATGCAGGAAAAAGAAAAATCAATGAAAAATGACTTCAGAGCAGAGACGGCTCTATACAGTACTCTACAGTAAATACATTATTCATATTGTGCAACCTTGAGACGAGAAGAGCGTTTTACGGCTATCAATGAAAACACTTTGAACTGCAGAGTGGAGTAAAGAACTAAACGCTTCTTAGACAAACCAATACATGGTAAATAAAATAGAGTGCGGCGAGATTAAACACATTAAACTAATTACTGACTTGAAGACTTCCTAATAATGACCCCATGAGGTGAAATTTAATATGCAGACTCTTAAAGATGTTTTTACGGGTGTGTGTGTGTGTGTGTGTGCGTGCGTGCGTGCGTGCGTGCGTGCGTGCGTGCGTGCGTGCGTGCGTGCGTGCGTGCGTGCGTGCGCAGCAAATGCTTTTATTTAGTCACAGTCCTTTAAATGTCTACGACTAAAATGTCATTCAGTTTTAGTCATATTTTAGTCATCTGAAATGTTTTAATAGTTAGTCTAGTTTCAGTCGACTAAATATCATACGATTTTCAGTCGACGAAATTGGCAATATATTTAGTCTTATCGTTTTAGTCATCTTAGCTATGAAATCCACACTGACCTATTCATCCCATCGTTTCGTGAGTGAGAATGTTTTGGTGCAGGACAGAAAGTCTGAGTCCCAACCCGCCCCACCGCTTTTTTCCCCATACTGTACATGTTTTTCCCCCCCTTTCTTTATATTTTATAGAAGTGTACATTTGTACGTCTCTAAATGTTCTGATGAATTGACAATGCTGGACCATGTTGTAAACAAAAAGCGTTGAGTGCTTAACAGGTTGACTGCGGACCATTTACGGCCGTCTTTCAGGCTAGACTGCCTATGTTTAAAGTTATACCTTTGAACAGCCACTGCACCGACCGCTGAGTTCCTTGAAAATCCACTTTAAAACACATTTTGGGCGGGAACCCCTTTTGGTGTTAGCACTATGTTATGCTTTAGCTATTGAAAAATAGCAGAACGACTGACATAGAAACATAGCTTTTTCAGAAAACTGTCAAGATGTAGAAGACATTTTTAGAATCTGATCTCAGGTCAAAATGGGTTGTTGTAGTGTTGAAAAGTGTTCCAAAAGTGCCGACCACAACAACAGAACGGAGCAGGAATTACCCAGAACACTTTGCACGCCCGGAGCGACAGACCTTTTTGCGATGACGCACGCGTCTCATATCCCATTCTGTCCGGTGGATTAAAACTGATTAAAAACTGGATTAAACAATGAAAACATAACTCGGGCAACTCGCGGATCGCAGGGAACAATTAATTAACTCGAGCAACTTGTGTTTAGAAGTCAAATTGTAATCGTCCACAGTTTTTGTATTGACCTGTGCTTTCATTCTACATACTGTGAAATAAAATGTTCAATCAATCAATCAATCACTCTCACCTGAGGTGGTGGCGGTGGGTTTGGGGAGGCGGCTCTGGCTGCTGAGGAGGGTCTCCGACGTGGGGTCGGACAGGGAGTGGCCCAGGGTCCCAGCGGGTGGCGGCCGGGGGGGGGAGGCAAGGGCAGGCGACTTTTGGGGAGGAGGAGGAGGGAGGAGGAAGGCACTTTGACGTCTGGGTGGTGGGGCGGCGTGGAGGTGGTCGGGTGGAGGTGGTGGGGGGGAGATGAGGGGGGGGTCTCGGCGGCGGTGCAGGTGACCCGCCCGGGGCTGGACTCGGACTTGGGGACGTGGTGGGAGGAGCCACCGCCGCCGCGACTGCCGGCGCCGCGGGCGACAGAGTCGGGGAGGGGGAAGGTGCCGATGCCGCTGTCCAGGGTCCTCATCTGACAGCCCCCCGAGCCTAGAGGGGGAGGGGGAGGGGAGGGGGGGGGGGAAGGGAGGGGTGGGGAGGGGGGAGGGGTCAGGACACGGGGAGGAGAGAGGTGTGATGATGATGATGATGTCACAGCCAAGGGAAAAGCAAGAAGGACGGAGGAACAATCGACGTGGGAAATCGTGGGGCATCGTGTGTGTGTGTGTGTGTGTGTGTGTGTGTGTGTGTGTGTGTGTGTGTGTCTGTCTGTCTGTCTGTCTGTCTGTCTGTCTGTCTGTCTGTCTGTCTGTCTGTCTGTCTGTCTGTCTGTGTCTGTCTGTGTGTGTGGGTGGCGGGGGGGTTGTGTAAAGTGCAGTAGTATTGTAGTTCTGTAGTATTGTAGTTCTGTAGTAGTTCTGTAGTATTGTAGTTCTGTAGTAGTGTAGTTCTGTGGTATTGTAGTTTTGAGGTATTGTAGTATTGTAGTTCTGTAGTATTGTAGTTCTGGGGTGGTTCTGTAGTATTGTAGTTCTGTAGTAGTGTAGTTTTGAGGTATTGTAGTATTGTAGTTTTGAGGTATTGTAGTATTGTAGATCTGTAGTATTGTAGTTTTGAGGTATTGTATTATTGTAGTTCTGTACTATTGTAGTTCTGTAGTAGTGTAGTTCTTTAGTATTGTAGTTTTGAGGTATTGTAGTATTGTAGTTCTGTAGTATTGTAGTTCTGTAGTATTGTAGTTCTGTAGTATTGCAGTATTGTAGTTCTGTAGTATTGTAGTAGTGTAGTATATTCCTGTAGTATATTCCTCATTACTCAGTATTGAGGTATTGTAGTATTGTAGTTTTGAGGTATTGTAGTATTGTAGTTTTGAGGTGTTTGTACTTTCCTTTGAGTATATTTATTACAAGCTTGTAGAACTGCTATTTTCAAAAGATTTTTGTGTGTGCATGGTGCGTGTGTGTGTGTGTGTGCACGTGCGTGTATGTGTGGATTCACATGCAGTGGAAGGGGTGGTGGGTAAACAGAACACCTTGAGGGCCAATTAATTACGAGAGAGAGAGAGAGAGAGAGAGAGAGAGAGAGAGAGAGAGAGAGAGACAAGGAATACATTATTATGTCATGTTGATGACATCATAGCCTACTGGTAAACCCTTCATTGTATGACAAAATAGCTAAACTAGAATGTGGCCTCCTGGTGGCGCTATAATAAGCCAATGTGAAAAGGGTGGGATATATTCCTCAGCCTAGTAGGAAGTTCGTCTGTGAAAGATTTCACGTAAATTGCACGCTGCGTTCATGATTTGAGGCTTTTTGTTCAAAACGGGCCAATCCTGCAAACTTTGAAAGCCAATGTTAGCCAATCAGGATGGAATATGAAATATCGGACAGATCTGCCTTGAGCACATGACTATAGAGATACTGTGAAACGATTTGCGGGATTTTTGGACAACAATTGTTTTACAAAAGTCGGCCTCCTGGTGGCGCTATAACAGGCCGTTATGGCCTCACACACACGGACAGAGTGCAAAACATACTCTGGAGACAAGTTTATAGTTTAGTGAACTATAAGGGGACGTCGCAGGGCAACAGCAGTAGCTGTGTGGGGTGAGTTTAGTGAATGATAAGGGGACGTCGCAGGGCAACAGCAGTAGCTGTGTGGGGTGAGTTTAGTGAATGATAAGGGGACGTCGCAGGGCAACAGCAGTAGCTGTGTGGGGTGAGTTTAGTGAATGATAAGGAGACGTTGCAGGGCAACAGCAGTAGCTGTGTGGGGTGAGTGTAGTGAATGATAAGTGGACGTCGCAGGACAACAGCAGTAGCTGTGTGGGGTGAGTTTAGTGAATGATAAGTGGACGTCGCAGGACAACAGCAGTAGCTGTGTGGGGTGAGTTTAGTGAATGATAAGTGGACGTCGCAGGGCAACAGCAGTAGCTGTGTGGGGTGAGTTTAGTGAATGATAAGTGGACGTCGCAGGACAACAACAGCAGTAGCTGTGTGGGGTGAGTTTAGTGAATGATAAGGGGACGTCGCAGGACAACAGCAGTAGCCATGTGTGTGGTGGGAACCACTAGCTAAAAAGGACACTCTGGAAAGTGGAATTGAGTCGTAAAAACAGAGACAAACTACAGCGAGAGGCAACAGAATGAACAGATGGTGAGTCCATTTAGAATACACAGTTTGCAGAGTCCTGACTTGGGGTGGAACAGATGGATTGCCGTTCAGCACAATCCCAAATCCCTGTAAGTGTGAATGATAATGACCGACACTGAGCTAATTACCAAACTCTACACACTTTGACTAAGCGACAGGATTTGGGTAAAAAAAAAAAAAAGGACCCAGTACATTTCTTCACTCTTCAATTAACAAGCTGTTTGTGTGTTGCTGGCTGCAGTGTTATAACCCGTTCAGGACGGGATCCCCTTTTGGTGTTTTTTTTAAAGCATTATGTTATACTTTAGCTGTTAAAAAATAGCAGATCTACAAGCTCATAGCGCGGCACCGAGTGCCGCGCTACGAGCTTGTAGGTCTGCTATTTTTGAAAAATCGTGAAAACGTGGCCGAAATGTTTGAATATATTCTTTCAGAGTTCGTTTTTAGCTCAAATCTTTGCTTCTGGGGGAACAACATATTTTCAGATGGGGGTTGGCGGCCAAATACATATAATTCTAGGGGTCATTGACATGAAATAGTTTGAGAACCACTGACACAGAAACAAAGGATTTTCAAACAAACTTGTTAGGATTTAGAAGACATTTTGTAGAATCTATAGTATCAGGTCTAAATGCGCTAAGCCTTGCACTGTGCCGCACTGCGGAGTCACCCGCGCGGACCGACCCTCGCGCACGCAGACGGCGCCGGCGTGGAGCCGCGTGGCGGTCCGTCGCCTTCCCGCGATTGGCCTCGGAAGAGACGACTCCTTTTTCAAGGTGTCGGTTCTTTTAACATAACATGATGGAGAGATGATATCGTGATATGGCATCATGGCCCAAGCAAAGCACGTGATATAGAGCTCTGGGAGGGAGCAAACCTAGCTTTTTCTATTTTCAAAAGAGGTCGGGTCGATTTCATCAATC
Source organism: Electrona antarctica (assembly GCF_951216825.1). NCBI lineage: Eukaryota > Metazoa > Chordata > Actinopteri > Myctophiformes > Myctophidae > Electrona > Electrona antarctica. Next base: position 21,623,871 of record NC_136803.1, on the reverse strand, counting down.
CCGTCTCCTTGCCCGTAAAGTGCCGTCGTCTTCCCCCCCCCCCCCCCCCCCCCCCCCCCCCCGATAGAGGAGAGGACAGCGAAGAAATGGCTCCTCGTGATGAGCATTTCCCCCGAGCAGCAAATCAAAGTGTTTTTTAACTCTGTGGAATAATAATAATAAGCATTGTCTTTTCCATCCACACTCAAAATGATTCACGTATATTCAGTATATAAAGCTTCCAAAACAAAAACAAAACAAAAGGTTCACCGTGAGGGCAACCATTAAAAGAAATGATCTATTTATTTATGAAGCAAAAAAAGGGCCTAAATGCAACGTTATCCTCAAAGAACTCATGTACAGTACTTCACCCACGGGGGGGTGGGGGGGGGGAGCTCTCCTTGCCGAGAACATTTCATAATTGATGATATTATTTGTATATCTGAGAAGCTGCAGTACAACGTACGTTATTCTGCCTCCTCCAACAAACATATACGGTGCATTCCAACCGATTCACCTCCAGATGTCAAGGCTATAGATGATGTGTTGAGATGAGAGCTATACCAGGTAGTGAACGTAATTCACGCGAGTTCTTTAGCTTTGGGAAAATATTGGGTACCAAATAATAATTTGTATCTATAAAGCCTTACTTATAATGACCTAATTATCTTTTGCAGTCTATTATAGCCTAAAGCAATCATCACACCCGTTCCCAAGACTACTTTCTATTAGAAATCCTTGATATTAATTCTGAACTGGGTAAGACTGCCTTTCATTTCACTTGATCGATTTAACCCATTTTGGGTGGGAACCCCTTCTGGTGTTTTAAACATTATGTTATATAATATATAATAATTTAGCTATTGAAAAATAGCAGATCTACAAGCTCATAGCGCGCCACCGAGTGGCGCACTACGAGCTTGTAGGTCTGCTATTTTTGAAAAATCGTGAAAATGTGCCTGAAATCTTTGAATATATGTTCTTTCAGAGCGAGTTTTTAACTCAAATCTTTGCTACCGAGAGGGTCCCTGGAACTACATATTTTCAGATGGGGGTCAGCGGCCAATGTCATATATATTTGGGGTTCCTTGACATGAATATGTTTGAGAACAACTGACATAGAAACATGTTCAGGAAAGACATTTTTTAAATTTCGACGTCAGGTCTAAATGGGTTAAATGTCTTGTTTGGAATAATTTGACATATAGCTGTACTTGTTCAATCTGAATTGTTTATTTTATTATATTTTATTCTTGTAATGTGTTCAATAATGTTTGTCATGTACAGTGTAATCAAAGCGTCATTGTAAAAGAGAGCTGGTTCTCAATTGACTTCCCTGAATAGATAAAGGTGAAAGAACGAAAATGCAACCTTGACCTTCTGCTTCTTTGTCACTATAAGCCTGAAGCCAACACAAGAGATTGCATAACAAGCCCCACAGTGATTCTACACACAGATGGAGGGCCATGACGTTCTCTCCAAAAGCCCTCGAATATGACGGAATATATATGATTAAGGATTACTGTGATTACGGTACACTTAGCTCATATTTCGCAGCATAGCTGTAACGTTCCCTAGCCCCTTTATGAGTCAGAGCCCCCCCTTCTCTGAACTAATAAAGTATTCAATCAATCAAACTAAATCTATATCCAACTATACCCTGGGTGTATTAAAGCTATTGATAGAATTAATGCTCCCATATATAAGCCATGCTACATGACTCGAGAAGGCATTAGGGGCAAATGCACAGCTAGACGATAAGTAATCACAGCTGAAACCTTTATGAGACATTTAATTCACATACAGAGTAGATGTGCTTAGCTGGCAGAAATGTAAAAATGCCATATAGTTTAATTAGAATAGAGGAACGATTAAGCATAAGATCTGGCCCCGGTCCACCACAGGAGGTTCGTTTCCACTGCCGCTTGGAGACTGGCCCGTGTCAAAACTATTTGGTGGAATAATTTGACAACTGTGCAACTAATTCACTAATAGCACATTTTCCTTTTCACTGCAGGAGCAAAGAAAAGTTGAAGAAACTATAACCCCTAGCTGGTAGAGAGGGATACGTTTCCAACAGCCCCCGAACGCTGCTTATGTAACGATAGAAAGAAAGAAATTAATACAAAAATAAACTAAACAAAATTACTTTTACGCCCTAAAGAACTTTATTGTTACCGCAGAGATGAAAACTCATCTCTGAGCAGTGTCGATTTTTTACAGCAACATTTAGAGTTTTAGTCATAGTATCGAATAGATTTAATTTAGTTTTTAGTCACATTTCAGTCACCTGGAATGTTTTAGTTAGTTTTAGTTAGTCTAGTTTTAGTCGACTGCATATCACAAGATTTTTGTCGACTAAATCTATAGTTGATTTAGTCGACTACAAGCTCACAATGTTGTGAGCTTGTAGATCGGCTATTGTCAGCATGCAAACAAGGGTAAAATGACTTGTCTTTTAGGCCTACTTATACTGGATCTCTTCATGGTCCACTTGTCCATTTTAGTCTAGTTTTGATTTATTGACGAAATTGTCAATATATTCTAGTCTTAGTTCTAGTCATCGTAGCTTAGTTTTCATGTTGTTTCCATTTAGTTTGTCAGTGAAAAAAGGTAGTCGACGAACAATTTTCGTCATAGTAGTCGATGAAATCAACACAATGCGGTTGACAGCCAAGGCCTAAAACATTCCACTGAGTGGTAAAGTGTGGCGCAATGAAGCATCCAGTAAACAGCCAATTATGCCAACCTTCCATTCTCCAGGCGGAACTGCAAACATTGCTGTGTGTGTGTGTACACTAAAGCAGCCAGTAAGTAGTGCTCATCATAATTATTGTCAGGGATTATTCATTCAAATTGCCTGCAACTCATTCAAACGCTCAGAATCAAATTTGACGGTTTGACCCCGGCCGTGACACAGCAATCACTGACTAGCACACCTCTGTGTGACCCCAATCATTTATCCACACTTATGGGGTATAATTATTGCAGTGGACAAAATCTGTTAACCCATTGAGACCTGAGGACGATTCTACTAATGCCTTCTAAATCCTGACCTCATGCTTCTATGCCAGTCGCTCTCAAACATTTTCATGTCAAGGACCCCAAAAAATATATGAAATTGGCCACGGCCGACCCCCATCTGAGAATATGTTTTTTCCAGGGACCCACCCAGAAGCAAAGATTTGAGTTAAAAACGTTCACTGTGCACTACATTTTCACAATTTTTCAAAAATAGCAGAACTACAAGCTCGTATCACGGCACACGGTGCCGCGCTACAAGCTTGTAGATCTGCTATTTTTCAATAGCTAAAGTATAACATAATGCTTAAAACACCAAAAGGGGTTCCTGCCCAAAATCTGTTAAACAGTTAAACCCTATATGCTGTACTCATGGACCAGAGTACCCCAAGAGTAACCCTCCATTTTCCTTGTGTTCTACAGCAGTACAAACAGGCCTTACCTATCATGTGTTCTAGTATAGTCTACAGCAGTACAAACAGGCCTTACCTATCATGTGTTCTAGTATAGTCTACAGCAGTACACAGGCCTTACCTATCATGTGCTCTAGTATAGTCTACAGCAGTACACAGGCCTTACCTATCATGTGCTCTAGTATAGTCTACAGCAGTACACAGGCCTTACCTATCATGTGCTCTAGTATAGTCTACAGCAGCACACAGGCCTTACCTATCATGTGCTCTAGTATAGTCTACAGCAGTACACAGGCCTTACCTATCATGTGCTCTAGTATAGTCTACAGCAGTACACAGGCCTTACCTATCATGTGCTCTAGTATAGTCTACAGCAGCACACAGGCCTTACCTATCATGTGCTCTAGTATAGTCTACAGCAGCACACAGGCCTTACCTATCATGTGCTCTAGTATAGTCTACAGCAGTACACAGGCCTTACCTATCATGTGCTCTAGTATAGTCTACAGCAGTACACAGGCCTTACCTATCATGTGCTCTAGTATAGTCTACAGCAGCACACAGGCCTTACCTATCATGTGCTCTAGTATAGTCTACAGCAGCACACAGGCCTTACCTATCATGTGCTCTAGTATAGTCTACAGCAGTACACAGGCCTTACCTATCATGTGTTCTAGTATAGTCTACAGCAGTACAAACAGGCCTTACCTATCATGTGTTCTAGTATAGTCTGCAGTACAAACAGGCCTTACCTATCATGTGTTCTAGTATAGTCTACAGCAGTACAAACAGGCCTTACCTATCATGTGTTCTAGTATAGTCTACAGCAGTACAAACAGGCCTTACCTATCATGTGCTCTAGTATAGTCTACAGCAGTACACAGGCCTTACCTATCATGTGTTCTACAGCAGTACACAGGCCTTACCTATCATGTGTTCTAGTATAGTCTACAGCAGTACACAGGCCTTACCTATCATGTGTTCTAGTATAGTCTACAGCAGTACAAACAGGTCTTACCTATCATGTGTTCTAGTATAGTCTACAGCAGTACACAGGCCTTACCTATCATGTGTTCTAGTATAGTCTACAGCAGTACACAGGCCTTACCTAGCATGTGTTCTAGTATAGTCTACAGCAGTACACAGGCCTTACCTAGCATGTGTTCTAGTATAGTCTACAGCAGCACACAGGCCTTACCTATCATGTGTTCTACAGCAGTACACAGGCCTTACCTATCATGTGTTCTAGTATAGTCTACAGCAGTACACAGGCCTTACCTATCATGTGTTCTAGTATAGTCTACAGCAGTACAAACAGGCCTTACCTATCATGTGTTCTAGTATAGTCTACAGCAGTACAAACAGGCCTTACCTATCATGTGTTCTAGTATAGTCTACAGCAGTACAAACAGGCCTTACCTATCATGTGTTCTAGTATAGTCTACAGCAGTACAAACAGGCCTTACCTATCATGTGCTCTAGTATAGTCTACAGCAGTACAAACAGGCCTTACCTATCATGTGTTCTAGTATAGTCTACAGCAGTACAAACAGGCCTTTCCTATCATGTGTTCTAGTATAGTCTACAGCAGTACAAACAGGCCTTTCCTATCATGTGTTCTACAGCAGTACAAACAGGCCTTACCTAGCATGTGTTCTACAGCAGTACACAGGCCTTACCTATCATGTGTTCTTGGCGAGTGGGCTCTGGGACGAGGGCCTCTTCATTTTCAGCCCTCGGGCTGATCTTCTGAGTCACGATAAAAGTCTGAGGGCGAAATGACAAGACGTTGAACATTAATTCCCCCGACGGAAGATCTTTCGATTCCAATTGACATCGTCATGGTAACAGAATTACCACCACTTTGGACTCAAAACGTGTTCTGCCTGGTATGTACGTACTAGTGTTCATGTGCGACGTGTCAATGATCAATCTGCGTCCGGCGGTTTCAGAGTACAGGGAACAATCTTCAGCGTAAAATTACGAAGGCAACTACATTATACCTGATTATTTCTAGATGGGCATTTAACCGAGTCTTGTAGGTTAAATATCATATTTTAATTTGAGATGGGGGTCGGCGGCCAAATACATATAATTCTGGGGCTCCTTGACATGAAATAGTTTGAGAACAAACTGATATAGATTTTTTTTTCTCCAGAAAACAAACTGTTATGATTTAGAAGAAGACAATTTTGTAGAATCTGGTGCCAGGTCTAAATGGATTAAAAACCGTCTGGCACCGTGCCGATGGATTTCGCAGTGTCTATTGCCAAAGCACACTTCACCGCAGTTAATGTGACTCCTTTCGCTTTGAAATGTATTAACCCATTTTGACCTGAGATCAGATTCTAAAAATGTCTTCTACATCCTGACAGTTTTCTGAAAAAGCTGTGTTTCTATGTCAGTCGTCCTTCGATTTTTCAAAAATAGCAGACCTACAAGCTCGTAGCACGCCACTCGGTGGCGCGCTATGAGCTTGTAGATCTGCTATTTTTCAATAGCTAAAGCATAACATAATGCTAACACCAAAAGGGGTTCCCGCCCAAAATGGGTTAAGTAAGTAATAACCTAATTGATGCACTCGGCACTGTGCCTTGCTATAAATTGGTTTATAATTAAAGAAATGCGTTGTGATGGGGTTGATGTATTAGGCGCACGCTAGCTCACGAGGCACCCTTTCTCTGGTGTCTGTATGTCTGTGGGGGGAAGACACAGGCGAGAGGCATTATAATGGCCTCTTTGTTAACACCACGAACGCCCGGGGGTATTTAGGACCATTAAATCAGAGCGCCCAGCGATTCGCAGCAACGGAGCACATTTAGCGACGCACCAGGCGCTATCCCGGACGTAGCTGAAGGAGCTAGATGTAGCCAAAACACCCCCGAGGCGATCGACAACAACGGGTGGTATGATTAATTCTAACGCGACTAGCGACGGGACCGCGACGGCCCGTCTAAAACATAATCTTTCATTGGAATTGGACGGAATGATTTAGATCAAGAGTTATTCACGTTTTAAGATTTTCGGTCTCATGCGCTAAAATGGGGAGGGGGGGGGGCATTTTGGATGACATTGAATGTTGCCCAACAGACGCTCCCAGCCTGTGGAAGCGATGCGCTCGTTTTTTTGTTATCAATAAAGTTCCGTCCTTTTATTAATCTCCGTCCTGAGCGTCGAGCGTTGCTATTTGATAGGACGGAGAACCCCGTTTATGCCGCTCGGGGTGTTAAATTGAGTTCTGTGTGATAAGAGGAGTCCTCTTCCACGCTATCGAGGGCCCACATCGCCTGGATTAGGTTTCCTCACATAGTGCAGCCAGCGAGACGTGCTCATCTCCCACCATATTCCTCTCTTTTGTCTTTTACTTTCCGGCGTCCTCTACTGTCTCACCCTCTGTCTAGATCAGGGGTTCTCAACACGTGGGTCGCGACCCCTCGGGGGAGTCCCCAAATTATTAAAATAAAATAAAAAAAATTATATATATATATATATATATATATATATATATATATATTCTTTTTTTTGCAACTGAATGGCTGGAAAATGGAAATGAAGAGTTTACATAGTACACATAGTACATGCATAGTACATTTCCTAAAAGATTATATCTGGTTTCAGTATTCATTCATTTATGATATATATTTTCCTCTATTATTAAGGTTATTTTTGCAGTCAGTTTGTATTGGGGTGCGGGTGTTAAAATGAATTAACCCTAGAGCACTATAAACACGGGTTATTTTCACCCGGACGATTATATTTTTGTCATTTTCATAATGTTCTCACGCGTGCCCTAGGAATGGGTGGAGCAAAGCAGAAGTTCCCAACTTCATTTCTCTTTTTTTAGAATATATATAAAAAAATAAAAAAAAATAAAAGATACCCACCGCCGTATCAGTGCAGATCTCCATCATGTCGCCTCTCATTTCGGCAGCCAGCGTCGGGCCCAGGGAGTCACCGCCCTTCACAGACGACCTGCGAGGGAATGGACGCACACGCACACGCACACGCACACGCACACACACACACACACACACACACACACACACACACACACACACACACACACACACACACAGATTTGATCAGTTCGACGGCTCTCTGCAGTGACGTCCTCTTTTATCAAGAGTCTGCAGGCAGAGAGAGAGAGAGAGTGAACCCTGCCTGTCGATATGTCTCATTGACCCCCCCCCACCCCCCCCCCTTCCACTCCTCTGTCGCTCACAAAAAATACATTGACGCACACCGTACACTCTGTTACACGCACACACGCACACACGCACGCACACACGAGCGAGCGCAGTGGCGGAAAAAGTACTCACATGTTTTAATTAAGTAAAAGCATCAATACTTCAATGTAGAAATACTCCGTACCAAGTAAACGTCCGGAATTAAATATGTACTCGAGTAAAAGTGCAAAAGTGTGAAAATAGCAGATCTACAAGCTCACAAAGCGTCGCGATGTGAGCTTGTAGATCTGCTATTTTCGTAGGGGCCCGAAATGTACATAGGGCTGACGTTGTTAATGTATGTTTTGTATTAATAATCAAAATGTACAAAGTAACTAGTAACTGAAGTTGTCAAATAATGTTAGTGCAGTAAAAGAACAATATATTAGATATTATATTATAGTTCTATTATAGAGCTATATCTAATAGCGATGCACCTTGCATGATGCACATGCACTGGCATGTAGACAGGCAGACACATTGAATGTTAATCCATTTTGGACTGAGGTCGATAAAAAAAAAGGCTTCTAAATCTTAACATTCTTCTGAAAAACCTATGTTTCTATGTCAGTGGTGCTCAATCTTTTTCATGTCAAGGACCCCCAGACTTATCTCCATTGGACCACGGACCCCCCATCTTAAAATATGTAGTTCCAGGGACCCGCCAGAAGCAAATACTTTAGTTCAAAATGTTCGCTCTGAAATATATATTCTTTTTTTTTTCTTTTTTTTTTTAAGATATATTTTTTGCGGCTTACGCCTTTTATTGGTTTTTGAAGGGACAGACAGTAGGCTGACAGGAAACGGGAGAGAGATGGGGGAAGACATGCAGTAAAGGCCGTGTCGGGCTCGGGAGTCGAACCCGCGGCACACTGCGACTGGATTACCAGTCGGGTGCCCAGACGGTTACGCCACCGCCTGGGCCTGAAATATATATTCAATGATTTACGCCACATTTGAACGATTTAAAAAAAATAGCAGACCTACAAGCTCGTAGCGCGCCACTCGGTGGCGCGCTATGAGCTTGTAGATCTGCTATTTTTCAATAGCTAAAGTATAACATAATGCTTGAAACACCAACAGGGGTTTCCGCCCAGAATGGTTTAAACACTTTGTCGAGGTCCCCTGGGAAGCCTTCAGCTACCACTGACAGATTATCGTCTGAAAACTGCTCGCGATAACGACAATGTGCCGGTGGCGACTTGAGTGGCCAATCAGTTCCTTGAAGGGTGTGTGTGATGTGTGTGTGTGTGTGTGTGTGAAGCGTTCCCCTGACGGAGAAGGTACTTCAAGCGAACACGACTGGCGGCGTCTTGAGATTCTCGTCTACAAACAGCTGGCGACAACAAACGTCAAATTCATGACGGGTTTTAGAGTCTCGAGACCATGTTGTTTAGCAGACAGACAGACAGCTGTGATGTTGTTTAACCCATTTAGACCTGATCTCAAAATTTTAAAAAAATCTTCTAAATCCTCCAGTTTTCTGAAATAAATATTTTCACGATTTTTCAAAAATAGCAGACCTACAAGCTCGTAGCGCGCCACTCGGTGGCGCGCTATGAGCTTGTAGATCTGCTATTTTTCAATAGCTAAATTATAACATAATGTTTAAAACACCAAAAGGGGTTCCCTCCCAAAATGGTTTAGAGCCGAGCGAAGGGTCATGTTATATTTTTGATAGCATGAAACAGATGGCTGAGAGTGAGAGTGACATTTGGCAGCATCGTCAAAATCCTCGCAACAATGCGTCAAAATGTGTCATTCGGATTTCACACTATAACAATTGTCTATTGTTCTATTGTATAGAACGTAAAAAAAAAAATACAATCGTATAGAACTAAAAGGATTCGGGTAAAAAACTTTTCAAAGTTTTGGTTAATTCATCAAATGTTTGTGAATAAAAATCACACCCGCGTGAACTTAAGTGAAGGGCGCTCTTATCACATCATCATCATCATCTCATTCCGGCGAATTATAATTTGCGTCCTCACCTTCGTCTTAAGTCTGTGTTTACGCAATGTTTGTGTTTACGCAAACACTAAAAAAACTGGCCATTCATTATCAATGGCATTTAATGTTTGTGTTGGGACAATGTTTGTGTTTACATGCAGCCTTAACCCATTTAGACCTGAGGACGATTCTACAAATGTCTTCTAAATCCTGACAGTTTTCTGAAAAACCCCATGTTTCCCATGTCAGTCGTTCTCAAACTATTTCATGTCAAGGACCCCCAAAAATTATATGTAATTGGCCGCAGACCCCATCTGAAAATATGTAATTCCAGGCCCCCCCCCCCCCCCCCCCAGAAACAAAGATTTGAGTTAAAAACATTTTGCTCTGCACATTTTCAGGAATTTTCAAAAAATAGATCTACAAGCTCACAGCACGGCACTCGGTGCCGCGCTATGAGCTTAGTAGATCTGCTATTTTTCAACAGCTAAAGTATAACATAATAATGCTAGCGCCCTCACAAAACTATATATAGTTTATATTTATACACTGACCTGCCAAGGAAGTCCTTCATGAACTGGTCTTTACCAAAGTAGGCCGTGGTGCAGTGGATCTGAGTGGCGATCTGGCCCATCTGGATGTTGCACTGGTCCATGATGGAGCTCAGCTTGTTGTTGGCCTCGTGGCTCAGGTTCTGCTCCTCGGGGCTGTCTTTACACTCGTTCTTCTTCTTGTCCTTCTTCTTGTCGGCCTTGGCCTGCTTGCCGCCGCCGAGCACGGAGCCGATGGTCTTCAGCTCCTTTCCCTTGTTGCTGGGGGAGGAGGAGGAGGAGGAGGGATCGCCTTTCTTGGCGCCGCTCAGCGCAGGCAGCTTGCTCCTGCGCAGGCCGAACCAGTTGGCCAGCGAGGGCCCCGTCTTCTGCTTGGTCTCCGTCACCTTCTCCTGTTGTTCCTGCTGGCATTTCTGCAGGTTCTCCTCGATCCCCATCATGACCTTCTCCTCGATGGTGCAGGCCGTCGCCGTCGGACTGAGCGCTTTCTTCTCCTCCACGACGTCTGGAACTACTTCGTTCGAGGAGGAGGAGGAGGGGGAGCACGTTTGGGCTTTGATGATCCAGCTCACGTCCGGTTTAGTGACGGGGCTTGTTGCTACATCGGTCAAAAGTAGAGTGGAGTTGGGGTCACGGACGTGAGAGGATGGAGACTGAAACTGTGGATAGGATGTGACCTTGGCCGGCTTTCTGGAGTTCTTCAAGCCGATCCTGTCCGTAATGGGTAAGCTACGAGCTTCTTTCTGTGGCTGGGGAGGGGTGATTACCTCCCCCTTCATCGTGCTTTGCGACCATTCCACTTTATTGGGCCCTGATTTAGACGTTCTGTCGGGGAGTATGCCATGGCTGTTGTTGCAGGACCCCGGCAGGCCTCCGTAAAGGCTCAGCCGGTTCCTGGAACGATGGGCAGGGCTCTCGGCAGACGCGACGCCACAGGGTACCTCCATGGAGCTCTGCCTCGACAGGGAGTTCCCCCTCTCGCCGGAGTTGGTGATAATCTGAGTTCGGATTTTGCCCGACGACGACGGCCCGTTGTCTGGCGCGCCGACGTTGGGTTTCTCCATGTAGTTGGTGCTGAAGCTCTGGCTGCGGGCCTTCGCCCCGTTCATCCCCAGAGCCGGCTTCAGGTGAGGTTTGGTGGTGACGGAGATGGACCTGGAGAAAAGCTGGCTGCCCCTCTTCCCTTTATCACACGCCTCCCCGCCCTCCTCCTCGAGCAGCACAGCGCCGAGCGCCGCCTCCCCTTCCAGTGATCTGCCCTGGAGGACGTCACCTTGCCCCTCCGCGACGGAGGTCATGGGCGACGAATCCATACTATACTCGGGTTGCAGCGGGCCGTCGCACTGGGTGGAGGCGTTGAAGGTCACCGTTTCCCTGGACGCCGAGTTGATGTGATCTTTCTCGCTTTTTTGGCCCGCCACAGACTGGCCGCTCTTGTGCGCGGGGGGAGATTTCAGAAAGGCTTTGAATCCCATGGGGATGCGAGTCTTTGAGCTTCTTTCTACAGCATTGGGGGACGTCACAGCAGAGATGCATGGCGGGCCGGCTACAGTTACTACTAGCTTGCTGTCCTGCGGCTCCGTGTTACACGGAGGCTGGTCCTGAAGTGACCCGGGTGGACCAGCGGAGGAGGTCTTGTGTGTTGGCTGTTCGTGGACCGACCCCCTCTTGCTCACAAACGACGGGCCCTGCAGCGAGGTGCCACGGAGGGCGCCGTAGGGGGGCGGGCCGTTCTTGGAGCCTTTCGGCGGTGCAGCGTGTTCAGACTCCGGAGGAGGACATCCTGAGGTTGCGGAGGAGGAGGAGAGGTAGTGCTTGACGGGCGCCGTCCGCTTGTAAGTGCCTTTGCTCTGGGTCGTGGCGGCGGCGGCGGGGGATTTGGGGAGGAGGTTCTGACCCGTCGTCTTGTCGGCCAGCTTTTGAGGTGCAAGGGCGGTCCCGTAACCCGCGTCAAAGTCCACGGCGTCGGCGTGGCCCTTGACGGGGAGCGTGGCTTGCATATTATTTGGTACGGGAGGCGGGTGGTAGCTCGGGGGAGGTCCCCTCACAGTGGTGGGTGCAGCGGGTGCTTTATGTGCCTGAGGAGACCCTCCCTCGTAGTTGGGTCTGATCAGCAGGGAGGTGCTGCGCCCCGGGGGCAGCGGGGGCGACGGAGACCTGAGTTTGTTTTGTTTGCTGGTGGTTTCACAGTGTTGGTCTCGGGTGGGCTGCTCGGTGCCCACGTTGTCGTTGTCCACGTGCTGCTCCAGATGATGGTGCCTCCTGGATGGCAGTGGCGAGCCAGAGGCGACGCCGCACTTGCTCCAGAGTTTGGCGTTGGCGGCTTTGGGGCTCTGAGCGCTGCAGCTTCCTCCCCCCGAGGAGGGTTTGATGTACCTGGACAGTTTGACGGGAGGGGACGAGGGTGATAGTTTCTCCTGGCTTACGTTCACCGCGTTGCCCGCGGGTTCAGTGGAGGAACCTTTAGAGACCCGTAGCGGAGATGCCGACGGCTTGTTCCGTGTGCCGGGTATCTTGGAGCCGTTGGACTTGGAGGCGGCGGTGGAGTCACCGATGATGACGGGAGGGATGGGGTGGCCTCTGTTAGCGCGCGCGCTCAGCGGTTTGATCAGTTTCTTTTGCGGCGGCAGATGTACCGACCGCTCCGCGCTGCCTTCGCTACTATTGCTCGCTTTGGGAGCCTTACTCGGCTTACTCTGAAACTCCGATGGCTTTTCCGGGGATTCGAGCACGCCATAGTTCCTCCCGTTGCCTCCTCCTTTCTGTCTGGTCGGCCTCTCTTGGGACACCGGTCGCGTGCAGCCCACCGCCGCCACTCTGCTATTTGGAATGTCATTGCGAGGCCCGGCGGCGCCAGTGGAAAGTGTCTGAGTGCTTAGTTCAATAGGCTGTCCGTCTGCGTCAAATATCGCCATGAGGCTCTCCTCAGACTTGGCGAACTGACCCTGACCCGCCGACCCCCCGCTGGGTTCCTTGATCAGGCTGAAAGGCCTGGGCCTCCCGTCGGCCGACTGTGTCCGTCCCGGGTCTCTCCTCCAGCACGGGGTCACTAACAGCTTGGTGGGCCCCCTGGACGGCCTCTGGGCCTCCAAGGCAGGCTCCAGGGGGTCTTCCGGGTCCGACGAGTGGTTGGGAACCTCGGGGTCAGCAGAAGCAGCAGCAGCAGGCGGGACGTGGCGGTGGAGTTTGGTGGGTTTGGAGAACGCCGAGGCCCGCCCCACCCCTCCTCCGAGTCCCCCGGAGAGGAAGCTGCTGATGAAGCTCATCAGCCTCTCGGGGCGCTCTTTGGAGTCGTAGCCGGAGGGCGGAGGGCGCTTAGCGTCGTCGGGACCACCCGCCCCGACCACGTCCCCCCCGTCGCTCACGCCGTTGTCCTGCGGCCCCTCCCAGCTGCACAGACTTTCCGAGGTGCTGCGCGAGAGCCTCGTCTGACAACCGGACAACCAGCTGTCTCTGCACGGGACGCTGTCGTCGTCCCCCCTCTGGCGCCCGGCGTGATGCGCCGCCGCCGCCGATTCGTCGTCCGCGTCATCAGAGTCATACGAAAACCTCTTGACGATGGCGGCGCCCGCGCCCCCGAACCCCAAGGAGACCACGGCTCGGCCCACGTACGCCCCGTGGGGCTTGCAGACCCCCTTGCCGCCGCCGCTGCTCTTGATGCCCAGCGAGTAGATGCCCTCGTTGGAGTCCATGCAGTCCTTCTCCCCCCCGCCGCCCGACCGGGACACCCCCCGGGAGGACGCGGAGGAGCTCCTCCGGTGCTTCCTCCTCTGGAGCTTGCGCAGGCCCTCCAGGATGTGGCTCTCCTTATTGGCTCTGCTCCGCGTGGGCAGCGGTGGGTGCTCCTCGGAGGAGGCCGGGGCGGCGCAGATGTTGCCGGGCGCCGACGAGCCCAGGCTCAGCCTCTTCTCCCAGGTCAGAGACGACTGGAGGGAAGGAAACACAAGGGGGGGGGGGGGGGGGGGGGGAGAGAGAAGAGGGAGAGAAGGTTGAAGCTCTCAGAAGTCATTTTAATTAGAATTTCAACCCCTTTGAGAACCTGTGACCAGATTATATTAAATGTCTTCTAAATCGTGGAAAAAAAACATGTTTCTAAGTCAGTAGTTCTCTAACTATTTCATGTCAACGACCGAAAACATTATATGTATTTGACCGCGGACCCCCATCTGACAATATCTTGTTCGCTGCAGATCTACAAGCTCGTAGCACGGCACTCGGTGCCGCGCTATGAGCTTGTAGATCTGCTATTTTTCAATAGCTAAAGTATAACATAATGCATAAAGGGGTTCCTTCGCGTCCTGAATGGGTTTTAAAACAAAAAAATGACCAGCTCGATGTCAAACAACTAGGCAACTAGTCAACTAGTAAAAATCACTAGAAGTGAAAGAAGCCCAGCTAGCGTATATTACCATTTTCCCACAGGAGCGTCCGTCGTTCCAGGTGTAGGAGCCGCTGGAGTATTCGCTGCAGGCACTTGACAGGGACAGCTCGCTGCTGCTACAGCTGCTGCCTCGCGGGTAGGCAGCAGGGGGCGCCGGGGACGACGACGCGCTCAGACTCCACTGGCTCAGACACTTGGCCGCCGCGGTGGAGAGATACGAAGAACCCGTTCTATTCCCGTTTGGCTGGACTTCCTGTGAGAAGAACATACATACAGTGAACATGAAAGAGTGTTGTTTTGTCTCTTGATCCGTTTTCATTTAGTTTTAGTCACATTGTAGTCACCTGGAATGCTGTTTAGTTTTAGATTTTTGTCGACTAAATCTACAGTTGATTTAGTCGAACAAAATGTCTTTTGGCGGGCCTTCATGCCGTCGTAATGACACACTGAAAATAGCTGATCTACAAGCTCACAACGCGTCGCGCTGCGGCGCGTTGTGAGCTTATAGATCGGCTATTTTCAGCATGCAACTAATTGTAAAATGACTTTTACTCGATATCTTGTCCACTAGTCCCTTCCTAACATTTTAGTCTAGTTTTTATTTGTTGACGAAATTATCAGTATATTATTTAGTCTTAGTTTTAGTCATCATAGCTTAGTTTTCATTTAGTTTTCGTCAGTGGAAAAAGGTAGTCGACGAACACTTTTCGTCTTAGATTTAGTCGACGGAATCAACACTGCTGTTGCCTCCCGCGACCCGGCCATGGATAAGCGGTTGAGGATGGACGGATGGATGGATAGTCCCCCGCCCCGTCTTGGAGCATGCATGCACGCGTGTCTTATCAGCTGACATTCTCCAGGGGAGGGAGGGAGGCGGGGGGCAAAGGTCTAAAGATTGGAGCAAACTCATTTCCAGAACTCAATGCATAATACATAAGATGAGTAATGTACCGCGCCGTTCCGTGGAGTCATTTTTACCGATGACGAGTCTCAATCGATGGCTTTTCTGGTAACGCGACAGGGATTTATTTCTTTTGGAGCCAATAAGTGATACTCATGTGCTCTGCTTGCTGAGAGAGGGAAGGGTCAGGTCTCCAAATGGTTGGCCCTTTTTGTATTTTAACACATTTTGGGCGGGAACTCCTTTTGGTGTTTTAAGCGTAATGTTATACTTTAGCTATTGAAAAATAGCAGAGCTTGTAGGTCTGCTATTGAAAAAATCGTGAAAATGTGACGCAAATCTTTGAATATATATTATTTCACAGCGAACGTTTTTAACTGAAATATTTGCTTCTGGGGGGGGGGGGGGGTGTCTCCGGAACAACATATTTTGAGATGGGGGTCTGCGACCAAATACATATCATTCTGGGGGAGGGGGGGTCCTTGACATATATAAAATATTGTTGAGTACCGCTGTTATAGCAACATAAGTTTTTCTCCAGAAAACTGATATAGGAATTAGAAGCCATTTGTAGAATCGACCTCTCCGGTCTAAACAGGTTAATATCCGGTAATGATTTCTTGGGGTCAACAACGGCAGCGTGGTAGGTATACAGTATACAGTACAGCAGCGTGGTAGGTGTACACGACGCGAGGAGGTCACATAGCTTGAGAAACATCTTGACTCCTGCACTGAGCTTACATGAGACGACGGGGGGTCCGCTGCCGCGTTCCTGGAAAGGAGGAGGCCTGCTTTGCTTCGTTCTGGCTCCAGGAGCAGGTCTGCCGCAGACAGATCCATGATCCGAGAGTGCAGTTTCTGAAAGACATGGAGGACACGCACAGACAGGACTGTAAGCACTTTCTTTTTTTTTTATAATATTTATTTTATTTGGAAAAAGCATTACAATAACAGCATTTCTATGCATACATAGGGCACAAGTGCAGTTCCCAGGAATTTTTTTTCACCCCTCTTCCCTCCCTCCCCCCTCCAAGTGACTCCATCTCCAGTGTCTCTGTAACATCCTTGCTTTCTTCAGGACCACATATGGCATCAAGTCAACACTTAACAGGGGCAAAGGGCAATATCGCTTCAGAGTGTACATTTCAGAAGGAGAAAAAGAAGAAAGAGCGGGCAGACAAAAGAAAAAAGACAAAGACAAAAAAGACGACTGTAAGCACTTTCAGCACTGCAGGCGTTCCTATGTTCAAAACACATGTTCGTCGACTACCTTTTTTCACTC
The DNA here is from genome assembly GCF_951216825.1 of Electrona antarctica. Classification (NCBI taxonomy): domain Eukaryota; kingdom Metazoa; phylum Chordata; class Actinopteri; order Myctophiformes; family Myctophidae; genus Electrona; species Electrona antarctica. The sequence goes on along the minus strand of NC_136803.1, from coordinate 21,607,167 downwards.
ACGAAAACTAAATGGAAACTAAATGAAAACTAAGCTATGATGACTAAAACTATAAAGCTAAATATATTGACAATTTCGTCAACGAATAAAACTAGACTAATGTTAGGAAGGGACCAGTGGACAAGAGATCCAGTATAGAGCACCGAAGTCCTGACGTCACTCGCTCGTCCCCTCGATTCCCCTGGTTCACGGAAGTAATTTCTCTATGGAGAATAACATGGGGTGATCTTAATATCGTCTACTATAAGCATTGTGGAAAATAAAGTGTCTCTGTGTTATTGTCAGGGAGGTGTCTCTGTATCGTTTGCGACAGTCAGTCACTCATATATGATATACAGTCTGTTTCTAGCGAAAATGTAACAGTCAGTTCATTCTTCATAATTATGAGTGAAGCGGCCTGGATGATTTGTTCAAACACAGTTCTTATACGAGGCGAACTAAAATCCCCCTATGGGGATTACAATGCTAATAAAAAGTACATGAACTTTGCGCCCTCTACCGATATTGATGTCAGACTCTAAGTCATTTTACACTTCAAGCTCACAACGCGTCGCAGTGCGGCGCGTTGTGAGCTTGTAGATCGGCTATTTTCAGCAAGTGTAAAATCAGCCATTATGACGGCATCAAGGCCCGCCAAAAAACACATGGCCTATTTACTTTCGGTTGATCTTGCTGACTTCGAGAGGAGCCCTCTTGGCCCTTCATTTCCAGCGACCCCATGCAGGGCCCCTGCATCCCAGTCTTTACACCAAATCATTAATGTCATCCGTTGGAAATAATTAATGTGAATGAGAAATAATTGCATCGGGGAGCCAGGGATTCCCTCTTAAGTTCATACACCAATTTGTGTCGGTCCGTTCTCTCCACCGCTCGCTTCCGTTCCTTATAACTCTCGCACACCAGAGGGAAGGAGGATATATAAAAATAAAAATCCCAAATACAATTTTCCACATTATTTAATCTCAGACTCTAATTACAGCTCAGTTCCCGGCGCTCAGATCAACTGAAATTATGCTGAAACAAAACATTTGATCATATTATAATATTATGGCCGCATTTCCTTTTCCGTGCTGCCCAGGGTGTGAGTGTATCTAATGTTCATTCGGGGAGTCATGTGTGGAGCGTATAATATACAGCGGAATATAATTTCTCCGCCGCCCGCCCCACCGGGGGGGTGGGCCCTCCCCCCCAATATATCATTATTAGCTCTGGCGACGTTAAAATGAAACTCGCTGTCCTTCTTGGTCCCCCCCCCCCTCGCACTGTGAGACAGAGCCACGCAGAGTGAGTTATTATATAAGGAGAGATCTGTTGAGAAAACCGCATGGCAGTTTATCCCGTTCAAGACGGGAACGTTTCAAGCATTGTGCTATACTTTGGCTATTGAAAAATAGCAGATCTATATAGCACCGAGCACCGAGTGCCGCGCTACAAGCTTGTAGATCTGCTATTTTTAGAAAAATCGTGAAGCAAATCTTTGAATATATATTCTTTCAGAGCGAACGTTTTTAACTAAAATCTTTGCTTCTGGGGGGTGTCCCTGGAACTACATACTGTATTTTCAGATGGGGGTCGGCAGCCAATTACATAATGTTTGGGGTCCTTGCCTTTACATGAAATAGTTTGAAAACCACTGATATAGAAATATGTTTTTTTCAGAAACCTTTTAGGATTTAGAAGCCTTTTTTCCAGGTCTAAATGGGTTAAAAGACAAAGTCACCTTCAACAATTTCACAAGGAAACTTCAGGCATAAAATAAAAACCCAACAATTTCATCCGGAAACCTAACTACAAAATAGCACAATAATAATGACAATAAAAATGAATTTAAATCACTTAATGACTACATGGTGGTTGGGACCATTCATTCTGGTTACCAACTCTCCATCAGTTAGCATGGGGACCACCTGGAACGCCCTCCCCTCAAGGACCACCTGGAACCCCCTCCCCTCAAGGACCACTGGTGGTTCCCGGACCGCTGGTTGAAAACCACTGTTCTAAACAAAATGAACTCACTCTAACCCACATTGTACATTAGATTACATTATGTCAAAACCGTTACGCCTACTTTTGCTATTAGGCAAATTGCAAGTAAAACGCAGACGAAACAGAACGGGCCCACATTTGTCTCTCCTCTCTCCTCTCGACTTTCATCATTACACACAGAAGCCAGAGAGAGACAGAGAGAGAGAGAGAGAGAGAGAGTGCTTTTCTGCGTAGCGTATTATGAGCCCACCACATAGACCTTCAGAGCGGCCTGATGATGGCTCTTCAGATACGGCTTTACACCGGCGGGCGGAATGGGGAAATAAGTGACACATTCTGGCCTTGGACTCTGAGAGATGCAGCGATTCTGGTGCCATGGTAACGGACCCAGACCCCTGATCCATTCGCACGCACAAACGCCACGCACGCACGCGTGGCGTGTGTGACGCGTGTGCGAGAGAGAGAGAGAGAGAGAGAGAGAGAGAGAGCTGGGTGCGCGAGAGAGATAAGGTAAAGGACAATCTTCTATTCTGAGACATTGTAAAAAACATTAAGCTCAGCAACGATGCGTTCAAAACTGCTTTTATATTCCAAAACCTTGGGCCTGTGGAGCGTGAAGTAACTTGTCAGGTTTATCTCCCCATGTCTCCAAAGGAACTTCCTTTGACAGATCTTCTTCAAAATTACCGTAAAACACATCATTTATTTATTTCACGCAAATTCCATCGCAGCAACCAACATCCTTTAGAGCACACACGGGCAACTGGCGGCCCGGGGGCCACATGCGGCCCCCATCATCACTTAATGTGGCCCTCAGGTTAATATAAAAATTCTGATATATTATTGATTTCAGCTGTTACAATTCCAAACATACAAACACGACCCGCTTAAATTACTTCAGTCTAAATTAGTAGCTTAATGACTAGTATTAAAATGTTATTGACTTTTTTATGTCCAGTGTATTTGTATTTAGTTCATAAAGTTAACATAACTATAACTACGGTAAATTAATTTGAAATTAAATACAAAGGTTACTTTTCAGGATTCCAATTCAAAAATGGCAAAATATAATTCAGGATTTTAATTCAAATATAGCAAAAAATAGCTGATCTACAAGCTAAAAACGTGTCGCAGTGCGACACGTTTTTAGCTTGTAGATCAGCTATTTTTGCTACGACAGTAATATGCAGTGTGGCCGTGTGTGGCCCTCTCCATCGTCAAAGTTGCCCATCCCTGCTTTAGAGCCTTAACCTACAACTTGTCTCTCTTTGACATGAAACGTTCCATTCTGTGATTCACTGGAATGCTTCTGGCACGGGTTCCTGTTCAGAATGGGATTAAAAATGGACCTCGATATGAAAAGAGCTGAAAAAAAACCACTGGGTGAAAGTACACTGTGCCAGATGGCCTCTCCTCTGAAGAAGAGCCAGACATCGCTCAGTGCCATCATCACGTCCGCCCCATGCAGCAGCGTCCAACAGGGCATGGGATGGGAGGGAGTGGCTTGGGTGTCATGGGGAGGGAGGGAGTGATCTTATCGTACGGCGCCGGTGCAGGATTTCATTTCACCTCCTCAGCATCCTCATCAAGGATTCAGTCGATAATGTCACAAGGCCATGGGGTGAGGGGGGGGTCGCATATGACGAGTGGGTGTGACAGGACCAGGACCAGGGGGTGTATACACTTCTTCTTGAAAGGAGGGTCTCGCCATGAAGGGCAAAGTCACTGCCGTATACAGGCTCGTCAAAATGCATTCGGTCGAGTGCATGATAGTAGGCTCTGCCTCTCATCCCCATGAACTGACATTGGTCAAAAGGCGCATAGGCACGTGCTAAAAAGGGGTGCGCGCACACACACACACGCACGTATACACGCACGCACAGCGAGCTCACCTTCCTCTGTCCTGTCCTCCATTACCTGATTCATCTCTTCTCAACTGTTACGTCAATCGCATGTCAGATCTGTGCATGGGAAGCAAAATCTTATGCCGCTCTTACATACAAAAGAGGAATCCTCACTTGCCAAAGACAGATATGAGGATTTCAGGCAGGGCTTTAATTGCTACATTTACTTTAGATATTAAAAGTTCTATTTACCTCCTAGAACTTAAGCTTGTGTTGTTTGTTGTGTCCTTGAGGCTCTGAGGTTGCCTTGCAAAGAGCGACTGTAACAGTAATTGGCAACTGAATTACCATATTATACTGTACATGTCTGTCACACTCAGTAATGCTACATAAATGGAAGGGATCACATAATGATCTGATGTTCACTCTCGAGATATTAAAAAACAAAAACAAACAGTGTTTAGCTTCATTTGGTGTTGTCACTTAATTCTTACAGTATGTACATATATTATATCTCATTGTGGATTCTTTCCTTGTATGCATATGTGACAATTTCTGTCATTGCATTTTTTTTGTTTTAGTTTTCTCATGTCATATGAAAGCAGTGAATCATAGCTTCAAATTGACATATTGGTTGTTCAGTTTGACCCACCAGTTTTGGAGATATGGCTTATAGAGTAATGTCTTGCAGAGAAACAGCAAGTTGAGAAAACAGGCTTGAAAAGGTTCACTTCTGTGGACTCTAACATTACACCTAGCTACATGTTTAAGCATTTATTTCATATTTACATTTATTTCGTTCCAGGCTTAATGTATTAAGTCAGCCGTGATACCTGAGATTACAGGAATGAACAGAAATGACAATTAATACCGTGGTCCCATTTCCATGCAAGGAATGCCATTGCAGGATTGGTGACCGGGTTGTTGCAGATCAGCTCTCAAAAATGGAGTTATGACGTTTCCTCCCGACAGCAACGCATAGTTTCATTATATAGATATTCCACTGTTAGGTGGTATGTATATGATTCTTGATGATTATTTTTATGTATTTGATGTATTACCATGTTTTTGTTCTTGCTTATACTGTAAATCGCTCTGGATTAAGAGCGTCTGCTAAATGCCTACAATTTAGGCATTTACCATACACTATATAGAGTGTGCTACCGTATGTCTACATAAAATGCTACTCAAGTTACATGAGTCGGGGCTAGAGGGCAAGTGCTACGGGCTAAGATGGAGTCTGAAGAGGTGGCTTTTCAGACCACTTCAAACTCAATATCCACTGCTGCTAAATAATGACAGCCCTGAGACATTTCATTTTCCACCCGTCTCAAATATGAAAACTGGAATCTCTCTCTCTCTCCCCCCCTCCATTCTTCACCGTGGTCGCTTTACACCCGACATGGGGAACTTGAAGTGACCATGTGACCAGAACTACACTTAACACCCCATTACAGTCTCTCTTCAGGCAGTGTCCCTTTGCTGCTTCTCTCTCTCTCTCTCTCTCTCTCTCTCTCTCTCTCTCCAGCCTTATCTCTCCTTGCTCGTCCGTCTTCCTCCCTCTGCCTCTCTTCTCCTGATGGACTGACAGCCCCCCCCCCCTTCCCCCTCTAACCTTATCGTCTGTCAGGCTCCATTTTCCACATCTCATATTAAAGGCATGGCGTCAGACTCAGAACTCAGTGTCTGTCTGTCTGTCTGTCTGTCTGTCTGTCTGTCTGTCTGTCTGTCTGTCTGGTAATATCAGTAATTTTCTCACGGCGGGCGGCGGTGTCTCGAGCATAACGCGGAGCAGAACAATTTGGCTTGAAGTGTCGTGTCTGTCGTCGATTGGCGTTGTAATCAAATGGTGAAAAGGAAAAAAGTCTTGTTTGTGTGTGTGTGTGTGTGTGTGTGTGTGTGTGTGTGTGTGTGTGTCATGTGTATATGTTCAGCTGATTATTCTGCAGATTATTTTTTTGTAGTAAAAACAAGCTCGGAAAAAGTCAGAAAGTAATATATGGTGCTCAGGTCTCATGACATCACGTGACATCATCAGAGATGGAGATCCCTGATGTCATCAATATTGACCAGAAACTCTACATCTGACCTCAAACCCTTAGATCTCCATATATGGTGACATTCCATATGTTGATCCTTCCCCATCCATCCTTCCTCTTTGATGTCTCCCTTTTGACTGATTCCGGTCCATTTAAACTCTAGACGGGCCTGCCCCAAAGTTATTAGTACAGCCGTGCCCGGCAGCCGGCGAAAACTAAAGTTCTCAACAGGCCCGGCCCTACCTCAAGACACTGCCCCCGCTGCCACCCTTAGATCTCCATATATGGAGCTGACCTGACCGAAAAATATTCCACCGTCGCGATGCGGAAACAACAACAAGCAGTGAGGGCTGCTGGAGCCCAGTTGAAACTACCGTTCACTTGCATTGAACTCATTTTCCCAGAAGCCCTTGCAGCCCAGAGCACGGGTCCATTTCCGGTTTCGTCACCGTAACACGACGGCCTCCTCAGCAGGTCCACGACAAATCCGCTATTTCTTTTTAATTATAAATAAACGGCGAATTAAACACATAAAACAAATAGCGTATTACGCAGGGGAGAAACATGGATTAAATAGCGTGGAAATCGCGTGAATCTCATTTGCGTCCGAGCATAGGCATGGTCTGGCCATGGTAACGCCCCGCCTGCCTCTGATTGGCCTACCGACACTGCCTGTCTTGACTGTCCTCCGAGATGCGAGGTTACTCCGTGGTGGGAAATAATACAAGAGAATGACAGCTTGGCACGCGCGACAGAATGCAGCCTTGTAACTAACTTGTACGTTTTGCGTTGCCATGCCTATGCTCGGACGCAAACGAGATTCATGAGATTTCACACTGCCGCTGAGACACTCATCAATGCCTTCATCACTCATCAATGCCTTCATCACATCCAGACTCGACTACTGCAATAGCCTCCTGTATGGCGTCACCACCAAGGTTCTCAAAAATTATATGTTCAAAACTCTGCCGTCCGCTTGCTCACCAGAACCCGATCCAGGGGACCACATCACACCTGTCCTCCGTGAACTCCACTGGCTCCCAGTCAAGTTCAGAATCGACTTCAAAATACTCACCACCACATACAAAGCCCTCAACAACCAGGCCCCCCCTCTACCTCTCTGAACTCATCCAACGCCATGCCCCCTCCCGCTCCCTCAGGTCAAGCACTGCCAACCTACTGGAAACCCACAAGTCCAACAAGAGAACCTGGGGTGACAGGGCCTTCGCAGTGGCCGCCCCCTCATTGTGGAACTCACTCCCAGCACACATCAGAGCTGCACACTCAAAACCCACCTTTTCAGACTGGCTTAATGATTATGGACTAAATGATTGTTGTAAGTGTACTGTACCTGGAGGAGCAGGTCTGAAGCAGGCTTGACCCTCTGCTGAAACAGAATGCCCATGGTCCTGTTCTGCTGCTCCAGGTCGAACACGCGCGTCCGTAGCTTCAGACACTCCTCCCTCAGATCCTGCACACAGGGAAGGAAGAGACAATAAATAAATATCTCATGACTCAAAAGTGTATTCACGATGTTTAGGTATTATTATCATTCCGTGTTGCTGCGGTGCTTACGTTCCACATAACAGTTGAAGTTGAAGAAAGAAATCACAGATTTGAGGCTTTAAATCTTTAACCCATTTTGACCTGAGATCAGATTCTAAAAATGTCTTCTACATCCTGACAGTTTTCTGAAAAAGCTATGTTTCTGTCAGTCGTTCTTCGATTTTTCAAAAATAGCAGACCTACAAGCTCATAGCGCGCCACTCGGTGGCGCGCTATGAGCTTGTACATCTGCTATAATCACATTTCTGAGACCGTCTATGGAAGATGCTTCTAAAAACATGTATTCTATTGCTAGTTTGATCAGTTCAAATACTTGTAATAATCTCAAAATAAATCAACCTAATCTCGACGCATTGTTTGGGTGCGCGACGTGCTTCCATAGGAGACGTGCTTCCATAGGAGACGTGCTTCCATAGGAGACATGCTTCCATAGGAGACATGCTTCCATGCTTCCATAGGAGACGTGCTTCCATAGGAGACATGCTTCCATAGGAGACGTGCTTGACATGCTTCCATAGGAGACATGCTTCCATAGGAGACGTGCTTCCATAGGAGACATGCTTCCATGCTTCCATAGGAGACGTGCTTCCATAGGAGACATGCTTCCATAGGAGACATGCTTCCATAGGAGACGTGCTTCCATAGGAGACATGCTTCCATGCTTCCATAGGAGACGTGCTTCCATAGGAGGCGTGCTTCCATAGGAGACGTGCTTCCATAGGAGACGTGCTTCCATAGGAGACGTGCTTCCATAGGAGACGTGCTTCCATAGGAGACGTGCTTCCATAGGAGACGTGCTTCCATAGGAGACGTGCTTCCATAGGAGACGGAGAAGTGCTTCCATAGGAGACGTGCTTCCATAGGAGACGTGGAGACGTGCTTCCATAGGAGACGTGCGCTTCCATAGGAGACGTGCTTCCATAGGAGACGTGCGTCCATAGGAGACGTGCTTCCATAGGAGACATGCTTCCATAGGAGACGTGCGCTTCCATAGGAGACGTGCTTCCATAGGAGACGTGCTTCCATAGGAGACGTGCTTCCATAGGAGGCGTGCTTCCATAGGAGACATGCTTCCATAGGAGACATGCTTCCATAGGATACATGCTTCCATAGGAGACGTGCTTCCATAGGAGACGTGCTTCCATAGGAGACGTGCTTCCATAGGAGACGTGCTTCCATAGGAGACGTGCTTCCATAGGAGACGTGCTGCATGGCTTCTATGGAATCCAAAGGACTGAAAACAGTCGTGGCGACTGAGAACAGTCAATCAGTCATTTGCACGGAGTCAAATATGGAGATATATCAAACATATCTGTGCAAACTGCAAACACGATTGAACGTGTAAAAAACCCTACAGCTGATGATGGATAATCGAATGACTTCACATGGTCGCTGGGGTAATAATTACCGTATTGTGCCGAATAGAAGACAACTCTGATTATAAGACGACCCCCCATTTTTTCCAAGACTCATTTGTGGAGAAAGAACATTGAATGTCAAATAGTCTAGTCCCCCGATTATAATAGGACCCCGAAAAACAACGCAGTGACTCTGAGATTGGAGCCGCGGCGAAAAGCGTTTCCGTGGAAACAGTAGACAAACCTTTTGGGTGAGAAGCGCCTGGACTACTTGATTGGCAACCTAGAGAGAGAGAGAGAGAGAGAGAGAGAGAGAGACAGACAAAAAGGAAAAACACAAATCATTATTAAATGAATGTGTGTGTGCTGTGCATGCATACATACATGCTCACAGATGTGTGTGCGTGCAGTACATTTCAAAAGGCCCTACGCGTCGCTCATCCAGTGAAACAACCAGTATAAATCCTAGCATCCCAATTTTGGACATTATAGGCTAAACATAAAAAAAAACTAATTGGTTGATAAATATCAGATTGAAAATAAAATTTGAAAATAGATTGACTAAATAATAGCTTATAATAGTTAATAATTAGCTAATAATTTAGCTTTTAACCACTTTAACCATTATTTTATACTTTAGCTATTGAAAAACAGCAGATATTGTAGGTCTGCTATTTTTGAAAAATCGGGAAAATGTGTGCAAATCTTTCAATACGTATACATATTTCAAAGCGAACATCTTTAACTCCAATCTTTGCTTCTGGGAGGAGGCCCTGGAACTAAATATTTTGAGATGGGGGGCGGCGGGCCAAATATATATAATGTTAGAGGTCCTTGACACAAGTTAACTGTAGAAGACATACTTTGTAGAATCTGGCCTCAGCTCTAAATGGATATTAATGGCCTTCCAGGGCCCGCTGTATGCTGTATGGACAGCGCGGAGGGGCTGACGTATATTGGGCCAGAGGCGTTAAAGTGTTGTTGTGCCTCCACCGGGCCTCGTCTGGGTCTCCTGGAGACTCACACCTCACAAGTGGAACCACTCACAAGGGGAACCACAAAGTCCATCGACCGGCGACTCCGATTACCGGCCATTGATTGCTCATTAACATGCGGCGGGCGGGCGAGGCCACACTGGAGCTTCTTCCGAGGTGTCTATAGCTCTCCCTCGCTCTCCCCGTATCGAACCGGTCGAGGGAAAAGCAGGAAATATGATGAAGTGAGCAGCTAGCAGCAGTATTTAAATGGAAATGTGTTCCATGACTTCTGGGCCACACAACAACAGGGGGGGGATGGTCGTTCTAAACTTGAGGACACGATTCTGCAAAACAATGTCTTCTAAAATCATGGCAGTTTTCCCAGAAGCAAAGATTTGAGTTTAAAAGCGTTTAAAAAAAACCTAAAAAACCCTAAAAAAAAGAAAAGAAAAAACAACAGCAAAGAAAAAGTTAAACAAGCACAGCCGGTCTCATTTGAAAATAAGCGTTCCTTGGTCTCTTCTGTTGGCAGATTGTTTGTCTACAGTCATTATCTGAGCAAGGCGACGCGGCCCCATGCCTTGCGCTGGAGGCTGTTAGGAGAGACGTGTGGACCCCTGTCATCAAACACGGCATCATTAGTGAGCCTCGCCTTCAAGGAAAGCCACTGACGGGATGAACCCAGACGTCCTCGACCATGCAGGGAGGGAGGGTGTGGGTGGAACAAAAGTACTCAAAAGTAATACTAAGTAAAAGTATCAATACTATACAGAATACTGATACTACTAATTGCACCACTCACTTCACACGGGTGTGATTTCTTTGTTCCGTTTACTGAGAATAAGGTTAGAAATAAGTTTAGGATTAGGCATAGTTTTACTGGGGTTAGGTTTAGGTATAGGGTTGGCATAGTTTTACTGAGGTTAATTAAGGTTGGGAATAATGTTAGGTTTTTACCGTTTAAGCATCATTTACTTGAGGAATACCAGGCCGCGCAGTTCCGCCGGCTGTACGCCCGTGGCGAGTTGGTAAAGGGAGTCGCCCCTTTACCAACTTTGGTATTCGTAAACAACCCCCCCCCCCCCCCCCCTGCAGCTCTCACAAGTAAATAGAGGGCCCAGAGAAGCATTATTTGTTGCCACAAACCATGGTTCATACAGGGTCGCAGCGTAAGCTACTCAGCAGCACCCATTCTTGGGATGATTAAAATGTTTACTGTAAAGTCTGAAAAATTGATTATTTTTTTCCTTCAGCCGTGTTGCCGAGCAAAGGGAGGGAGGTGGTGGGAATACAATTCAAGGGTCTGTTCATGTATTTTGCAGCTTGTGTGCGTGTGGCTTTTGCAATAAATGCACACACGCATGCGGTGCCAAAACTAAAAGTAAAGCGCATTGCCAAAACTATAAACGGAAAAAAGGAGGAACATTCAATAACGTTGCAAAGTAAGGTAAGGTCCCGAGTAAGGAGCCTGAGTCACTCTTCAGTCAATAAAGGCTGTTTTTCTTCTTATAAATTATTTGATCGGCCCAAAACATTGTGTTTATTGTCATGATTTGTCGTAATGACTTTGTACACTTGCTGAAAATAGCTGATCTACAAGCTCACAAAGTGTAAAATGACTTATACTGGATCTCTTGTCCACTAGTAGTCCATTCCTAACATTTTAGTCTAGTTTTTATTTGTTGACGAAATTGTCAGTATATTTAGTCTTAGCTTTAGTCATCATAGCTTAGTTTTCATTTTGTTTCCATTTAGTTTTCATTTGTGAAAAAAGGTAGTCGACGAACATTTTTCGCCATAGTTTTAGCCGACAAAAACAGGACTGATGGGAAGTGCATTCCATAGTTAGGTCCAAACTCACCTCGTCTAGACAGCGCTCGTACTGCTCCCTTTGACTGGCGTTCTCCGAGGCCAGCACACCGTTCTGCTCCTGCAGGTCACACACACACACACGCACACGCACACACATACACACACACAGTCAGAATAGCAACAACCTTCACTCGCAGCTCGAGTTCCGACATAGTTGATACAACAACAACAACAACAACAACAACGACGAACCGACGACCGGATCAGGAATAATGACCAAGCACGATGGAGGCAGGCAGGCCGGGGGCCGGGCCGGAGCTTCACAAAAGGTCATGTGTCAAAAGCGTTAGTTTCCGTGAAAAGGTCAAGGCCGGCTGGACGTGAGGAACGGATGTTGGGTGAACTTTGGAGCAGCGTGGCGGTGGAGTTTGGAGGCTGAATATTGAATCTTCGGGCAGGGGCGCTCCTGCTTCACCTTTTACAGCGGCGCTCTTATATCGATCGCGGTGGTTTACAATTTGACGGGGCGGGGGAAAGAAGGGGCGGCGTATACTGTTCTGTCAGGCCGCAGCGCCTGTTTCTGATGCCCCGCCCCCATGACCTTTGAGTAGGAACTAGGAACCACCAGACCTGATTAAACCCATTAAGACCTGAGACCAGATTCTACACAATGTCTACTAAATTATAACAGTTTTCCGGGGGGAAAAAAAGTATGCTTCTATGTCAGTGGTTCTCAAACTATTTCATGTGAAAAGGACCCCAAAAATGATCTGAAATATTTTTCACCATTCTGAAATTTTTGACCCATCTGTAAATACTGTATGTTGTTCCAGGGACAGAAGCGACAGCTGTTGCTGCTGATGCAAAAAATTTCAAAATTGGGTTAAGTAAGAGAACGCTATGTTCACCCGTTCCACTAGATTGTTCCTAAAAAAAAGAAAAAGAAAAGCCTCAATCATCAGGAGTGTGTGTGCGTGAACTTGATGATACTGTAGTCAAATAACGTTTCCGTGATCTACGCGCATATCTTTACAGAGTTAATTGATCCATTTGTAAATCTGTGCGAGTGAACTCAAGTGTATCTAGTGTAAACTCGCTCTGTGTTACATATAAAGCGGCCTCACTACATTGACGACGTAGAGAGAGACGTTCCGGGGGCCGATAATACTCGAGAGGGATTGCTGCTATCCCATGAGATGTGGGTTAACGTCACCTATAGTTTGTGACAGCTGGCAGCAGTTGCTAGGTTACAGGTATATGGTAAGGCATAAGTAGGGCAAATTGATACGTTTATAGAATGCTTTTATTGGGAGATATTAGAAATCATAAGAATGCCTCTTCTTATGATTATATATCATATATATCATGTATGCAAGCACCTGACGAAGCCAAACGGCGAAACGCGTCGTGCAATAAAGAAATGAAGCATAACTGAATCTTGTCCTGAGTCTCTGGAGTGTGCGGTCCTTCCTTTTCCCTGGGGAAGTTCTCTTTGGCCTGCATTTATACCTTGCCTACCAGCACCTCCCCCACCTGGATGTGCAAGTGAGAAGCTATCTGTTTATATATATATATATATATATATATATACACACATACAAGCACCTGTCGAAGCCAAACGGCGAAACGTGTCGTGCAATAAAAAAAATGAAGCATAAGTAATCTTGTCCTGAGTCTCTGGAGTGTGCGGTCCCTTCCTTTCCCTGGGGAAGTTCTCTTTGGCCTGCATATATATATGTGGCTGGAACGTGCTTTGTTTAAATTTGAGTACCATCCGCCACAATAATCTCTTCCGTCAAAGAAAACAAATGACTGAAACAATTTCTCCTCCTCCTCGCTTAAATCACCTTCCATTATTTGAAACAAAAGAGGGGTTTAATTTAGCCACGCACGGCACGGCACGGAGGAAATGCAATTGCAAATCTTTTCTTTTTTTCCCCCTCGCAGACACAATTTGAACTTTTGCAAAAAAGAGAAGCTATAGTTATATGAGGCGGGCTGGCTGCGTGCCTGCCATGTCAATGGAGTGTATCAGTGTGTTGGAAATAGGAGACGGGCGGCGCTTACTTAGTGTCAGCGCCATTTATCCCACTCAGAACGGGGACCCCTTTTTGGTGTTATAATTCCTAGGAGGTCCGGAGACGTCTTGGGCACAAATTGGGCTAAGGATTATGTTTATACTTTAGCTATTGAAAAATAGCAGATGTACAAGCTCGTAGCGTTTTTGAAAAATCATGAAAATGTGGGTGCAAATCAAATTCTTTCAGAGCGAACGTTTTTAACTCAAATCTTTGCTTCTGGGGGGGGTCCCTGGAACAACATATTTGAGATGGGGGACCGCGGCAAAATACATATATTTTTTGGGGTCCTTGACATGAAAAAGGTTGCGCACCACTGACATAGAAACATAGGGGTTTTTCAGAAAACGGTCAGGATTTAGAAGACTTTTTTTGGGCCTCAGTTCTAAATAGGTTATACGCAGCGCGGGGCAGTGATGTATTGCCTGGCCGCCGTCGTCGCTCGTGTTACTATTGCTGGCTGTAGCATCCATCACACGGAGCGGCGGGACGGAGTGTAAAAATGGCAGATAACGTTGGATTAAAGCCATTTAGAAACGTATAAAACGTCCGTCTAATGTGCTGCCGCTGCTCTACCGACGGACGTCAGCCGGACAGGTTGGCTGTGCTTCCTCTGCCACTATATACTCCACCAAGATAAGCCGCAGTCACACACACACACACACACACACACAGGCAATTGTCTGCCGTGTTTCTGTAATTAGCTACAGCCTCCATTCGTGTCAGGTAGAAGTTAATGTCACTGGAACATTGGTGGCAAGAGCCAGAGAATGAAGGCCTGCGCCTAATGCTTACACTTAGTAACTGCAGCATAGTAACTTAGTAGCTGTAGCCAGAGTGTGGAGTAGGAGAGTAGCGACACGCTTTGATCTCGCCTATATGGGCTATAGTTCCAAACATTGCTCCTATATGGCTGGAACGATCCCATTGAGATAGAATGAGCACTTCCGCATTCCATTGTTACAATGGGAGTCAACGCTAGTGTCGCCACTCTCTTACTATATTACTCTGGCTGTAGCGCACCAAAACTAGCTGATACACAAGCTCACAACATGGCTATTGTCGGTGTGCAACATGATGAAAGTGCATGGGGCCCGCTGGCCTAGTGGTCCAGGCGCATCATGCCACTTATAGGCTCTGGCCTGACAGCGCGTCGCGTGTTCGAGTTCCGTTCATGACGACCTTTGCTGCGTGTCTCTCCCCTTCTCTCTCTCTCCCTCTGTCCTGTCCGTCTTCACTGTGACTATCAATCACAACGTGGCTATTGTTGGTGTGCAACACGATGAAAATTGCTGATATACAAGCTCACAACGTGGCTGTTTTCAGAGGGCAACATGAAAATGTGGGTGTCACAAAACCGTGGGATAAAACATATTGTATATATAAACAGTATATATATATATATATATATATATATATATATATATATATAATAGCCGATATACAAGCTCACACCGTGGCTGTTTTCAGTGTGCAACACGATGCACAACCACATATAGATCAGGTATTAGTGTGGCTAGTGGCTCAGGACGCAGAGCGTCATTAAAAGTGTCACACGGCAGATATTTAGACATAAATGTACCCCCCGCTGAGCCAAACTAAAGGGAGGCGGGGCTACATGCTCATGTGACATGTGTAGGATCGTGTTGCTCTCCGAGCGAAGGAAAGACCACTTGACAGACAGACAGACAGACAGACAGACAGACAGCAGTGTTGTTCCACCAGTGCAGTCTATATAAGTGTCTCCTATAGGCTATACCTCCATGGCCTTGAGGCGCTCCAGGAGTTCATTGGTCGTTTTGTCTCTCTCCTCCTCGTCCGATTGGCCGTCGGTTTCGGCGCTACCGCTCTGCGGGACGGACCCGGACGAATCCGATGGCTGCTGCGGATCGGCTGGCGGCGCCGGTAGCGAGCGGCGGCGCTCCACGGCCTCCACGGAGCTGTCATGCTGTTTGTGCGCCTCTTCTAAGAGTTTATCCTGATGAGAACGCACACACACACACGCACGCACACACGCACGCACACACACACACACACACGCACACGCACACACACACACGACAAGCGAGAGAAAAGCAGGTTAGACGTGGGGAGACAGAGAGGAAAATTGAAACGAGGTTACAAAAGGCGAGGTGACACTTAATTTAAGTACGCACAGTGCAAGGAAGAAAACAACAGAGGGAGGAATGTTACACGACACGGAAAAATCGACTAGAATCAAATCCTGGAGCAAGAAAAAGTCTGAAGAATGAAGAAAAATAATCTTGTTGTTGTTGTTTCTCTGCGAGCAGCACTGCTGCACAACAAAGGAATACATGAGACTCCAGACGAGCAGCTTCAGAGACACTGAAACTCCAAAACATCCATTTATAAATCATCCCCAAATCATGTTTCACTGGTTTACCCAAAGGACTGGCTGTGACCTCCACAACTCCCCTCGTATGTCTGACATCCTTAGAAAATTCAATGTAAAGTGTCATTCTTTCAAATCTTGCAGAGGCTGCAGGTATAGTTTAACAAGAAAAAATCTTTCCTTCTTTATGTTTATGGTGTGGCTTTGTAGGAGGCTTTGTTTGTCTCTGTGTATGTCTGTGTCAGGAGCTAGTCTTTGTTTTATACTTAAAAAATATACATTGCATTTATAATCGAAGTTAAACGCAAATCGGTCTTCTGTCCATTATCTCCTTATGTTCTTCCACAAAATGGACTACTTGAATGTACAGTACTCTTGATTATGTTATGTATACATTGTATCTATTTACTTTTGTTTAATATGTTGGTGTCAGCGTGTTGGCACAGGAAATATAGTGTACTTTTTCATGTCAAGGACCCCCAAATGAACATTTATGAACCCGTGGACCCCCATTTGAAAAGATACAGCAGGGACCCCCATAAGAGAAGATTTGTACGGCTCTAGCAGTGTTTCTCAACCATTTTAATTTCAAGGACCCCCAGTTTGACATGCAATAGGCTACGGACCCCCATGTAATGGCATTTCTATCTCTGGGACCCCCATGTTTATATTGTAAAAATCAATGTTGATTTAACTCTGAGAGTGTATGGTTTCATTTGTACACTCTCAGAGTTACAGACCCATAAGAAGGGTCTATTTGGTTCCTAATCATCATTTAGCTGGGGACCCCCTGTCGACGGCCTGAAGTCTAGGATCCACATTGGAGCCAACAACACACCAATTGTGAAAATTCCTTCATTTTCACCATGCATATAGACCTGCTGTTTAGTGAATATCTCTTTCCCTAAAGTGAGATCAGGAGGAGTCAGTGGGCTGGGGATGAAATGAAGGCTGCCACTGGTGGTCAATGAGCTTTGAATTATCCCATTCTGGGCGGGAACCACCGTTTGGTGTTTTAAAGCATTAGGTTATACTTTAGCTATTGAAAAATAGCAGATCTACAAGCTCGTAGCGCGGCCATTTTCTTTTAATCGTGAAAATGTGGAATATATGTTCTTTCAGAGCAAACGTTTTGAACTCAAATCTTTGTTTCTGGGGGGGTCCCTGGAACTACATATTTTGAGACTGGGGTCGGCGGCCAATTTCATATTCTGGGGCTCCTTGACATGAAATAGTTTGAGAACCACTGACATAGAAACATGGGTTTTTCAGAAAACTGTTAGGATTTAGAAGACTTTTTTTTAACACTAGCATGACCTTGTCCTTTTGACCATTTTTTTTTAAAGATTTTGAAGTTTATTATCTTTGGCCCATGAAGCTGTCGGAAGGTTCCCCTTCCATGACCATCATCAACCATCACCATTCTATCACCTCAGACATGTTTGACATCTGAAACATTATCTAAATATGAATTTAAGCACATGCTACTTGTGTCTGATTTTACTTCAGTCATGCTAGTAATGGGTCTAAATGGGTTAAGTAATGGTATAGCTTCTGATGTATGGCTGTGGACGCGCCTTACATTTTTCATCCCCGGCCTGGCTTTGACACATCATTGTCAAGCCTGTGGGATAACGCTTACCTCCGTGGCTAATGCTCCAGACAAAGTCATGCTTAGAGCAACAGTGATGGATGGAAGGATCTCTCCACGCGTTCTATACGCCTTATACCCAAATGCAGCAGAGAGGCAGGCCCGTGTTGCACCCTGCCCCCCCCCCCCCCCCCCCCCCCCCCCCCCCCCCCCCCCACACACTATCTCCTAATAGGCATTCGAAATAACGTTATTCGTCGCGAGCTCTTTTTTTTGGTCTCGACTCGATCAAATCTCGACCAAAACGTATTAGGGCTTTCCATCTTGTCTGATTTCCATCAGACAATTGTGTTTAGAAATGATATACTTTATTTAAAACACAGCTTTCATTGTGTTGCTTTTGGAAATTTGCATTCAGAATGTTAACACATTTTGGGCGGGAACCCCTTTTGGTCTTAGCATTATGTTATGCTTTAGCTATTGAAAAATAGCAGATCTACAAGCTCATAGCGCGCCACCGAGTGGCGCGCTACGAGCTTGTAGGTCTGCTATTTTTGAAAAATAGAACGACTGACATAGAAACATAGCTTTTTCAGAAAACTGTCAGGATGTAGAAGACATTTTTAGAATCTGATCTCAGGTCAAAATGGGTTAACCAAAAGAATGTTGAAGGTATAAGTGCTATTCTTTTGTTAAAGTAAGCATTTAGAGCTCTATATTCTGATAGCACAATTCAAGCAAGGATGCAGTAAAAAGACAAGGGAAAAAAATCACACCCATGTGAAGTGAGGGGCGCTCTAATCACAGTACATCAAGAATGGGGTGGTCCCTTATTGGCCCAGGGTTCCCACCCACCGACATACACGTGCCGATTTGCTCAGACACATTATGACGTCTTTGACGCCGATCAATGGCATTTTAAATGTTTGTTCAAGACAACACAAACATTAAAGCTGTATATAGGATGGGCTATAGCACCCCTAAAAAAATATACTTTTGCAATTGCCACATCTGCACATACAGTTGGGTGCCACCGATATTGTCCCTTATCATTTGACCCATTTAGGCCTGACCTCAAAATTTAAAAAAATCCTTCTAAATCCTCCAGTTTTCTGAAATAAATATTTTCACGACTTTTCAAAAATAGCAGACCTACAAGCTCGTAGCGCGCCACTCGGTGGCGCGCTATGAGCTTGTAGATCTGCTATTTTTCAATAGCTAAATTATAACAATGTTTAAAACACCAAAAGGGGTTCCCGCCCAAAATGGGTTAACTGTCCTTTTGCGCAGATCACGCAAACCTCAGCAAAAAGAAAAGGACAATATCGATGGCCTCCAACTGTACATCACCGTGGAATTAAACTAAGATTATCCTTCTACCCAGAATCCATCATATGTCCGTCGGAATCTGTCCTCAATGCCGTGCGTTCGCTGGCGCCACATGGCGCACTCTCGAGGATATCCGTCTCCTCCCTGGATCGTTGTCCCATGGTCGCTAATCCCTCGCTCGGTAATCCACTCTTGTTTATTAACATGTAGGATGCTGTTATCCCTCTGCAATGGAACCATGGCAGTAAGCGGCAGCTATCTGGCCTGCTGTGCCTGCGCAAGGTGGACCCACCGCTTTGAGACTCACGTCGACAAAACAGCCAACACGACAACCGTCCTACACCAATCACATCTGCGTCCGTGACTTATACTGGATCTCTTATCCACCAGTCCCTTCCATTTAGTCTTCGTCAGTGAAAAAAGGTAAGTCGACTGCACAATATATCGTTAACGCATCGATGTCGAGGTATGAACATGCGCAATATCAGTATCGCAAAAAGGCAGCGGTATCACGATAAATCGATATATGTTAGTGTTGTAGTCGAGTCCACCTAAAGCGAGTCCAAGTTAACACATTGAGAGCCCACGCAAAACTGCCCAAAAATCACTTTCACCTAGAAAATCCATTCACATTTTTTATAATTCAGCTGACTGTGGAGACAGTCAGCTGAAGCTCAATGGCGAAAACACGAACTTTGGCACCATGTATTAAAAAAAAATCAAAATCATTGTTTTGATTTTTTTGAATAAAAAAAATAAAAAATATATATATATATATATATATATATTTTTTTTTTCCAAAGACGTCCACAGACGTCTTGGGCTCAGCCCGTGCGGTAATACCAAAGACGTCCACAGACGTCTTGGGCACAAAATGTGTTAAGACCAAGTCCGAGTCTTGATCTGAAACACTTTTACTGACTTTGGAAGAGCTCGAAATGAGGTATAGAGGGTATGCGCGTGACATCATCGTACCTGGAAGTTATGCGGGAACGCCCACTGAGTGGCAAAAAACTACTTTCTGGCCATGCCAGCCCATTCATCCAAACAGAAAAGTCCTGTCTGATTGCATTAAACAATGTTAAACTCACCAACATTGCAGCTGTATACGAAAAGCTTGAATTATCCTCTTTCTATATGCAAAGTTTTTGTTTCATAAAAATCCACCAGTGTCAGCGTGTCAGAGTTTGGAAGAGCTTGTTTTCAATAACACAACATTTTGCTGCCTCCTGCATTATGTGACATTTAGAAACAGGTGGTACGCAGGACGGTTGAGTGATTTCCAACAGCACTTCCAAACTCCAACACTCCATGCTGCTCAATGTTTTGCCACTCAGTCTAGATGAGGGGGGCGTGTCCTGTTGGGAAAATCATGCATGTGCATACTACAGGCTGGTCAGTTCTATTGTTCAACATGTACTCTCTGTTACCTTGTAGGCCTTCATGATGTCCATGGTGTCCCCAGACCCCGGGTTCTGCAGCAGTGACCGCACGGTCTCTTCCATCCTACGCACACACACACACACACACACACACACACACACACACACACACACACACACACACACGCACACGCACACGCACACGCACACGCACACGCACACGCACACAGAGAGAGAGAGAAGAGGACATGTATAAGTGAACAAAATGTTTATTATAGCAGTGAGCGCATACAAAAATAACAAGCTGATGTTACTGTATTTCCTAAATACCATTATAGCTGACTGACTGACAGATTGAGCACATTCAACCACCTGAACACACCAGCCTGCCTACATTGTTCACATTCAACCACCTGAACACACCAGCCTGCCTACATTGTTCACATTCAACCACCTGAACACACCAGCCTGCCTACACATTATTCCGGGGGAAACATTCGCCAAGAAACAGCAGATCAACAAGCTCAAAATGCGTCTGGTTTGATAGATTGGTAGATTTTTTTTTTGGTAAAGGAAGATAAACACAATGTCAGTTAAACCCAGGATAAAAATGTACTAAAACACTTCCTGGTTAACTGAACCGAATATGGCATTCACTGACCTGTGGCTGTGTGCGAGCGTGCGTGCGTGCGTGTGTGCGTGCGTGCGTGCGTGCATCACGTGTGTGTGATAGATAGTGATAGGTATGGAAGTTCAATCACGGAGGTAAACGCTGTGTGATTAAATGACCTTGACCTTCAAGGTAATTGCCTACTGAAAGAACAACAATCCTCGCTTCCATTTGTGCAGCTTAGGATGCAGATGCAAAACAGCTACCAGACACAGACACACACACACACACACACTCACACTCACACTCACACTCACACTCACACTCACACTCACACTCACACTCACACTCACACACACACACACACACACACACACACACACACACACACACACCTGTCTGTTCCTCTTTCCATTTAACCCATTTAGGACCAGATTCTACACAATGTCTTTTGAATAATGACAGTTTTCTGAAAAAACCCTATGTTTCTACATCAGTTGTTGTCAAACTTATTTCATGTCAAGGACCCTAAATAATATATGGAATCGGCTGCCGACGCGGATGGATTAAAGTCACAACGCGTAGAGTCGTACCCTCAGTGAACAGAGTTCCTGTTTCGTCCTGTCTTAGAAAAAGAGGACTTCACCAGATGCTGCTCGTGACCAAGATATGACCAGGATTATTTACATATGTGATCAAAGATATGCCCTTGGAACCAACCTTGGAACCAGTCGGGACGAATACCAAACGACTCGTCCCTTTACCAACTCGCCCCCCGCGAAATGTTTTAATGTAGTTAACAGTTCATTTAGTATTTCCCTCCCTCTCTGAAATCTGAAATTATCTTGTATAGAGATTTATTTGATTGTATAGTAGTCGATCTCTATACTCTGTAACATTAAGAAAGAACAACATGACACAGAAACGGTGACTGCTTAATGAAGTTAATTTAGGACCTTCTAGCAGTTCATTTCGTTTTATTAAACACATTTCTTCCATGTAGCCCATGTTTTGTAATGGCATCATCATGCCATTATGCCCGTGGATATACAGAGTGAACTTGACAATGATAAATTAATATGATAATACCTTTTATATAATCACCAACATGAATTATGTTTGTTATTTACAGCTAGGTAGAGTAGTGGGGCGAGATGGAAAAGTGGCGACCGTATCTGTTACCGTCGGGACACAACACTCACAACAGAAAGAAATAGATGGAGAGATCATTGCTCTCGTTAATACACAAATGTGCCACCGGTTACTGTATGCAGGGCACAGTTTGAACTAGAACTGAACTCTGTCGAGTGCCAACTCAATTTGAAGTTGAAATTAAATACCAAAACAACAAATAAACCCTTAAAGATGGAGTGCCACAAGTTTTGTATTTTTCCAGTTTTTCATGTGTCTGTGAGGTGACAGTACTTCATTAGACACCCTGGAGTCGTTTTTATGTGCAATGGTGTATTAACTTTGTATTTAGGGTTTCTTCCTGGAGGCTGAACCCTTGAAATTCAAACGGGCCAATGAAATAAACAGTAATATAGTGACATCACACTATTAACCCCTCCCCTTTATCATACAACTACAGCTAAGCAAAAGCAAAGTAAAGCAAAGTTCTTTGTTTACCCAGGGTAGGTGGACTAAGCTCGAGATGCTTGTTTACAGCCACGCCCTGCTCATAGAACAATTCATGGTTGGGGTTCAGTGCCTTGCTCAAGGGCACTTCAGCGGTGGTAATTTTAACATGCCGGTCCGGGGATTCGAACTGGCGACCTTCCGGTATCAAGACCGCTCCGCAAACCGTTTGGCCACCGCTGCCTGGAGCTGTGCATGGGTGCGGCTTCAGTTCAGGTGGATCACCACCCATCAGGCAAAGCAGGCATACTTAATGAACTGGTGGGCGTGTCCACATAAAAGCATGATTTTAACAAATACTGTACACTTTTTGGAAAAAGTTCTTCCTCCTTATATTATAATAATACCTGATGATCATGTTTTAGGGTTGGAAAAAAATCGTGGCAATAAAATAATAAAGAACTGGCTGTCAATGGTGACGTAATTTACGATATGTTTCAATATTGGTTGGGTAACAGGAAAACATATGTACAGGTATGTATACATGTATGTAAGTTGAATGTACTATACTGTGGTCGGCTGGCGTATGTATGTATGTACGGTATGTGTGGTACTAGGTATGTATACTGGATGTTGATGGTGACGTACTTAGGATATAATGTTTCAATGTCGGGTGGATAAAAGGTAATGTCTGTACAATCTACAAGCTCACAACGCGTCGCAGCTGTGAGCTTGTCGATCTGCTATTTTCAGCATGCGAAGAAGTGTAAAATGACTTATACTGGATCTCTTGTAGCCCCTTCCTAACATTTTAGTGTAGTTTTTAATTTGTTGACGAAATTGTCAATATATTTAGTCTCAGTTTTAGTCACCATAGCTTATAGTTTTCATTTAGTTCACATTTAGTTTTCAGTCAGTGAAAAACAAACATTTTTCGTAAAAACAAACATTTTTCGTAATAGTATTAGTCGACGAAATCAACACTGGGTCAGCAGCACGACGCATATAGAGTAGCCTGGAACTCACCTATGCTTTCTATGGCATAGGCAGCTCCTGGCAGGATCCGCCGGCAGAAACTGTGCGCAGCTGCTGGACATGAGACTAATTACTTAGAGCGACAGAGAGAGAGAGGAGTATGTGTGTGTACATGTGTGCGTGTGTCAATTTAACAAAGGTGCAGACGATCAGAAATCAGCAGAGAGTGATCGACGGTTGCGCTACTCTATGCCGAATTGAAGTGGACTCGGACCCAGACTTTTTTTTCTCTCCCTGGAAATAAAAACGTCTGGGTTTCCGAGGCTACATAGAGAGTAACAAGACAGACACGCAGGGCCGAGCCATGGGAGGCCATGCAGGCCAGGCCAGGCCAGGCCAGGTGGGGGCGGGGGGTCGTCTCCATGACCGGGTCAAGGACAGAAAGTGACAGTTGTGTGATCAGCAGCAGAGGCCAAGTGGATAAACTTAAGGCTGAAGAGCTTTGCAGACAGAAAGTCGATAAGGCCCAGCCGGGGCGGCCGGCGGTCATAAGGCCCAGCCGGGGCGGCCGGCGGTCATGGCTGCTGTACCTGAATCCCAAAGTATCTGAGACAACAACAACAACGTCTCATGATGGAGGAAGGAATTAGATTGATCCGTTCGTTTGGCAATGGACTTTGTCTTGTTTTTTTTTAAAAACGTGGTAATGATCTACACACACGCGCGCGCACACACACACACACACACACACACACACACACACACACACACACACACACACACACACACACACACACACACACACACACACACACACACACACACACACACACACACACACACACACACACACACACACACACACACACACACACACACACACACACACACACACAGGCGGGCGCATGACTTGTGACAGGCCCGACCTATAGCCTACATATAAACATAAAATACAGGCCAAACAAAACAAGGGCTTTTGAAATATAGAATAATCTTTTTTAATTGTATATCCTGCTACCACACAGGGCCAGATATCCATATCTTCCAACCAACCAGTGTTGATTTCGTTGACTAAAACTAAGACAAAAAATGTTGACTACCGTTTTTCACTGACGAAAACTACATGGAAACTATGAAAAGTAAGTTATGATGAATACAACTAAGACTAAATATACCGTACTAAGAATTTCGTCAACAAATTACAAAAACTAGACTAAAATGTTAGGAAGGGACTAGTGGACAAGAGATCCAGTATGTCATTTTACACTTTGTTGCATGCTGAAAATAGCCGATCCACAACGCATCGCGTAAAATCAGTCATTACGACAGCATGCAAGGCCCAACAAAATACATTTTAGTCGACTAATTCAGCTGAAGATATAGTCAACTAAAAATAGACTAACACTAAAACATTCCAGGTGACTAAAATGTGACTACAACTAAATTAAAACTATGACTAAAACTAAAATCAAATTTTGCTGCCAAAAACAACACTGCAACCAACAGTCGCGAGTCCGACATCTTATACGGGTGATTTTTTTTAACCCACAGCACGGGTTAGTTTTAACCCATTTTGGGCGGGAACCCCTTTTGGTGTTTTAAGCATTATGGTGTTTTTACCTCGTTTTTGGTGTTTTTTCCTCGTAAGTGCGTCACCCTCCTCCACCCCAGCTACCTAGCCTGCAGAGGCAGCATTCCAATTCGGGGTATATGATCCGGTCGGGAGCGGATGGTAACTTCCGTCATGTTGTAGTCAATGATTTGTAGTCATCTGGCAGGAAACCACAAGGCAGAATCAGTACTGTGAATGGGGTACGTCTGATTCCGCCTTGTGGTTTCCTGCCAGATGACTACAAATCATTGACTACAACATGACGGAAGTTACCATCCGCTCCAGACCGCGGTTCACACGGAACGCACAGACGAGGCTTTCCTCCGAGGTGGAAATCCTGGTGACGCGAGGATACTGCAGCCACCACCTGTCATTTAGGATCTGCTGTTTAGGCATACGGCGGATTCGGAGTCCCTATAAGGTTGGGACTGATGCATGTGCTTGATCAGAGTACCTAAGAAGCAGATCCAATTCATCGCCAAAACAAAATAAAAATGTTCATTTTATATTCGAGAAATATACATTTCATCCATTCATGAGTTGTTTCCCGACTGACATAAAGTACTAAATAATAAAGCCTTTCGGTCTATTATTATACATCTGATGCAAAGCTTGTATAGCAGTTAATGCATGAAGAAGAACCACATTAATAACTTGGGGGCAATATTACTCTGTTGTATTATTGCGATCTGTGATTACTGGGTACGGGTTGTTGACCGACTGATAATTCTTCTCTCATTTTCTCCGGTGACTCACACGGCATCGCAAACAAAACCAATAAGAATGACTCGGACAAGTTGCCTCCGGATAATCCAATTTGACGGTGCACTGATTGCTAATGGCAATAAGTGGCGCCATATACCATTTCTTCATAATAGTCAATGAAGTAATATTTCATCACAAAGTACTGGGGAGATTTAAGTCACGGCTCAAATGTAAATGTATGGATAACCATATCTATGTTCCCTGCGGAGGGAGATAATTAGAGCAAATCTCCTGCAAAGAACTCATGGAAAACACATCAAGTGTCTCCACACAAATATGCTTCTTAGGAAATGGCCGCTTTCAACGATACATTTTCCCTCCAAGAAATGTAATTAATGGGATGGGGATTAAATTAATCTAATTATTAAGCACATAAAAAATACCCAACAAACATGGTTTGTAGTCTGAAGCTGATTGGGGACTAATGCCAGCGGCCTTGGAAGCCTTTTTTTCCACAAGCGAGAGAAACAAACTTTATTTTCTGTATTTATACACGTCACCTTGAGAGAATAAGGAACTTCTTGAACAACAAAGAGAGTCAATTTGTGACCAAACTTCAGCTTTTCACCAGGGTGATGTAATGGTGATGTCAAAACAAACATTAAATTCTCTTTATTTGTTAATGGCATTTTAATGTTTGTTTAATAGCGCAAAAAATGTATACTGTCACCATACCAATTTTATAATTATTTATAATCGAAAAAATAAGAAGGAAAACGTTGCCTCTCTCATCGAGCAAGGGAGGTATAGGGGGTGGTGGGGGGGGGGGGGGGAGATTAGGGGCGGGGGGGCGAGGGCTCGTTTCGCTGACCCCGACACGGCCCAGGCTGAATTTCAAACGGGCAGCTCATCACAAGGCCAGGAAGTACAATTAAGACTCAATCAATGTTCAGCCTGAGGGTCGACCAGTGAACCGTCCGCCCCCCACCGCCCCCCCAACACCCCCCTCACCCTCCACCACCACCACCCAGCACACATCCACAAGCTGCCACTGGCGGGTGGCGGGGGGGGGGCAGCGGCGCGCCACTGAGAAGAACAACGAGGACCCTTTGATGTCATCAGAATTCACCGCTGGTGGTGACTGCTTACATGCAGGGCGACTAGAGGTGAGGCGCTGCTGCATCCTCTCTCTCTCTCTCTCGTTCTCACTCACACACACACACATGCATGCACGCACACACGCACGCACGCAGGCTGGTTAACGAGCATCGGTCATTACCGTAGGTCCACAGGCCTATTCAAATGTCAAAAGACGTTCCCAACACCAACACCCCCCCTCCACATACACACACACCCACACACACACCTCCCCCCCCCAACAACCCCCCTCCCCCCGCCGCCACCAGCTTCCTGCTCCACTTTGCCAGCGACATGACAAGAATGTGTCGGCCGATGGTGGTGGATGTGATGCGAGGACACATGCAGTTGGTACAGAACCAGTGTTGTTTTTGGCAGGACATTTTGTTTTAGTCATATATAGTCTCTTGAATAGCTTCCATTTAGTTTTAGTCACATTTTAGTCACCCGGAATGTTTTAGTGTTAGTCTAGTTTCGCACGACTAAATCACAAGATTTTAGAAAATAGCTGATCTACAAGCTCAAGATCTACAAGCTCACAACGCGTCGCAGCGCGACACGTTGTGAGCTTGAAGATCTGCTATTTTCAGCATGCAACCAATTGTAATGACTTGTGTATTTTACTTATACTGGATCTCTTGGGGGTGCTGCACTCAAATGCAGCACTTTTAAAGGGAAAAAAAGCCAATAACTGAAAACCAGTAGCAGAATAAATCTTATTAGCGACAGAGTAAGTAAGTATAGCCTTGCCGAGCCATGAGGCCCATAGGGCAGGAGCCTATCTCCTGTTTCTGTAGCGTGAGGCAGCTTGATGTACAAGTACACCCCCTGGACATGACACTAGTATGTCGCAGGGACTTACCCCCACTCTCTGAGTGTCAAGCAGAGAGGGTCTTTGGTATGGGGCTGGGGATTGAACCCCCGACCTCCCAGTCTCAGGGCGGACACTCTAACCACAAGGCCACTGAGCTGGTTAGCGACAGAGGTCTGTGGATAATTGAACAAACGAGGCTGCAGACGGTGCTGCAAGTTCATCGACACAGAAATATCTCCCGGGAAAAAAAACCCTTCTGTAGTCAAGGTTTAACAACAACAACAACAACAACTCACTCACCCCGTCTTGAATCTCCCTCCATTTTTAACGCTGCCGTTCTTCCGGAACAACGCCAGAAACACCGTACAGACCCCCTTGAGCTCCATGACTGGTAGTACAGTAAGTACAGTATACCATACAGGCCGCGTGCTACAGTACCATACAGGCCGCGCGCAAAAGAAGAAGAAGAAGAACGCTCGCACAGACACGCCAACTCGCTGCTGTCACCGCGCCACGTACCAGAGTGGCCCAGTGACGTCTGCTCATACCATACGTGGCTCTCTGCCGATACAAAACTAAATAAACTAAATAGGCCACGCTGCAGTCAGTCATCATATAAGCCCCAGTGATCACCCCCCCCCCCCGCCACCCTCCTCCATCGACATGTGAACATGTTCAGTCTCTCATGCATGCATACATGCATGCAGCCCCCCGCGGCCCGGGGTCATAGAATCACCCTGGTGATGATGAAAATATATTTTAAAATATCTTTAGAGCTTACTTTTTTTATTTCCTTTTCTGCTAAGCTTGCAGCAAGCTATATATGCTTAGATTATTTCTATTTATATTAGGATAAACGTGCGCAAATGTGAAGACGAAACGGAAGTGGCGAGGAGGCTCCACTTCCGCTTTATAGTTTACTCATGACAGCTCTTCCGTTGCTCCAGAAAGTATGACGGAAGCATTTGGAGATTGCGAGAGGCAACTGTCTGTCTGTCTGTCTGTCTGTCTGTCTGTCTGTCTGTCTGTCTGTCTGTCTGTCTGTCTGTCTGTCTGTCTGTGCACAGACATATGGTGCTTCATTGGCTCCCTGGGGATTAAGAGGATTTACCCCAAAAAAAACGACACTTTTTTGCGCGCTAAGACGAGCAATTTCAGCCGCGTCCTGTCATTACGCTCGCCATATGATGAGAGATCTCGGCTAAACACAGACGCCGTAAATGTACGCCCTTCACGCGCACGAACGCACACACACACGCACGCACGCACGCACACACACACGCACGCACGCACGCACGCACACACGCTTCAGGAAAAGACCCAAGTGCTATAATTGTCTTTGTTTTTCCTTGCCTTTGTCTTTCTCAGCTCGACGTTTGAACTTGAACGCGCTCTGTTGATGAGATCGTAGATTTGCAGAGATCTGCTTTAATTGTCCATTCATTTAACGAGACATTCTTGTCTACCAAAGCAGAAGTACTGCACGCCCCCAAATCACACAATCACACACTAATCAAATCACACAATCACACACTAATCAAATGTAATCTTCCAGAGCCTACAAAAAGGACTGTGACATTAAAAAAAGTTTTTGTAATTTTCTTTTTTTTAGGTTTTCTGAGCTCAATTGCACCCTAAAAAACCTGCGTACGTAGTTCAGACAAGTCATTGGTCCGACAAACGACAACCAACCTCATCTCCTAACCTAACCATAACCGCAAGCACGGGAGCAGACGCTAGTCCTACATGCGGATGAATGTCGGACTAATGCCCTGTCTGAAAAGCGTCCACCTCCCTTAAGTATGTCAGCTCAGTGGCCTTGTGGTTAGAGTGTCTGCCCTGAGACTGGGAGGTCGGGTGTTCAATCCCCAGCCGGGTCATACCAAAGACTCTAAAAATGGGACCCAGTGCCTCTCTGCTTGACACTCGGCATCAAGGGTTGGATTGGAGGTAAGTCCCTGCGACATACTAGCGTCATGTCCAGGGGGTGTACTT
The DNA here is from genome assembly GCF_951216825.1 of Electrona antarctica. Lineage (NCBI taxonomy): Eukaryota > Metazoa > Chordata > Actinopteri > Myctophiformes > Myctophidae > Electrona > Electrona antarctica. The sequence goes on along the minus strand of NC_136803.1, from coordinate 21,577,426 downwards.
GTACATCAAGCTGCCTCACGCTACAGAAACAGGAGATAGTCTCCTGCCCTATGGGCCCCATGAGACTGGGAGGTCGGGGGTTCAATCCCCGGCTAGGTCATAACAAAGACTGTAAAAATGGAACCCAGTACATCCCTGCTTGACACTCAGCATCAAGGGTTGCATTGGGGGTAAGTCCCTGCGACATACTAGCGTCATCTCCAGGGGGTGTACAAGCTGCCTCACGCTACAGAAACAGGAGATAGTCTCCTGCCCTGCCCTGCCCTGCCCTATGGGCCCCATGGCTCGGCAAGGCTACTTACTTACTTTACAATACTTAAGTACTTTCCGCCCATGACTCTCACTCTGTCAACACTGCAGGTCAACCCAATAGAGCCCACTAATCAGATTGGACATAAGAGAACACAATGTCACCCAAATCCTGGTCGAAATCGAAATAAGGGGAGAACAATCACCCTGCTTGTGTGTGTGTGTGTGTGTGTGTGTGTGTGTGTGTGCGTGTGAATTGAGGCCATTATAAGAGGGCCCCTCGTGGGACCAATATTATTTGGCCACAAATGGCCTTATATGACCCCACGGTGACTTGAGCCCCATGCATGCGGCGTGCATGCAGTCCGTTTTGGCCACGGGGAAAAATATACGTATCCCATTCTTCTCCTCGGAATCGGTCCCCGGCAAATCTCCGCCCCTCCATGCACGCCCACCCAGGCTAATTACCCCCAGCTTAGCCTATAATGTTTAAGCCACATCTATCCTCTTTAGAGCATTTGTTTGGTTTTGCATTTCTCCCCCCCAGTGGAGCTCATGCACATGCAGGGGGGGTGGGGGGGGGGTCATTCTGCTTGGGGAGGGAGGGAAGGAGGAAGGGGAAGGGAAGGACATGCGCTTCCAAATGAGGGTGGAGATAAATAGCCTTAATTTCCACAGATTTATTGCGAGGCATCCCAGTTTAGCGTCGTGAGGACAGCTTGGAGCAGTAAAACTCTTCCAGAGGTCAGTCAGTCATGCGCGTTACGGCGGGGTATAGCGTTACAAAGACCCCTCGCCCCCCTTATGGACGGCCGGCCCGACCTCTGACCCCCCTTCAATGAGGGCCACGTGACAGGGGTTCGAGAAGCCCCGAGGCGGGGGGCCTTCATGCGGACCTCCATTTGAAAAGATATGCCAGGGACCCCCCGCATAAGAGTATTATACGGTTCTAGCAGTGATTCTCAACCATTTTCATTTCAAGCACCACCAGTTGGACATGCATCAGTCTACATACGGACCCCCATTTCATGGCAATTCTATCTCTGGGACCCCAATTTATTTTGTACAATCAATGTTAATTTAACTGAGAGTGTACAAATGGAATCAAACGGACCTGTTTGGTTCCATTTGTACACGCTCTGAGTTACACACCCATAAGGGTCCATTTTGGTTCCGATAGCTATCATCATGCTGGGGGACCCCCTGGAACTCCCTCCAGGACCCCTGGGAGTCCCAGGAACCCACTTTGGGGGAACCGTGCGTTTACTGTGTGTTCAAGACATTCATATTTCACTCAATGGCTTCATGGCATGAAAGCTCGGAATGTAATTTCCCTCTCGCAATCACCCGTTTTCACCGACATGAAATTAAAGTGACATGACATTATGCATGGATGGAGCCAGCTGTATGTGGAAGTTAAATAGATTCCATATATATATTATACAACGCTGTCCCGAACGTCGAGGAGGGAAAGCTTTTAACGAACGAACGAACCATCGTTTTATTTTTTTTAATTATCATAAAATCAAGCGCTCTCCTCTTAACGCAACATCCTATTAGATTATACAAGAATGTTTGCCCCCGCCACCATGGAGACAGGAAGACGGATTAGAGACCGCCTGTCTGTCTGTCTGTCTGGACGTCTGGACGTCTGTCTGTCTGTCTGTCTGTCTGGACGTCTGTCTGTCTGGACGTCTAAATGTCTGACACGGTTCTCGTACGGAGAAACAGACGGAGAGACGGAGACAAGACGCGGAGACGCTAGACGCCAGGAGGGGGGACGTCTGGGTTTGGAATGCCAGCGTGAATCCCCTTTGGTCACACCGGGAGCCACAGCTGACCCCCAACTAACTGCTCCTCCATTTACCCAACTGGGGGGACGGGGGGGTGGGGGACGGAGGGACAGCGGAAGATGGCTGAGTGTGAGATGAGGCACAGTAGCCCTGGTCCAGTACATCAGCCAGTCTCTCACTGACGCCCTGTCGGACAGCCATCCACTGCTCTGTAGCAGTTTTCCCACTGCCGTGCGAGACTTTGGAATTCCCCGAAAATAAAACCAAACAACGTAACTGGTCGAAACAAAGCCTGCTAGACCTTAAGGTAAAAGTCTATTCTCAAAGCTGGGAAGTGTCTCAGTTCCCCAGCTTCTCTCTAAAATGCACTATTTGTGTCATGAAATAAAATGCATCCCACCGGATCGGCGCAGGCGCCACCCGGAAATGCAGTAGTAGAAGTTACTCTGTTTGGTACATGACTTTATTAAAATGGCACTTCCCAGCCTGGAGAATAGACTTTTACCCTAATATAATCAGTCACTGACTGAGACAACAGTGAGTTGAACCGGATATCACACAGAATGTTGACTTTGTACTTCTTGCAGATCAAGTCACCGTGATCTCTGTCTAACTGCTGGATTCATCAGGAACAGAAATATATGTCCTAAATGGTAAATAAATGGTAAATGGTGCATTTATATTCACCCATTCACACACACATTCACACACCGATGGCGGAGGAAACCATGCAAGGCACCAACCAGCACATCAGGAGAAATTAAGGGTTCAGAGTCTTGCATGCTCAAGGACACTTCGACACTAACTCTGGGGGGAGCCCACAGGGTTCGAACTGGCAAACCTTGCGGTTACCATCCAGCCACTCTACCCCTGAGCCACCGCCGCCCCTCCTGCATGGCTTCAGAGACACACATACTGTATAGGTCTGGAGTGAACTCAGTGAATATGTGTGTCAGGAGGAGGAAAGCCCCAACGAACACCATCTATATGGCATCCATAAAAAGGTCAGTGCGTATCCCATGTCATCTGCCCAGAGGCTAGAGAGTCAGTGAGCAGCAGCTGTAGTCCAGCCAGCCAGAGAGAGAGAGAGAGAGAGAGAGAGAGAGAGAGAGAGAGAGAGAGAGAGAGAGAGAGAGAGGAGAGAGAGAGGAGAGAGAGAGAGAGAGAGAGAGAGAGAGAGAGAGAGAGAGAGAGAGGAGAGAGAGAGAGAGAGAGAGAGAGAGAGACAGAGAGACAGAGAGACAGAGAGAGAGAGAGAGACAGAGAGACAGAGAGAGAGAGAGAGAGAGAGAGAGAGAGAGAGAGAGAGAGGACAGGGATGTGTGAGCAGTGGTTTTCAAACCCTTTTCATACCAAAAAAGACCATTATTTACTTTGTATCTGAGCCACGGATGGACCACAATTTGATGGCATTTTGGTCTCAGACTCTCAGACTCAAAACTAAAGAATGTCGTTGAATTTTGGCCACCATTTCTTTTCCAAATTGATGTTGGTGGCATAATAGGAGAGACAACAGATAACAATTCTAAGTAATGCATGATGTTTAACAATAATTTAACTCTTCTTGAGAGCGTAACATGAAACCAAATGGACCCGGGAAGGTCCATTGGGTTTCATTTTACGCTCTCAAGAGTTAAAGGTCCATTTGGTTATCAACTCTCCATCATTTAGCTATAGGGACAAGGGTCTGGAACCCCCTCAAGGACCACTGGTGGTCCCCGCCGGACCACTGGTTGAAAACCACTGAGTGCGAGGATGGATGGATGGATGGATGGATGGATGGATGGATGCACTCTGACCTATTTTAGTGTACATCATAATCAGCATTTTTAATCCATGAGTTAGCAGAGTGTGTGTGTGTGTGTGTGTGCGCGCATATGTGTGTGTGTGTGTGTGTGTGTGTGTGTGTGTGTGTGTGTGTGTGTGTGTGTGTGTGTGTGTGTGTGTGCGTGTGTGTGCACGTGCGTGTGTGTCTCTCTGCGTGACACAGTTACAAGCAGAGTAATGGGTTGCATTGATGTACTGTACGTGCTGCCACGTCATACTGTAAATGTATGCTCAGGGGTTGACACTAAGGTCACAGAGGCAAGTAAAAGGTCATGTTGTACTTGCCCAAAGGTCATGCCCACTTGCCCGAAACGCCATTATAAAATGATAGATAACTTTCTGAGGCTGTGCGGTAAAAAAGAAAAAAATCATACATGTCAAATACCTACGTAAGTCAGTCTACAACACACAATAGTTCATTTGGATCCGAGATGTAGCTGAGTAGAAGTAAAAGTATTGAAATTCTATAAGTAAAGTATAAATAACTCAAAATTGTACTTAAGTACAGTACTTAAAGTAGTAGTTACTACTAGTTGCAATGGAAGTTACAATCACGCATAATGACTCTTTAAATCCGTCAGACCGGCAAATCCCCTTAAATATGAGGTGTTCCAAAAATAGTCCAGACGCCCATTATCTGTGTAACGATGGTCATCGCCATCATTGGACAGGAACAAGTGGCTTCAAAGAACGCCCGACCCACCACCACCCCCCCCCCCCCCCCCCCGACCCACCACCACCACCACCCCACCTCCATTTCTGTTAATGACCCCAGATGTGTTGCGCTGAAACAGGGACCCGATTCATCGGACTAAATCCTACAGCTGGTCCACAATCTGAGGAGGGGCGAGGGCCGGGGGGAAGGGGGGGGGGGCCTTTGAATTCGCCAGTCTTCAAACGCTTTGGCCATAGGCGTGGCTGGTCCCTGTTTGATCATGCCTTACATTCACCCATTCATGCACCTTTACATAGATTGTGCATCAATTCACCCATTCACACGCACATGCACATTCACACACCGATGACGGGGGAAACCATGCAAGGCACCGACCTGCACATCAGGAGCAATTAGGGGTTCAGTGTCTTGCTCAAGGACACTTCGACACCAACTCTGGGGGGAGCCCACAGAGTTCGAACTGTTCCCATCCGGCCACTCTAACCCTGAGCCACCGCCGGGCACTCTTTCTTATGCCCTTGAGGAGATTAGCACTGAACCGACCTTGTCTTCTCGCTCACTGCCGTCCACATGACCTCTATAGCAACCCTGTACTGGGAAATGTGGACATGCCATGATACACAAACAGAATGGAAAGCCTAGTTCAGTGTCTGACGATAGAAAGCGGTTGTCACGTGATCTTGTAGATCTGCTATACTTTCTGCACATGACACCAGTGTTCCACCGGAGCGAATGCATTCAGCATTTAGAACAACGCACAGGAATAAAAACACACCCATCAGAATTTGACCGATTTTCACAGATTCAATTTTACCCCCGATCAATGGGGGTAAGGCTATATATCCTAGTGTAAGCCACTGTAAAAGGCCACACTGTACAGTACAAATGCTCACACAACGCGATGCGGTGTGAAATTATAGATCGTCTACACAGTATTTCCGGTGAAGAGATTTGGTGCAAAAGGGAATGGTTCATGGAATGAACCCCATGGGGCAATGAAGTGTATTGGGTTTAAAGTGGTTAAAGAGGTTAAGTAGAACACAATTCCACACAATTGACACAGCAGCAGCACTCGACTCTCTCTCTCTGTGTATTTATTTAAGCATCGGCAGAATCACATCGCTAACGAGAGAAGCACATGAACCCGCCCGTGGCCAGAGGGGCCTAATACGAGTGCAAGAACTTTGCTCTGCAGCAGTCAGTCAGCCAGACCGTGGAGACTTCTCCATCCGAGCGTGACTGTCCAAACAGCACGCATTTGGCCCCCGAAAAGCACAGCCATTCCTGCCCGTTTGCATCATCGCCTCGCCGCAGACGTGCGCACACGCACATGCACATGCACATGCACATGCACATGCACATGCTTGCAAAGTAATGTGCACAACGAATACACCGTCCGTTGAGCCATAAATCGTCAGGCACTGCTCATGGTGCGTTGTTGTTGTTGTTGTTAGTCTCCCGACATCCTGTCGTGAAGAGACCTGCTCCTCACGACTGGAACCAGGAATTACATTTTGGACAGGCAAGATGTGTTAATTGTCGTCTCCCCCGCGCACAATCGTAGCACTAAAGGTTTTCAAAGAGATATACCTGCCAGACGAGTAGGATACAAAGGCTGAAAGGCATGCATTTACATTCCAATGGGTGATTGAGGGTCGCGCTCTACCGCAACGGCCAATCAGCTGTCCACTAATAGTTCTCAGGTCTTGTTTTTGTCCTCTCTTTTTTCTCATTGTATGGATTTTGGCCATGCAGGCCAGAAATGGATTATTGTAGATACGCCACTGAAGTGGACTATAGTTCTCAAAGACACTTTGACACTAATGCAGAGGGAGGGTCCGGGAACTGACTTCCAAAACGGCAGCTCCATACCTCCCGAGGTGCTGCAGGCATAGCCCCCTCTGGGTGAATGCTAAACAAGCCCATTTGAACGGCAGGAGACAGGCGGCAGATCATCAATATTTTAGAAGCTATACCAAGCGATAAAATTCATGCCATGATTTGACCTTCCGTGAAGCAGAAAAAGAAAAAGAATAAAGGGGACGCCGAGGACGTGCTCGTCCACTTCCGAACGAACGCACTTTGTTTTGATAAAATGTCATGGCGTAGGACGATGGAGAAGGAGCTCCAGGCAGCAACAACATCAGAGCTGGGGGACTAGAGAGAAGATGGCCAAAGACAGATGCAAGTGGAGCATGGAATACAGAAACTCCCGTTAAACTTTCCAACAAACTGACCGAATTGTACCATCACACCTGTATATTATCGTATATTAACTGTATATGCCTGCTAAATTTGAGGTTTACGGTTAAATCTAGTGCCCATAATTGCCAATGAACTCCTCTTTTCACAGTGTTTGTTGCTGCCCTATGCGCCAGCCGGTGTAAAAGGGATAAGTAAGTAAGTTACGACACAAATAAGTTTACACACTGCACCAAAAGCTGGACACGGGAGACCCCTCAAAAAAAAAAGGAAAAAAAGAAAGAAAAAGTTCATAGAAAAACAAAGCGTCACAGAAACATTTTCTGGCGTTGGTTTACCTTAGAGCCGTCCCCCCCTCGTCCTCAGGTGGGACATTGTCTCGGGGCCCCCGGGGCCGCCGGCGACCCCACTGTCCCCCTCGTCGGCCTACGGGACATTCTGCTGGACCGTGGAGGAGGAGTGGACAGACACACAAGAAAAGGACGGAGGGACGGACGGAGGCAAAGTGAAGTGTCTCAAGGCTCAGTGTCCCGTTGCATGATGGTATAGAAGTCTCGTTGGTTCAGCCAACCGGTAATGTCCAAATGGAAAACATCCGCTTGCAGTTGACACTATACAGGTATATGCACTCACTGTCTGTGTCTACTAGTTTCACTTTCTGCCTCTGCAGCCAGAGATAAATGTCTCTCTGTCACTCTCTGTCTCTCTCTCTCTCTGTCACCTGTTACAAATGAGACAAGGCCTCCTAGCCTGCTGATGAACTATAGTCCTCTTCACTGTCCCGTCCTGTCCTCTCCTGTCCTCTCCTCTCCTGTCCTCTCCTGTCCTGTGCTGTCCACTGAAGTAGTGGTTGAGAGGGTTGAGAGGGCTGCAGCCACCATGGGGGCTGTAGGAAGTCTCTCGCTAATCCCTTGTAGTTTAATGACGCCAGGGCCGCGCGCGCGAATGGTGGTAGAGACCAGGGAGAGTGTGTGTGTGTGTGTGTGTGTGGGGGGGGGTTGGGGGGTTGACCCAAGTCAGGAGGGGCAAAACATGTGACCCACACAGGGCTAAGAGCTCACTTAGCTGCGGGGGAAGGGTGCATGCGTGCGTGTGCATGTTTGTGTGTGTGGGATGTGTATATACATTCAAGTGCGTAAGTGCATGCGCTTCTGTGTCTGGGGCTAGATCGGGTGGAAGCAGCGCGCTCACTTCATGGGGAACGCAGACTTTGTGATCGTGGGACACTATAGCGGTGAAAACACAGGAAAAGGCCATGCAGCATCAGAGCTATAGCTATACTGCCTACCGCGGAAAGAGGTGGGGGGAGAAAGCCAGACAGTCCCGCCTTCGGGGCGATTGTTTTGATGGAGTTCCCTGCCCCTAAACATTCAACCCCCTGCAAGCCACAGAGAAAGCTGCAAGAGGCAAAGACACGCGCACGCACACACACACACACACACGCACACACACACTCCCTGGAGTTTGTCTGGCTCCTGTAGCACGTCTCTGATCTTTTCAGTGCGTGCGTGCGTGAGTGCGTGTGTGCGTGCGTGTCTTCCTGTATGTGTCACACCATAAAGTGGCCCCCCTAACAAGCAGCTCATTACCGCTATAGTAGTTCTCCCCCAACACATTCTCACAGAACACCTCTGTGTCTGAATGCAAGCGTCACACCAAGGCCCATGAATATATATGTGACTCTGTTTGATACAGAGACAGTCATGGCTGCTAGACTAACTTTCAGGAGAGGAGAAAAACTGTAAATGCCTCTTCTAAATCATGATAGTTTTCTTGAAAAACCCTATGTTTCTATGTCAGTGGTTCTCAAACATTTTCATGTCAAGTATTTGGCCGCCGACCCCCATCTGAAAATATGTTGTTCCAGGGACCCACCCAGAAGCAAAGATTTGAGTTAAAAACGTAGAATATATATTCAAAGATTTGCACTACATTTTCACGTTTTCTTTTAAATAGCAGACCTACAAGCTTGTATGTGCTTGTAGATCTGCTATTTTTCAATAGCTAAAGTATAACATAATGCTTAAAACACCAACAGGGGTTCCCGCCCGAAATGGGTTAATAGCACAGGCAGACTATTCACATACAGTACTAGAGCATGTCTGAAATAAATGTCAGAAAATCGACATATAAATATGAAATAAATGCTTAAACATATAGCTATAGGTGTAATGTTAGAGTCCACAGAAGTGAACCTTTCAAGCCTGTTTTCTCAACTCGCTGTTTCTCTGCAAGACATTAACTCTATAAGCCATATCTCCAAAACTGCTGGGTCAAACTGAACAACAATGTCAATTTGAAGCTATGATTCCCTGCTTTCATATATGACATGAAAAAACATAAACATTACAGAGACTTTAGTTGTCACTGTAGAATACTTTAACAGTCATGTTGCACACATGCCAAAAATAGCTCTTATTTGCGCCACCCTCGTTGGAAAACAATGTATTTCAAACTCCAGCTCGTCTCTCTCCAGGCTGCTTGAACGGCGCTCGAGCGCTCGGTTTTCTGCCCCCTCAATGTCGTAACTCTGTCTTACTCTATGGCTCTGGTCACCACCATCCAAGGCACAGCTTCCACTTCATTAGTTCCACTCAAATAGACTCCAGGGGCTATTTTAAAAGATTCCATGTCCCTCATAATTTGCGAGTATTATCTCTAAAGAGTATTATCTACTAACGAGGATGGACTGAGATGAACCAAGTTGGACCGAGGTGCCGACTTCCCCTAAGACTATAGACACATTATACAGACTAAAGGTCTTTTCAAACGGGGCAGCGTATAGCCAGACAGCTAGTCCACAATCTCTGAATGAGTCTGGAACAACTACACCTCCTGAAATCAGAGTAAGGAAGCTGCCATTTCCGTTCACGAAAATATATTTTAAAATATCTTTAGAGCTTAGTTTTTCATTTCCATTTCTGCTAAGCAAGCAGGCAATATATGCTTAGATGATTTTTTATTTATATTAGGATAAATCTGCTGTAAAGACGAAATGGAAGTGGGGAGGAGGCTCCACTTCCGCTTTATATTTTACTCAAGACAGAACTTCCGTTGCTCCAGACTGTATTTGGAAATTGCGAGAGGTAACAGTCTGGCAACACGAGACTAGGGGGCGATTAACACATTTTCGTGCTCAGACCCAGGCACCCATGGGCACCCAGGCAGGCAGCCAGCCACACACATAGCTCCGTAAGGGAGCGGTTGCACCACTGAAAAAAACCACACACTTGTTCACTTATGTGCTTGTGCTTGTATTTGTGTGTGAAACATGTGTCTCCTTGGTTGGTTGGTTGCGTGCGTGCGTGCGTGCGTGCGTGCGTGCGTGCGTGCGTGCGAATGATATCCCTCTGCCAATAACTGAACAGCGATATTGGCAGACACAAATGAGGTTAGGGTTCTCCCAGGACCAGTGTCAGTGCACAGCCCAGTGACCCAGTGAGTTCTGTCTGGCCGGTATAATCCCCCTAATTAAAGTGACCACACTGATGTGACCATCTGCCTCTCCGGGACCCTCCGACGCCAACCCATTATTGGCTGCCGTGTAAGGGTGCTAATCCAGTGGTTCCCAAAGTGGGGTCCGGGGACCCCCAGGGGTCCCTGGACCCAATATCGCTGTTCAGTTATTGGCAGACGGATATCACTCACAGACAAGAGACGCACGCACGCACGCACGCGCACACGCACACACACTCACACTCACACACACACACACACACACACACACACACACACACACACACACACACACACACACACACGCACACGCACACGCACACACACGTTTGAGGGAAGATGTGGGAAAAGTACAGATGGCAAGGTTTAAACTACTAGTCCTGCTGATCGATACATTCTCGAGTCGAGCAATTCCCCCCCCCCCCCCCCCCACGCACGCCATTCCAATGGATGAGTTCACTCCGCCGTCACGCTGTGAGCGGCCGTCGTGTGTGTGGAGTGCGGAATGCCACGCTATATAACCCGGGAGAATGTCGTTTGTGGAGCGAGCACTTCTGAAACGTCAATGACACGTCTTTTAGTGCGCGATAAATCTGCAAAAGGGGCTCTTTAACATTTTTTACATCTCCCATTCTCCCCCGCAACGGGGACTATACTCCACGGTTCAGAACTATAACTCGGGAGACTGTTAAAAAAAGGAAATGTGCAGAATTTTCTCTTCTCTAACTTAATGAGGAGATAAGGAGTCAATGTGAATTTCCCCCGGTTTATTCTGTGCATGAGTGATGTGTGAGCGACCCACGCCTCCTATCTATCGCTCCCTAATTACGCCGTCAATTTCGTCTCGGAAATAAAAAAGCGCTGCCGCCGCCGCCGACTCCCCGAGCTGTCTGTGCCGCCGCCGTCACGCCTCGGTGGGTGCATGATGGGGTGGATAAGCGCCGTGAGGTGGAGGTCACCGCAGAGAGGCTGAATTTAACCGTTTAACCAATTTAGGCCTGACGTCGAAATTTAAAAAATGTCTTCTAAATCCTGACTTACTGAAAAACCTATTTTTCGGTATGAGTTGTGCTCAACATTTCATGTCAAGGACCCCAAAAATGATATGTAATTGGCCGCCGACCCCCATCTGAAAATATGTTGTTCCAGGGACCCTCCCAGTAGCAAAGATTTGAGTTAAAAACTCGCTCTGTAACAATATATATTCAAAGATTTCAGGCACATTTTCACGTTTAAAAAAAAATAGCAGACCGCTATTTTTCAACAGCTAAAGCATAACATAATGCTTGAAACACCAAAAGGGGTTCCTGTTCAGAATGGGTTAAGACCTGGAAGCAGATTCTATACTAAAATGTCTTCTAAAAATCATGAGTTTTCTGAACCTAATGTGCCGATGAGACATTTTGGCCGATATCGATATCCGATATAATTAATTGCTGTCATGGCCGATAGCCGATATCACTGATGTCGATATGATCTCATTCTGTATTCATTTTGTTCATTCTGAAAAATACATGTAACAGGGTGTCTGCACTGCAGGCTTATAGGCAAGTCAGATTTAACTTAAATGCCTTTATATTTAATATTGTGAGCTTGTAGATCTGTTCAAGCTGTTACTTTACAATTTACAATTTACAATTTAGCAGACGCTCTTAATCCAGAGCGACTTACATTAAGCAAGAACAAAAAGCATGGGAATACATCACATATATAAAAAGCATTTATCAAGAAACATGCGTAAGCTAAGAACGTAGCTAGAACATATCTATATAATGACACTGTACATATAAACTATACATATATACTATGCTGTACATATATACTATGAAGTGCTATGACTACATACAATGCAATTATTGTGCTGTCTACATAACATGCTATAAGTCTGTATCAAATGCTATCTAAGTCTAAAAAGTGCTGTCTAAGGTGGTAGGGTAAGTGCTATGGGCCATGGTGGAGTCTGAAAAGGTGGGTTTTCAGACTACGGCGGAAGATTGGGAGTGATGCTGCAGTTCTGACTGCAACAATTTACAATTTACAATTTAGGCATTTAGCAGACGCTCTTAATCCAGAGCGACTGGGAGTGCATTCCACAGTTTTGGAGCCAGAAGGGAGAAGAGTTTGGGACGTGTGGAGCGTTGTCCCGGCGTTTTTAGTGAGGGTACTTCCAGCTTCCCTGCATTACTTTGGGCTTGTTTATCTGTAAAGACAGACCGGTTAATGAATTGGTCTGATTGATTAATCGAACTGATGCCGATTAATCTAAAAACAACTAGAATCGGCCGATACCGATGTGTTTGCCGATTAATCTCCCATCACTAGTTTCTATATCAGTGGTTTCATGTCAAGGACACCAGAAATGATATATATTTGGCCGCCGACCCCCCCCCCCCCCCCCCCCCATCTCAAAATATGTTGTTCCAGGGACCCCCGAAGCTCCCGATGCGTCACGATGCGATGCATTGTGAGCTTGTAGATCTGCTATTTTCAAAAAGATCTTTGTGCACATTTTGAACTTGTGAAATGGGACATTCTGCAATGTCCGAGTACTTTTACTTTTAGTGCTTTAAGTAGTGCCTGCATTTTGATACTTTTGTACTTTTACTTGAGTACATATTGAACACGAGACATTTACACTGACTGCACATCTGTTCCCGATCTGGACCTTGACCTTATTTTGTGACCTTGACCCTTGATCTTTTTGACCCCCAGAAATGGTAATCATCCCTTCAGAGCGAAGCCTACTGATCATTTCCACAGTCGTTTCACAACGACATGAACGTAGGAGGCAACCCGATAGCGGAACGGCTTAGGGTTGCACATGCAGGCACGTGCACACATAGACATCAAAGGGAGGCTTCAGCCCCCTGCCCTTTTACCCGTCTGTAAAACAACTGCCCTGTCCAGACCATGAATGCAGCATTTACTACATGGTGAAAGAAATGCAAATCCCCTCCCTCTCCTTTCCATAATGCCATACCCGAGAGTTGCTTTTTCTCAGAACTCTCCTGATCTTGAACGCAGCATTTTGCGCTGAAAGAATTTGTTTAGAAATGTCATCATGTCATCACCTGGGACGTATCCTCAGTGATGTATCCCAAGGTCATCGGGGTTTCGGTGTCTGTCAACATCATAACCCTCACTCAGGCGACCCAGCCGGGGTGATCAAGTCCCGACTTACGTCCCAGTAGCTACCCTCAATCTCAGTCGCACTAGGGCAAAACCAGGGCCACACAATCCGTTGGAACTACTAAAGAACTACTCTGCCAGGGCTGGGAGGTACGCTTCTGGTGCATGGAAGGACTAGGCTCTGTGGGTTGACTCCTGTCCGGGCCCCTCCTACAGTACGTCTCTGGTCTCACCAGGTCCACTCCTGCTCTCACCAGGCCCAGGACCGGTGCGTTGCACCAGAGTGTATGATTGTATCACAGGGTAAAGTCCCAGTAGCTCAGTTGCTAGAGCTCTCGCCTTTGGACCGCAGGTTCATGGGTTTGATCACGGGCACCGCCGCCAACAAAGCGTACGAGTCCCGCCGGTCTAGTCGCATTGTTACGACTCCCTCGTGCTATACCGGCCAAAACCGACAATAAGCCTCTCCCGACCTACTTCTTCTAAAACACGCACGCACGCACGCACACGCACGCGCACACACACACACACACACACACACACACACACACACACACACACACACACACACACACAAGAGGAAGCTTACTCTAGTCTAGAGTGTAGACAGAGCATACATGGGCAACTGGCGGCCCCCACCTTCACTTAATGCGGCCCTCAGGTTAAAGAATGTTGATACATTATTCATTTCAGCTGTTACAATTCCAAACATGGAAACAAAACATGTTTGGAGTGAGTGTGGAAATATAGTGGCCCTCTGGAGTGAGTGTGGAACTATAGTGGCCCTCTGGAGTTTATAGTGTGGAACTATAGTGGCCCTCTGGAGTGAGTGTGGAACTATAGCGGCCCTCTGGAGTGAGTGTGGAACTATAGTGGCCCTCTGGAGTGAGTGTGGAACTATAGTGGCCCACTGGAGTTAGTGTGGAACTATAGTGGCCCTCTGGAGTTAGTGTGGAACTATAGTGGCCCTCTGGAGTGAGTGTGGAACTATAGCGGCCCTCTGGAGTGAGTGTGGAACTATAGTGGCCCTCTGGAGTGAGTGTGGAACTATAGTGGCCCTCTGGAGTGAGTGTGGAACTATAGTGGCCCTCTGGAGTTAGTGTGGAACTATAGTGGCCCTCTGGAGTTAGTGTGGAACTATAGTGGCCCTATGGAGTGAGTGTGGAACTATAGTGGCCCTCTGGAGTTAGTGTGGAACTATAGTGGCCCTCTGGAGTGAGTGTGGAACTATAGCGGCCCTCTGGAGTGAGTGTGGAACTATAGTGGCCCTCTGGAGTGAGTGTGGAACTATAGTGGCCCTCTGGAGTTAGTGTGGAACTATAGTGGCCCTCTGGAGTGAGTGTGGAACTATAGCGGCCCTCTGGAGTGAGTGTGGAACTATAGCGGCCCTCTGGAGTGAGTGTGGAACTGTAGTGGCCCTCTGGAGTGAGTGTGGAACTGTAGTGGCCCTCTGGAGTGAGTGTGGAACTGTAGTGGCCCTCTGGAGTGAGTGTGGAACTATAGTGGCCCTCTGGAGTGAGTGTGGAACTATAGTGGCCCTCTGGAGTTAGTGTGGAACTATAGTGGCCCTCTGGAGTGAGTGTGGAACTATAGCGGCCCTCTGGAGTGAGTGTGGAACTATAGTGGCCCTCTGGAGTTAGTGTGGAACTATAGTGGCCCTCTGGAGTGAGTGTGGAACTATAGCGGCCCTCTGGAGTGAGTGTGGAACTATAGTGGCCCTCTGGAGTTAGTGTGGAAATACGTCAAAGTTGCCCACCTCTGGTCTAGTGCATTGTTGCGCGTGTTACCGGCTGAGAACGACAAGAAGCCACTCCCGACCTGCTACTTCTTCTAAAACACGCACGCGTGTGACGCACACGTACACACACACACGCACACACACACGCACACACACACACACAGAAGAGGAGACTAAATCAAGTCTAGTCTATAGAGGATGGGGTTAGGGTTAGGGGATTACCTGGAGAAGTGCTGCTGGAGCAAAACCATCTGCACCCGTCCCAGCTCCGACTCCTCCGTCACCTCGCGGAGACGCTTCTCGCTGTCCAGTCGAAGGCGTCGCTCTTCCTCTAGCTCGTGGATCAGTTTCTCTCGCTGTGGACAAACACAATGTAGGCTTTTAGCAGGCGCTCTCAATCAAGAACAAAAACATGGTAATACATCATATACAAATAAATGTGTCATCAAGAATCATGCGTAAGCTAAGAACCTAACAGTGGAATATGTATATAATGAAACTATGCTTATACTATATAGTGCTATGTCTACATAAAATCCTATCTAAGTTGCATACAGTAAGCTGAGCCTTTGCATACGCCTGTAAGGTCGTCGGGGCTATAAGACGGAGTCTGACGAGGTGGGTTTTCAGACTACGGCGGAAGGTTGCGAGTGAGGCTGCAGTTGTGATTGCGATGGGAAGTGCATTCCATAGTTTTGGTGCCAGAAGGGAGAAGAGTTTGGGGAACGTGTGGAGCGCTGTCCCGTGTTTTTAGTGAAGGTACTTCCAACGCACACACGCACGCACGCACGCACGCACGCACGCACGCACGCACGCACGCACGCACGCACGCACGCACGCACGCACGCACGCACGCACTCTTGTAAATTCATTTTCATTTTATGCCTCCAAGAGTTCCGTTTGGTTTCATTTTACGCTCTCAACAGTTAAAGGGTCTATTTGGTTAATAACAACTGTCCATCTTTTAGCTGGTTGTCCCCTGGTTGGACCACTGGTTGTCCCCTGGTTGGACCACTGGTTGTCCCCTGGTGGACCATTGGTTGTCCCCTGGTTGGACCACTGGTTGAAAACCACTGCTCTACTGCAACAGTATCCACCTGAGAGCTGACTGATCTTATCACTAGCATTTAGAGCCCAACGACATCCTGATCTGGAGAAGGGGGACAAAAAAGCCCTCTATTGTTTTGTTCACAGCTCATAAGTTACCGGAACAGCTAGGCCTACTACTCCTATTTTGCAATCTCCCTGCTCTCAGTTGCTATGGCAAAGAAAAACTACAGTAAAAAACGCGATGGCAATAAAGTCCGCTGGTGCGTGCCTCCACCTCCTCCTCATCACCTCCGCCTATATAGCTCCGTGGCGGCAGCGAGGGCCTCTGTGGTGCCGTGCTGAGACAGTAGCAGGCAGCGCGTCACTGCTGCGCTGCGTGATCTGTCTGCTACTGCATGGCTTAATAACCCCATCATCATCACAGACAAAAGAGATGGCTCTCTCTCTTCTACGGATGGGTTAGTCTACCGTAAACCTTTTTTTTAAAAACTGGTAACGGGAAGACTCCACAAACACCCAAGCCTGCATGCTCTCCTCTCCCCACTGTCTGTTAACGCAGGATTCTGCTTCGTCAGCATCAACCGTCCCTCTCCCGAAAAGAGAAGCGTCCTTGTCTAACAAATAAATAAATAAAATAAATAAAAC
Organism: Electrona antarctica; assembly: GCF_951216825.1. NCBI lineage: Eukaryota > Metazoa > Chordata > Actinopteri > Myctophiformes > Myctophidae > Electrona > Electrona antarctica. Next base: position 21,560,661 of record NC_136803.1, on the reverse strand, counting down.
TTCAAAGACTTTGGGCTTTGTGCCTGCAGACTCATTTCTTAAAGGAGTAATGAGATGTTTGAGATTACAACTGGCTCTTCCTGTGACAAAGAAAGCAGACAGAGCGGCGGATCTTTCAAATGTAGGCCCGGGCATATACTGTGGCTCTTCCCAAAGCCACAGTATATTGTCCTGAGACTGTTTATGACAGTCTGGCTTCAGCGTCTTACAGCTTTATATTTTCTTAGCTGCAGATTTATTTACTTCAGTTGGAATTATAACATCGCAAAAAAACAAGGCCCCCCCCCCCCCCCCTAAACACGAAAATTGTTCCGGCTCTAAGAGATTACCAAGTACTGAGGAGCACTTCAAAAGGAACGAAGTGAAAGAAATCCTTTTGATTCAACTGAGGCACCAAAGCTTAAGACGTGACAGATCTGAGAAATCTTTAGAAATGCTTGTATACTTAAAAGTATTGTCTTGCTTGCTGGCATAGAAAACTTTAAGAAAACTTAGGATTTAGAAGCCCTTTTTTATTTATTTTTATCGTCCTTATGTCTAAATACTAACATCCACAAATTACATCCTGCACATAATTGTGCATACGTTCAAACTCCTAACTCATCATGACTGGGGAGTTTAACGATAATTACATCCTGAAAGAAAAAAATGTGAAAGAAAACATGTCTAAGGTTGTTATGTGTATCCTGTGGACAATCAAAATAGGTTGGGGAATATTGCATTTTGGATATGGTGTCATCATAATTCTATATGGCCCACTGACTATCACAACAATGAAAACAGGGCACTTCATGTGAAAAAGATTGCAGACTGGTGAAGCCTGCAGTCAAGCCCATGGTGTCCACACAGTGTGGGCTTTAGCTCCACCATGGAAGTATTACAGCGACATCTAGTGGTGAAATGGGATCATAACTACTGTGTGGATATTCTTCTTAGTGCAGTGGGTTTCAACCTGTTTTCATGTCAAGGACCGACGTTTGACCCAACACTAAAAAATATTGTGTTATCATTGGATATATGATTTTGTCCACAATGCCATGCTGTTCCATGCTGTAAATAGGAACTCCATTCCTATTTACAATTAATAGGAATTCCATTCCTGTTTACAGGCAACTAGGAGAGACACAGGAGAAAGACTCTAAAGACAGCAGCCTTTACATCATCAGTGGCCACATTTTTCAACCCTTTCCATATCAAGTTCCATTATGTATTCATCATTTGAGCCACAGACCACCATCTGATGACCCAAAACTCGTACCCAAAACTAGAGCATATTTTGTCCACAATTCCATGCTGTATTGATGTTGGTACCACTAGGAGAGACAACACGCAAACGTTGATCAAAATAGCAATTCTTCTACATTCTCTAATTGTGTAGGACTGTAGTAACCCTTGAGAGCGTAAAATTGAAGCAAATGGACCTGTACGTACGGGTCCATTTGGTTTCACCTGGAACCCCCTCCAGGACCACTGGTGGTCCCCGGACCATTGGCAGCAGCAGGCCAGGGAGCACACTGCTTGTTGTCATTGTGTCAGCCTTGTGCACAGCATTAATTTAGTAGCCCGCCGACACAACGTTACGACAACAAAAAAAAACGAAATTGCAAGGAAGGAACACAATCAGAATGTATTTTAGTGGCCAATTAAGAACAAAACAAAAAACTATAGCAAAACTAGAAAGTATAGAGGGTATGTGCATGCATAAAGTCAATGGCAAATTGAGTGGCAAAGTGAGTTGTTTAACATTGTTTAAAAGGTATATTCAGTGATTTTCACTTAATTCAAATATCACTTATTTTTTGTTTTGTCGTGATAATCCTCCCTACTATAGAGTGTGCTGACCATATAAGGAGTTTCTCCCTGTCCCCAGTTAACCCCTGGGGGTCAAAAAACCATAGGTTTCGTTTTTGGCTAGGTGGCCCAGCCTTCAGGATAGAGAAGGGCCTTCCGCCAACCATGATCGAGCAGGGGTGGGCCTTCGTGTGTGTGCTGTTGGCCTTTCGTGTGTCCCCCCCACTGTAGTGTGTGCAATGCATGTGCACATCTTGTTACCGGGGCGGACCAGGTTTTTTTAAAAATAGAATCAGTTCAATCCCACGATTTTGGAACCCATTTTTCACCCCTGTGTCAATTATCTAATTTGATCCTGGGCTCTACACACCTTCCGCCAACCTGGGGAGAGCAACAGACTTGAACTCATGCTTCCTTCATGCCTGAGTGTCCAAGTTGCTCCTTTACACCTGACATGGGGGAGTTTCCCTGGTTGGACGTAGCGCGTGGAAGGAACACGTTTTTCCAACCAGTTCCTTTCCCCTCCATCAGGCGCCCCGGCTGGCCAGGGGGAGGCAGTTTAGAGACCAGGATTACTGCATGTTTTTACCCTAGGGGACACGGGGAGAACATGCAAACTCCACACAGAAAGGCCCTTTCACCAAACCCCGCCTCGGGTATGGGCACGGAGGAGGAAACATGCCGCCAGCACCCACAGCGTCTGTTTGGATGTATGGGCTGTCATGTCAAGGCCAGAAAGTAGTCCCGGGTTCGCCTCCCGGCCGAGGCTACACATTGCTATAGCATGCGGTAAAATATGAATCAACCGAGGAAATGTCTTCTGCTTTCAATTTAAAAAGCAATTATAACAAACAAAGTAACATAGTTTTTTGTCCCATGTCCAAACTGTCCTAATGCCAAACAGTAAATAACAATGCGTCACTGTAGTGCAGTGAGTTGAGTGACTTGGCATGAAGTACTCCTGTTTGTGAACGCCATGCCATCGGGGAGATGGGAGGAGAGCGCATTAAAAACCAAGTCACCACTAAAAGAAGAAGAAGAAAAAACCCCAGTTGTGGTCCTCAGTGCGACTATAAATCCCCGACTACTACTATGTGGAGAGCTTCTTTACGCAACGGGGAGGAGGCTCCCTCTGTCAGGGATAATGGTGGCTGTAAATTCAGCGCTACAGACACATAAAGCACCACAACCCACAGTGCCAAGTAGCTCCATGGACCTATATTATATACGCTGGACCCAAACCAAAGCTAGTTCCTGGCTCCTTCCCTGCTCTCTCTATGGAAACTGGGCTTGGGATGATGATGATGATGATGATGATGCAGATGCAGAGAGGAGGAACAGCACAGAGCAACCAGTAGACGACCAAAGCAAGGCATGCGGTTGTTTCTTTTCGTTTTGTTTGTTGTTTTTACTCATCAAGCAATCACGAGGAGAGAGAGAGAGAGAGACACTATATCATTATACGTTCATAAATTAAATATCAACGTCAAACAAACGTCACACATGCATGCTCTTGTCTTCGTCATGCGCAAAAAAAAACATTTTGCGCTTTTTCCACAATGAGAACAAACACTTTATAAAGTTTATGCAACTATAGGCCTGCCCTACTGTACTGTATCAGCTTTCAGTATTTATTTACTCACATTTGCACCGCTCGACAAACCCCCCGTAAATGCACATCGCCGCGGCTGCAAATGCATTACCATTAAATAAACTTTGCGCACAGCCAGTGTTGATTTCGTCGACTAATACTATGATGAAAAATGTTCGTCTACTACCCTTTCTCACTTAACGAAAACTAAATGGAAACTACATGAAAACTAAGCCATGATGACTAAAACTAAGACTAAATATAGTGATAGATTTTGTCGACAAATAGAAACTAGACAAAACTGTTTGCAAGGGAGGGACTAGTGGACAGAAGATGCAGTAAAAGTAAAGACACAAGTCATTTTACAATTGGTTGCATGCTGAAAATAGCAGGTCTAGCTTGTAGATGCAAGTGTAAACTCAGCCATTACGACGGCATTAAGGCCTGCCCAAACTAGACTAACACATGAAGCTACTGTAGACTAACAGTCCAGGTGACTAAAATATGACTAAAACTAAAATGAAGACTATGACTAAACCAAAAATAGAAATTTGCTGCCAAAAACAACAGTGCTTACAGCATTGTTCACTGATTCACACAAAGGGAACGGTAGCCTTAAACCTGGCTTTTCTGTTTGCTCCTGTTCTGTTGCCTTCCTGGAGCCCCGCGGGCATAAACCACTACATCTACCAACACAGCCTCAGCCAAAAGCTTCAATAACAACACTGGATTTATTGCCTACATAATAGTAAAAATGCTCTTGTGTTTGCTTTTGTTCAATATATAATTCCCAACGATTTAACAGGGGGCCGAGGAGCCCTTAAATCAAGCATTACCATATCTTTATGTGGCCAGTGCGGGTTCCAGGCAATACATTGCACAGTTTCACAGATGAAGTTATTTATCGCATTCAGGACGGGAAGTCGTTTTTGGTGGGGTTTTTTAAGCATTATGTTATACTTTAGCTATTGAAAAATTGCTGCCGCGCTACGAGCTTATAGATCTGCAATTTTTTTGAAAAATCCTGAAAATCGTGACGCAAATCTGTGAATACCGTATATTTTTTCAGAGCGAACGTTTTCCCTGGAAAAATATATTTTCAGATGGGAGTCAATTACATATATTTTTGTGGGTCCTTGACATGAAAATGTTTGAGAGACAACTTACATAGTAACATAGGCTTTTTCAGAAAACTGTCATGATTTAGAAGACATTCATTTGTAGAATCGTCCTCAGGTCTAAATGGGTTATCGTCTGCACAAGACTTCATTGGCTTTGGCTTTGTCTCGCCGTGATTGCCTGGCCGTGCTAATTGAAAGCATATTATTGCTGTTACAGTCCCAACGCCATTATAAGCTGCAGAAGCAACGCGCATGCATGCGTAGTTACACGTCACGGTGCGCCAACAGCCCTGGGAAGATGCTTCTAACAGTCAACAGAGTGAGAGGATTGAGATGTGATGACAGCAACGCTTGGCAAAATGTCTGTGAGAACATTTTTGCTGAGGTTAATCCATTCTGGGCGGGAACCCCTTGATGTTTTTAAAGCATTATTTTATGCTTTAGCTATTGAAAAAAAAGCAGATCTACAAGCTCATAGCGCCGCTAGAGTGCCGCGCTGCGAGCTAGTAGGTCTGCTATTTTTTGAAAAATCGTGAAAATATGGGCGCAAATCTTTGACTATATATTCTTTCAGAGCGAACGTTTTTAACTCAAATCTTTGCTTCTGGGGGGGGGGGGGGGGGGGGGGGGGGTCTGGAACAACATGTTTTTCAAATTGGGGTCGGCGGGCCAAATACACATAATTCTGGGGGTCCTTGACATGAAATATTGAGCACCACTGATATAGAAACATAGGTATTTCAGAAAACTGTCATGATTTAGAAGACATTTTTTTAATTTTCAACATCAGGTCAAAACGGGTTAATCCAGCGATTTGAGAGGATAATCCGCCGCTAGTATGACTTGGCTGTCTACAACTACTGTGTGAATATATAGGTCTGTACTGTACTAGCCATTTTCCTCCAGCGGAGGGCAGCCTTGTCCTGAGAGAAAACTGTTCAAACAAAGCCAGTGGGTATCAAACAATGAATGAATGCACTGGTTGTAAAACTGTTGTCATATCTTGATGGAACATATGTTTTATTAACCTAGAACGGTGGTTTTAAAACCAGTTGAAGGGATTCCAGGTGGTCCTGCAAGAGTTGGTGACCAAATGGAGCCTTATAGATGTTTTGTTTATCCTGTAGATGTAAATTATTGTTAAACATCTGCATTATTTAATTTACAAGATGCTTAAACCATTAGAGAATGCTGTAAACATTATGTTATAATTTAGCTATTGAAAAATAGCAGATCTACAAGCTCATAGCGCGCCACCGAGTGGCGCGCTACGAGCTTGTAGGTCTGCTATTTTTGAAAAATCGTTCAAATGTGGCGCAAATCATTGAATATATATATATTTCAGAGGGAACATTTTTAACGAAAATATGAGAATGTAGAAGAATTGTTATTTTGACCAACGTTTTGCCTGTTATCGCTCCTATAATGGCCCCAACAACAACATCAATACAGCCACGTAAATATATGGACAAAATCTCATCGACAACAAAATATTCGTAGGTTATTTTGGGTGTGCGGTGCTGAATCTCATCACATGGTTGGGCCCCCCGTGGCTCAAATAGCCGAATAAATAAATAATGGGCCTTGATATGAAAGAGGAAAAATGGCAGAGGCTGGATTCTAAACAGACCTCTTTAGCTGGAGAGATTTTTTTTTTCTTTTTTTTTTTCCCCAATTCCCGGATTGTGGGTTTCCAGATTAATTTATAGGCCTTTATTGTTACCAGCCCGGTCTCATTTCCTGGCCGATAAAGAATCTTCAAATCGATATAATACAACATTAATCATCTACCCTACATGTACAGATTTAGCTAGAAAGCCTCAATGGAGGGACAGATATGGTATTGATTTCAATACACTAAATGTACACTGTACTCTGTACTGTACAAATATATGATATAATGTATAGAGAGTGCACCATTTTAGAACAAAAAAAAATAACATTAGGTTATTGCAGTTGACTTAAAAGTCACAACAACGACGCAACAAATCACATTTCTGCAGGCCTTGCAGGATTGTAATGTAGTCGCAATTTAGTCCAGAATGAACCTTGCCTCCTCAGTAATTGGACAGCATTTGATTATAACATTATTTACCCAAGCTGAATTACCCAGGGCTCTCCTCTAACCCCCCCCCCCCCTGATCCATGGAGGATTGTAAATTAATTAGGGACCTCTGGCTCTCTCTCTCTCTTCATGGGCTCATGATGTCTCTCTGCCTCACAAAGAGAGGGGGAACAACCAACGCTCACAGTGCAGCGCTATCACAGAGAGGATACGTGGGTGCATGGCATGCACTGGGTTTATCTCTGTCTGTCTCCGTGTGTGTGTGTGTGTGTGTGTGTGTGTGTGTGTGTGTGTCTCCATGTGTGATAACTGCGCTTCACAAATGCTTGCGTTTGTCCTATGTGTGTGCGACGTGCGCGTGCATGTGTGTGTGCGCATGGTGACAGGGGGGTACTGGGGGTACTGACTCAGTAATCTCTTCATTAGACAGAGAACCCTGGGTTGGGGCTGTGTGTGTGTGTGTGTGTGTGTGTGTGTGTGTGTGTGTGTGTGTGTGTGTGTGTGTGTGTGTGTGTGTGAACCCTGGGTTGGGGCTCTTTGCTTAATCAAAGGACCCGAGGCGGACTGCTAACGCAAACATGAGCCATACAATACACAGCACAGGTTACTCCTCCATGCATAAAACATGGAGGGTGGGCTCCGTGTTTGTGTGTGTGTGTGTGTGTGTGTGTGTGTGTGTGTGTGTGTGTGTGTATGTGTGTGTGTGTGTGCGCGTGTGTGTGTGTGTGTCTGTGTCAGATGAAAGTATGAAAGTGTAACAGGGGGAGACTGTCTATCTAGCGTGTGCACACGCACACGCACGCACACACGCGCACGCACACACACACACACGCACACACGCGCGCGCACACACACACACACACACACACAAATGAGAGGTCAAATGAGTCACAGAAAGATGTTGTACAGTGCATTTAAAACAAGCAGACGGCTGAGAGGTGAGGCACTAAAATAAACCAGGTTAGAACGTGTGTTAGGCCTTATACTGTATTATACTGTATGTCCAGGACAAAGATCACACTGTGAGATGTAACAGGACTATAATAACGTTAATAACACATTCCCTCCCGTTCACTGTTGATCTCGTCGACTAAATCTAAGACGAAAAATGTTCGTCGACTACCTTTTTCCACTGACGAAAACGAAATGGAAACTAAACGAAAACTACGCTATGATGACTAAAACTAAGACTAAATGTATTGACAATTTCGTCAACAGCTAAAAACTAGACTAAAATGCTAGGAAGGGGGCTAGTGGACAGGAGATCCAGTATAAGTCATTTTACACTAGGTTGCATGCTGGAAATAGCAGATCTACAAGCTCACAACGCGTCGCAGCGGCACAGGCGGGTCGTGGAGAGAAGACTTTGTGTTAACGGGACAAAGATCACACTGTGAGAAGTGATTCATCAAAGCTTGCGGTGCTCTTTGACCTATCATCTAAATATACAGTATGTCTGAACACAAACAGTGACTTATTCACTGGAAGTCCAGGCCACCCCGCATCCCCCAAAGGGCCCTGCGCCCCTCCCCAAGGGCCCCACTTCCCCCCCAAGGGCCCCACGCCCCCCCCCCCCCCCCCCCCCCCCCCTGGGCCCCGCGTCCCCCCCAAGGGCTCCACGTCCCACCCAAGGGCCCCGCGTCCCCCCATCAATTCAATGATCACACGGCGGCAACCACCACTACATCAGAGTGAAACACTTCATATACACACACACACACGCACACACACCGGAGGATAATGCTAAATCATGCGAGTGGCCCATTTATCATTGCCTGCACACCCCCCCCCCCCCCCCCCCCCTCCATCCATCCACCAATGCCACCAACCCACACACATCAACATCACTCCACGTGCTCAGGAGGACTGTGGGTGTGAATGGAGCCACTATAGTGTGGAGATGCGATTTGGGCTCCGGCCCCGGCTGTCAGCGCTCGTCAACCGGTGAATGCGCCGAGCGCCGGGAGGGGGGGACCCCTCCCATCTCGGCCCTCGGCCCCCCGTGTCCGAGACTGATAAGCCCAATCTGCAGAGACAGCACCTGAGGCCCCCCACACCACCCGGGTCCCCATGATCAGGGGGGCTGTCACACACACACACACACACACACGTCCAAACAGCTGTCAAAGACGCCTCCGCCAAAAGTCCCTCAGCGATGGATCTCCACAAGGACAAAGGGCGCCGCGGCTCTCGATCCAACTCCTATAAAAGCCTCGACTAAAGCTCGCTGCCTCGCTACGCTGCAGACAGTGCCAGGTTATCAACTCCAATCTGATTACACAGCAGTACTGGGAGGGAGGGAGGGAGGGAGTCCCCCAGGCACGAGAGAAGCACTCAACTCTAAGCTTTTTCTCTCCGTGTCCTTCAGAGGCCCCCTCCTCTTTTAAATGACCCTTCAATATACTGAATTGGAGTACTTGGTTCAGAAAATGAAGTACTACACTCAATCACATTAACCCTGCGTGGCGTCCGTCCCTGTTCTGTGCATGTCATGTCATGTCATGTGACGTCTCAACGAACATTCTCGGAAATGGCCCCCGATCTACACGAGCACGCCTCAGCGCAACGCGATGATGTTATGAGCTTGCAGATAGACTATTTTCCGGCGAAGGGATTTGGTGTAGATGGAAATAAAATAAGACAGTATAGATAGACCCCCTGGGGGACCCCGGTCGACGTATATAGGGTTTAAGTGGATAATGATAGCCCATATGTCTCGTATAATAATGGAGTCTCCGTTCCATAATGTCATGCACTCTGACACTCGTGCGATAACAAGGGGGAATGCGTCTTATATGGGCAGAAATAGACCGGTATGCATCTTGGCACCACGCAGCGGCAGACCGCTCTCTTCCCATTATTCACTCAGTCTGCAATTACTCTGCTACGACAGTAATATGCAATGTGGCCCTCTGGAGTGAGTGTGGAACTATAGTGGCCCTCTGGAGTGAGTGTGGAACTATAGTGGCCCTCTGGAGTGAGTGTGGAAATATAGTGGTCCTCTGGAGTGAGTGTGGAACTATAGTGGCCATCTGGAGTGAGTGTGGAAATATAGTGGCCCTCTGGAGTGAGTGTGGAAATATAGTGGCCCTCTGGAGTGAGTGTGGAAATATAGTGGCCCTCTGGAGTGAGTGTGGAACTATAGTGGCCCTCTGGAGTGAGTGTGGAACTATAGTGGCCCTCTGGAGTGAGTGTGGAAATATAGTGGCCCTCTGGAGTGAGTGTGGAACTATAGTGGCCCTCTGGAGTGAGTGTGGAACTATAGTGGCCCTCTGGAGTGAGTGTGGAAATATAGTGGCCCTCTGGAGTGAGTGTGGAAATATAGTGGCCCTCTGGAGTGAGTGTGGAAATATAGTGACCCTCTGGAGTGAGTGTGGAAATATAGTGACCCTCTGGAGTGAGTGTGGAAATATAGTGGCCCTCTGGAGTGAGTGTGGAACTATAGTGGCCCTCTGGAGTGAGTGTGGTGGCCCTCTGGAGTGAGTGTGGAACTATAGTGGCCCTCTGGAGTGAGTGTGGAAATATAGTGGCCCTCTGGAGTGAGTGTGGAACTATAGTGGCCCCTCTGGAGTGAGTGTGGAACTATAGTGGCCCTCTGGAGTGAGTGTGGAACTATAGTGACCCTCTGGAGTGAGTGTGGAAATATAGTGGCCCTCTGGAGTGAGTGTGGTGGCCCTCTGGAGTGAGTATGGAACTATAGTGGCCCTCTGGAGTGAGTGTGGAACTATAGTGGCCCTATGGAGTGAGTGTGGAACTATAGTGGCCCCTCTGGAGTGAGTGTGGAACTATAGTGGCCCTCTGGAGTGAGTGTGGAACTATAGTGGCCCTCTGGAGTGAGTGTGGAACTATAGTGGCCCTCTGGAGTGAGTGTGGAAATATAGCGGCCCTCTGGAGTGAGTGTGGAACTATAGTGGCCCTCTGGAGTGAGTGTGGAACTATAGTGGCCCTCTGGAGTGAGTGTGGAACTATAGTGGCCCTCTGGAGTGAGTGTGGAACTATAGTGGCCCTCTGGAGTGAGTGTGGAACTATAGTGGCCCTCTGGAGTGAGTGTGGAACTATAGCGGCTAGTGTAGCGGTCCGTGCACCTAGGCTGCTAAGCCGGCATGCCGGCATGTCGTGGGTTCAACTCCCGATCCCGACAGGTTTGCCGTGTGTCACAAACTGCAAGTGCACATATGAGTAAGGAGTCTGCTATAAACACAACACCAGATATATAGCTAGATAGCTATAAACACAACACCAGATATATATAGCTAGATAGCTAAACACAACACGAGATATATAGCTAGATAGCTATAAACACAACACGAGATATATAGCTAGATACACAACACGAGAACACTGGTATTGGTATTCGGTATCGGCTAACACAGAAATTGTGGTATCGGGATTGGATCGAGAATGAAAATCGGGACGTCCCTAATTGCCAGGCAGGCAATAACTCAGCAAACCCGAGAGTGAAAGAAAGTGGAGCCTTATACGGGTCGATCGATCTTCAGCACACATTCAGAGTTAAATGAACTGGAACATGGGATTTTTCTGCCGTGCATGTGAATCTGTGTGTGAGGTTCATTATTTGCCTATAAAGGAGGGGCTCAGATGTGGTGGTGTGTCCACCAAAAGCCAAAGAAAAATAAAGCTGGTTTCTCGCAAAAGAAAAAAAAAAGCGAGCACGTTTATTTTCCCATGTTGTTTAGACAGCCGTTTCCAGCGGCTGTAATCGCACCCAGCGTATTTTAAATGGCCTTTTTTTTTAATGGGACAGCCTGGTTCCTCAGCAGCAGCAGCAGCAGCGGAGGCTTGTGTTGCCTTTACAAGCATACATTTGGAATCTTTTCAAGAACCACCAACCACCCCCCTCCCTCTCCACACACACACACACCCCAGGACAGGAAACCCCACATCCTGCCCTGTTTGGACTGACTTCGATCAGGAGTTCAGTGTCTGTGGCATCAAAAGAGGTGAGGGGGAAAAGGCAGCGACCCTGCCCTGCCCTGCGCCGCCGTGCACCACACCTCTGAGCTCGAGGGCGTGAGGAATGCCAGGAGGAAACCTACAGTATACTAGCGGACGGTGGTGATGGGGCCAGTGCTATGAAAAGGAAGGGCTATCCTGTACACTGTGTCTCTGCTCCCAGGAAAATGTTATTTAGTACAACGTTTCGACCCTCACAGGTCTTCGTAAGGGTCGTAAGTGTACAAAACATCAAGTAGGTGTATTATATACAACAACAATCTCTATTGCAATGAGGGAAATCAAGCAATACACACCCACCCACCACACCTGAAAGGATGTGGCTGCAATTATCATATAAAAGGCATATCAAGCTGAGGACTCTAATTATATTAAAAATAGTGGCACTAGGGCCGACTCTTTAGAACCCAAGTAGAATAGGGAGGTCAGGCAAAATAATAATAATAAGCTGCAAACCAGTAAAAACAT